>NW_027423014.1:0-600000 GCF_048934315.1 Petromyzon marinus
ACTCACCACACAGAGACCCATAGACTCACCACACATAGAGACCCAGAGACTCACCACACAGAGACCCATAGACTCACCACACAGAGACCCACAGACTCACCACACAGAGACCCACTCACCACACAGAGACCCACAGACTCACCACATAGAGACCCATAGACTCACCACACAGAGACCCATAGACTCACCACACAGAGACCCATAGACTCACCACACAGAGACCCATAGACTCACCACACAGAGACCAACAGACTCACCACACAGAGACCCACAAACTCACCACACAGAGACCCATAGACTCACCACACAGAGACCCACAGACTCACCACACAGAGACCCATAGACTCACCACACAGAGACCCATAGACTCACCACACAGAGACCCATAGAATCACCACACACAGAGACCCATAGACTCACCACACACAGAGACCCATAGACTCACCACACACAGAGACCCACAGACTCACCACACACAGAGACTCACAGACTCACCACACAGAGACCCATAGACTCACCACACAGAGACCCACAGACTCACCACACAGAGACCCACAGACTCACCACACACAGAGACCCATAGACTCACCACACAGAGACCCATAGACTCACCACACAGAGACCCATAGACTCACCACACAGAGACCCATAGACTCACCACACAGAGATCCACAGACTCACCACACACAGAGACCCATAGACTCACCACACACAGAGACCCACAGACTCACCACACCCAGAGACTCACAGACTCACCACACAGAGACCCATAGACTCACCACACACAGAGACCCATAGACTCACCACACAGAGACCCACAGACTCACCACACACAGAGACCCACAGACTCACCACACACAGAGACCCATAGACTCACCACACAGAGACCCATAGACTCACCACACAGAGACCCATAGACTCACCACACAGAGACCCATAGACTCACCACACAGAGACCCATAGACTCACCACACAGAGATCCACAGACTCACCACACACAGAGACCCATAGACTCACCACACACAGAGACCCACAGACTCACCACACCCAGAGACTCACAGACTCACCACACAGAGACCCATAGACTCACCACACACAGAGACCCATAGACTCACCACACAGAGACCCACAGACTCACCACACACAGAGACCCACAGACTCACCACACACAGAGACCCATAGACTCACCACACAGAGACCCATAGACTCACCACACAGAGACCCATAGACTCACCACACAGAGACCCATAGACTCACCACACAGAGATCCACAGACTCACCACACACAGAGACCCATAGACTCACCACACACAGAGACCCACAGACTCACCACACCCAGAGACTCACAGACTCACCACACAGAGACCCATAGACTCACCACACACAGAGACCCATAGACTCACCACACAGAGACCCACAGACTCACCACACACAGAGACCCATAGACTCACCACACACAGAGACCCACAGACTCACCACACACAGAGACCCACAGACTCACCACACAGAGACCCACAAACTCACCACAGAGACCCATAGACTCACCACACAGAGACCCACAGACTCACCACACAGAGACCCATAGACTCACCACACAGAGACCCATAGACTCACCACACAGAGACCCATAGACTCACCACACATAGAGACCCAGAGACTCACCACACAGAGACCCATAGACTCACCACACAGAGACCCACAGACTCACCACACAGAGACCCACAAACTCACCACACAGAGACCCATAGACTCACCACACAGAGACCCACAGACTCACCACACAGAGACCCATAGACTCACCACACAGAGACCCATAGACTCACCACACAGAGAGCCATAGACTCACCACACATAGAGACCCAGAGACTCACCACACAGAGACCCATAGACTCACCACACAGAGACCCATAGACTCACCACACAGAGACCCATAGACTCACCACACCCAGACCTAGAGACTCACTACACAGAGACCCACAGACTCACCACACAGAGACCCACTCACCACACAGAGACCCACAGACTCACCACATAGAGACCCATAGACTCACCACACAGAGACCCATAGACTCACCACACAGAGACCCATAGACTCACCACACAGAGACCAACAGACTCACCACACAGAGACCCACAAACTCACCACACAGAGACCCATAGACTCACCACACAGAGACCCACAGACTCACCACACAGAGACCCATAGACTCACCACACAGAGACCCATAGACTCACCACACAGAGACCCATAGACTCACCACACACAGAGACCCATAGACTCACCACACAGAGACCCACAGACTCACCACACACAGAGACCCATAGACTCACCACACACAGAGACCCACAGACTCACCACACACAGAGACTCACAGACTCACCACACAGAGACCCATAGACTCACCACACACAGAGACCCATAGACTCACCACACAGAGACCCACAGACTCACCACACAGAGACCCACAGACTCACCACACACAGAGACCCATAGACTCACCACACAGAGACCCATAGACTCACCACACAGAGACCCATAGACTCACCACACAGAGACCCATAGACTCACCACACAGAGATCCACAGACTCACCACACACAGAGACCCATAGACTCACCACACACAGAGACCCACAGACTCACCACACCCAGAGACTCACAGACTCACCACACAGAGACCCATAGACTCACCACACACAGAGACCCATAGACTCACCACACAGAGACCCACAGACTCACCACACACAGAGACCCACAGACTCACCACACACAGAGACCCATAGACTCACCACACAGAGACCCATAGACTCACCACACAGAGACCCATAGACTCACCACACAGAGACCCATAGACTCACCACACAGAGATCCACAGACTCACCACACACAGAGACCCATAGACTCACCACACACAGAGACCCACAGACTCACCACACCCAGAGACTCACAGACTCACCACACAGAGACCCATAGACTCACCACACACAGAGACCCATAGACTCACCACACAGAGACCCACAGACTCACCACACACAGAGACCCACAGACTCACCACACACAGAGACCCATAGACTCACCACACAGAGACCCACAGACTCACCACACAGAGACCCATAGACTCACCACACAGAGACCCATAGACTCACCACACAGAGACCCACAAACTCACCACACAGAGACCCATAGACTCACGGCCCCACGACCCAGAAGGTGGCCGAGGGCGGCCTCTGTGATTGGCCCCTCGCGGGCCGCTTGAGGAAGTGAGCCACCTGCCAGCGGCTCGTCGTCCGCCCGCCGTTCTTGGCGCGCCCGCTCCGGCCGAAGGCGGCGTAGCGCTCTGGCAGCAGGGCACACCGCAGCGCCGTGTAATGGTTCTCAAGGTAGAGCTCGCTGAAGACGCAGCCTCGGTAGCTCCCGGACAGCTGCCCGCGATGGGCGGGGCGGTGGGGGGGGTTAGGACGTGAGTGGGTGGGTGGGTGAGTGGGTGGGTGAGTGGGTGGGTGAGTGGGTGAGTGGTTGAGTGGTTGAGTGAGTGAGTGAGTAGGTGAGTGGGTGAGTGGGTGGGTGAGTGGGTGTGGGTGAGTGGTTGAGTGAGTGAGTGGGTGAGCGAGTGAGTGAGTGGTTGAGTGAGTGAGTGGGTGAGTGGGTAAGTGGGTGAGTGGGTGGGTGAGTGAGTGGGTGAGTGGGTGGGTGAGTGGGTGAGTGGTTGAGTGAGTGAGTGGGTGAGTGAGTGAGTGGGTGAGTGGTTGAGTGAGTGAGTGGGTGAGCGAGTGAGTGGTTGAGTGAGTGAGTGGGTGGGTGAGTGAGTGAGTGAGTGGGTGAGTGGGTGAGTAGTTGAGTGAGTGAGTGGGTGAGTGGGTGAGCGAGTGGGTGGGTGAGTGGTTGAGTGAGTGAGTGGGTGCGTGAGTGGGTGTGTGAGTGGTTGAGTGAGTGAGTGAGCGAGTGAGTGAGTGGTTGACTGAGTGAGTGGATGAGTGAGTGGATGAGTGGGTGAGCGAGTGAGTGTGCGAGTGAGTGAGTGGTTGAGTGGGTGAGTGGTTGAGTGAGTGAGTGGGTGAGCGAGTGAGTGAGTGGGTGAGTGGTTGAGTGAGCGAGTGAGTGGGTGAGTGGTTGAGTGAGTGGGTGAGTGGGCGAGCGAGTGAGTGGGTGGGTGAGTGGTTGAGTGAGTGAGTGGGTGGGTGAGTGGTTGAGCGAGTGAGTGAGTGGTTGAGTGAGCGAGTGTCGCCTCCGCCCACCTTGCCCACCAGCTTGCCATTCCTGTCCATGCAGATGTGGTACTTGGTGCGAACCCCGCGGAGCCGAATGTTCCCGCCAAACGAATCCGTCTCGGCCTGGAGCAGCGCTGCAGCAGGGAGGGAGTCGTCACCGCGGCGTTGCCGCTCGGAGTCATCTAGGGCAGGCCGCTATGACGACGAGGCAGGGCCGGAGTCAGGCCAGGGGCCTCCACCGGCTGGAGAAGGGCCTCGTCATTTCGTTGGTGGATGCTGACTTTTATTTGGTGTCAGCCTCGCAAAAATACAATTTTATTTCGCTTCAACTTTTGTGCGGTGAGTCTGTGGGTCTCTGTGTGTGGTGAGTCTGTGGGTCTCTGTGTGTGGTGAGTCTGTGGGTCTCTGTGTGGTGAATCTATGGGTCTCTGTGTGTGGTGAGTCTGTGGGTCTCTGTGTGGTGAGTCTGTGGGTCTCTGTGTGTGGTGAGTCTATGGGTCTCTGTGTGGTGAATCTATGGGTCTCTGTGTGTGGTGAGTCTGTGGATCTCTGTGTGTGGTGAGTCTATGGGTCTCTGTGTGTGGTGAGTCTATGGGTCTCTGTGTGTGGTGAGTCTATGGGTCTCTGTGTGTGGTGAGTCTGTGGGTCTCTGTGTGGTGAGTCTGTGGGTCTCTGTGTGGTGAGTCTGTGGGTCTCTGTGTGGTGAGTCTATGGGTCTCTGTGTGTGGTGAGTCTATGGGTCTCTGTGTGTGGTGAGTCTATGGGTCTCTGTGTGTGGTGAGTCTGTGGGTCTTTGTGTGGTGAGTCTGTGGGTCTCTGTGTGGTGAGTCTATGGGTCTCTGTGTAGTGAGTCTATGGGTCTCTGTGTGGTGAGTCTATGGGTCTCTGTGTGGTGAGTCTATGGGTCTCTGTGTGCTCAGTCTATGGGTCTCTGTGTGTGGTGAGTCTGTGGGTCTCTGTGTGTGGTGAGTCTATGGGCCTCTGTGTGTGGTGAGTCTATGGGTCTCTGTGTGTGGTGAGTCTATGGGTCTCTGTGTGTGGTGAGTCTATGGGTCTCTGTATGGTGAGTCTGTGGGTCTCTGTGTGGTGAGTCTGTGGGTCTCTGTGTGGTGAGTCTATGGGTCTCTGTGTGGTGAGTCTGTGGGTCTCTGTGTGGTGAGTCTATGGGTCTCTGTGTAGTGAGTCTATGGGTCTCTGTGTGGTGAGTCTATGGGTCTCTGTGTGGTGAGTCTATGGGTCTCTGTGTGCTGAGTCTATGGGTCTCTGTGTGTGGTGAGTCTGTAAGTCTCTGTGTGGTGAGTCTATGAGTCTCTGTGTGATGAGTCTATGGGTATCTGTGTGGTGAATCTATGATTCTCTGTGTGGTGAGTCTGTGGGTCTCTGTGTGTTGAGTCTATGAGTCTCTATGTGGTGAGTCTATGGGTCTCTGTGTGTGGTGAGTCTGTGGGTCTCTGTGTGTGGTGAGTCTGTGAGTCTCTGTGTGGTGAGTCTATGGGTCTCTGTGTGGTGAGTCTGTGGGTCTCTGTGTGGTGAGTCTATGGGTCTCTGTGTGTGGTCAGTCTATGGGCCTCTGTGTGGTGAGTCTGTGGGTCTCTGTGTGGTGAGTCTGTGGGTCTCTGTGTGGTGAGTCTATGGGTCTCTGTGTGGTGAGTCTGTGGGTCTCTGTGTGTGGTGAGTCTATGGGTCTCTGTGTAGTGAGTCTATGGGTCTCTGCGTGGTGAGTCTATGGGTCTCTGTGTGGTGAGTCTATGGGTCTGTGTGTGATGAGTCTATGGGTCTCTATGTGTAATGAGTCTATGAGGCTCTGTGTGATGAGTCTATGGGTCTCTGTGTGGTGAGTCTATGAGTCTCTGTGTGCTGAGTCTATGGGTCTTTGTGTGGTGAGTCTATGAGTCTCTGTGTGCTGAGTCTATGGGTCTCTGTGTGTGCTGAGTCTATGGGTCTCTGTGTGTGGTGAGTCTATGGGTCTCTGTGTGTGGTGAGTCTGTGGGTCTCTGTGTGGTGAGTCTGTGGGTCTCTGTGTGGTGAGTCTATGGGTCTCTGTGTAGTGAGTCTATAGGTCTCTGTGTGGTGAGTCTATGGGTCTCTGTGTGGTGAGTCTATGGGTCTCTGTGTGCTCAGTCTATGGGTCTCTGTGTGTGGTGAGTCTGTGGGTCTCTGTGTGTGGTGAGTCTATGGGTCTCTGTGTGTGGTGAGTCTATGGGTCTCTGTGTGTGGTGAGTCTATGGGTCTCTGTGTGTGGTGAGTCTATGGGTCTCTGTGTGGTGAGTCTGTGGGTCTCTGTGTGGTGAGTCTGTGGGTCTCTGTGTGGTGAGTCTATGGGTCTCTGTGTGGTGAGTCTGTGGGTCTCTGTGTGGTGAGTCTATGGGTCTCTGTGTAGTGAGTCTATGGGTCTCTGCGTGGTGAGTCTATGGGTCTCTGTGTGGTGAGTCTATGGGTCTGTGTGTGATGAGTCTATGGGTCTCTGTGTGTAATGAGTCTATGAGTCTCTGTGTGATGAGTCTATGGGTCTCTGTGTGGTGAGTCTATGAGTCTCTGTGTGCTGAATCTATGGGTCTTTGTGTGGTGAGTCTATGAGTCTCTGTGTGCTGAGTCTATGGGTCTCTGTGTGTGCTGAGTCTATGGGTCTCTGTGTGTGATGAGTCTATGAGTCTCTGTGTGCTGAGTCTATGGGTCTCTGTGTGTGATGAGTCTATGGGTCTCTGTGTGGTGAGTCTATGAGTCTCTGTGTGGTGAGTCTATGAGTCTCTGTGTGGTGAGTCTATGAGTCTCTGTGTGTGGTGAGTCTATGACTCTCTGTGTGTGCTGAGTCTATGGGTCTCTGTGTGTGGTGAGTCTTTGGGTCTCTGTGTGTGCTGAGTCTATGGGTCTCTGTGTGTGGTGAGTCTCTGGGTCTCTGTGTGTGCTGAGTCTATGAGTCTCTGTGTGGTGATGAGTCTATCAGTCTCTGTGTGGTGAGTCTGTGGGTTTCTGTGTGTGATGAGTCTATGGGTCTCTGTGTGTGATGAGTCTATGAGTCTCTGTGTGGTGAGTCTATGGGTCTCTGTGTGTGCTGAGTCTATGAGTCTCTGTGTGGTGAGTCTATGGGTCTCTGTGTGTGCTGAGTCTATGAGTCTCTGTGCGGTGAGTCTATGGGTCTCTGTGTGTGATGAGTCTATGAGTCTCTGTGTGGTGAGTCTATGGGTCTCTGTGTGTGCTGAGTCTATGAGTCTCTGTGCGGTGAGTCTATGGGTCTCTGTGTGTGGTGAGTCTATGGGTGTCTGTGTGTGGTGAGTCTGTGGGTCTCTGTGTGTGGTGAGTCTATGGGTCTCTGTGTGGTGAGTCTATGAGTCTCTGTGTGGTGAGTCTATGAGTCTCTGTGTGTGGTGATTCTATGGGTCTCTGTGTGGTGAGTCTATGGGTCTCTGTGTGTGATGAGTCTATGAGTCTCTGTGCGGTGAGTCTATGGGTCTCTGTGTGTGGTGAGTCTATGGGTGTCTGTGTGTGGTGAGTCTGTGGGTCTCTGTGTGTGATGAGTCTATGAGTCTCTGTGTGGTGAGTCTATGAGTCTCTGTGTGGTGAGTCTGTGGGTCTCTGTGTGGTGAGTCTATGGGTCTGTGTGTGATGAGTCTATGGGTCTCTGTGTGTAATGAGTCTATGAGTCTCTGTGTGATGAGTCTATGGGTCTCTGTGTGGTGAGTCTATGGGTCTCTGTGTGTGGTGAGTCTGTGGGACTCTGTGTGATGAGTCTATGAGTATCTGTGTGCTGAGTCTATGGGTCTCTCTGTGTGGTGAGTCTGTGGGTCTCTGTGTGTGGTGAGTCTATGGGTCTCTGTGTGTGGTGAGTCTATGGGTCTCTGTGTGTGGTGAGTCTATGGGTCTCTGTGTGTGGTGAGTCTATGGGTCTCTGTGTGGTGAGTCTGTGGGTCTCTGTGTGGTGAGTCTGTGGGTCTCTGTGTGGTGAGTCTATGGGTCTCTGTGTGGTGAGTCTGTGGGTCTCTGTGTGGTGAGTCTATGGGTCTCTGTGTAGTGAGTCTATGGGTCTCTGTGTGGTGAGTCTATGGGTCTCTGTGTGGTGAGTCTATGGGTCTCTGTGTGCTGAGTCTATGGGTCTCTGTGTGCTGAGTCTATGAGTCTGTGTGTGGTGAGTCTATGGGTCTCTGTGTGTGGTGAGTCTGTAAGTCTCTGTGTGGTGAGTCTATGAGTCTCTTTGTGATGAGTCTATGGGTCTCTGTGTGGTGAGTCTATGATTCTCTGTGTGGTGAGTCTGTGGGTCTCTGTGTGTTGAGTCTATGAGTCTCTATGTGGTGAGTCTATGGGTCTCTGTGTGTGGTGAGTCTGTGAGTCTCTGTGTGTGGTGAGTCTGTGAATCTCTGTGTGGTGAGTCTATGGGTCTCTCTGTGTGATGAGTCTATGGTTCTCTGTGTGGTGAGTCTATGGCTCTCTGTGTGTGCTGAGTCTATGGGTCTCTGTGTGGTGAGTCTATGGGTCTCTCTGTGTGATGAGTCTATGGGTCTCTGTGTCGTGAGTCTATGGGTCTCTGCGTGGTGAGTCTGTGGGTCTCTGTGTGGTGAGTCTATGAGTCTCTGTGTGGTGAGTCTATGAGTCTCTGTGTGCTGAGTCTATGGGTCTCTGTGTGTGCTGAGTCTATGGGTCTATGTGTCGTGAGTCTATGGGTCTCTGCGTGGTGAGTCTGTGGGTCTCTGTGTGGTGAGTCTATGAGTCTCTGTGTGGTGAGTCTATGTGTCTCTGTGTGGTGAGTCTATGAGTCTCTGTGTGCTGAGTCTATGGGTCTTTGTGTGGTGAGTCTATGAGTCTCTGTGTGCTGAGTCTATGGGTCTTTGTGTGGTGAGTCTATGAGTCTCTGTGTGGTGAGTCTGTGGGTCTCTGTGTGGTGAGTCTGTGGGTCTCTGTGTGTGGTGAGTCTGTGGGTCTCTGTGTGGTGAGTCTGTGGGTCTCTGTGTGTGGTGAGTCTATGGGTCTCTGTGTGGTGAGTCTGTGGGTCTCTGTGTGGTGAGTCTGTGGGTCTCTGTGTGGTGAGTCTATGGGTCTCTGTGTGGTGAGTCTGTGGGTCTCTGTGTGGTGAGTCTATGGGTCTCTGTGTAGTGAGTCTATGGGTCTCTGCGTGGTGAGTCTATGGGTCTCTGTGTGGTGAGTCTATGGGTCTGTGTGTGATGAGTCTATGGGTCTCTGTGTGTAATGAGTCTATGAGTCTCTGTGTGATGAGTCTATGGGTCTCTGTGTGGTGAGTCTATGAGTCTCTGTGTGCTGAATCTATGGGTCTTTGTGTGGTGAGTCTATGAGTCTCTGTGTGCTGAGTCTATGGGTCTCTGTGTGTGCTGAGTCTATGGGTCTCTGTGTGTGATGAGTCTATGAGTCTCTGTGTGCTGAGTCTATGGGTCTCTGTGTGTGATGAGTCTATGGGTCTCTGTGTGGTGAGTCTATGAGTCTCTGTGTGGTGAGTCTATGAGTCTCTGTGTGGTGAGTCTATGAGTCTCTGTGTGTGGTGAGTCTATGACTCTCTGTGTGTGCTGAGTCTATGGGTCTCTGTGTGTGGTGAGTCTTTGGGTCTCTGTGTGTGCTGAGTCTATGGGTCTCTGTGTGTGGTGAGTCTCTGGGTCTCTGTGTGTGCTGAGTCTATGAGTCTCTGTGTGGTGATGAGTCTATCAGTCTCTGTGTGGTGAGTCTGTGGGTTTCTGTGTGTGATGAGTCTATGGGTCTCTGTGTGTGATGAGTCTATGAGTCTCTGTGTGGTGAGTCTATGGGTCTCTGTGTGTGCTGAGTCTATGAGTCTCTGTGTGGTGAGTCTATGGGTCTCTGTGTGTGCTGAGTCTATGAGTCTCTGTGCGGTGAGTCTATGGGTCTCTGTGTGTGATGAGTCTATGAGTCTCTGTGTGGTGAGTCTATGGGTCTCTGTGTGTGCTGAGTCTATGAGTCTCTGTGCGGTGAGTCTATGGGTCTCTGTGTGTGGTGAGTCTATGGGTGTCTGTGTGTGGTGAGTCTGTGGGTCTCTGTGTGTGGTGAGTCTATGGGTCTCTGTGTGGTGAGTCTATGAGTCTCTGTGTGGTGAGTCTATGAGTCTCTGTGTGTGGTGATTCTATGGGTCTCTGTGTGGTGAGTCTATGGGTCTCTGTGTGTGATGAGTCTATGAGCCTCTGTGCGGTGAGTCTATGGGTCTCTGTGTGTGGTGAGTCTATGGGTGTCTGTGTGTGGTGAGTCTGTGGGTCTCTGTGTGTGATGAGTCTATGAGTCTCTGTGTGGTGAGTCTATGAGTCTCTGTGTGTGGTGAGTCTGTGGGTCTCTGTGTGGTGAGTCTATGGGTCTGTGTGTGATGAGTCTATGGGTCTCTGTGTGTAATGAGTCTATGAGTCTCTGTGTGATGAGTCTATGGGTCTCTGTGTGGTGAGTCTATGGGTCTCTGTGTGTGGTGAGTCTGTGGGACTCTGTGTGATGAGTCTATGAGTATCTGTGTGCTGAGTCTATGGGTCTCTCTGTGTGGTGAGTCTGTGGGTCTCTGTGTGTGGTGAGTCTATGGGTCTCTGTGTGTGGTGAGTCTATGGGTCTCTGTGTGTGGTGAGTCTATGGGTCTCTGTGTGTGGTGAGTCTATGGGTCTCTGTGTGGTGAGTCTGTGGGTCTCTGTGTGGTGAGTCTGTGGGTCTCTGTGTGGTGAGTCTATGGGTCTCTGTGTGGTGAGTCTGTGGGTCTCTGTGTGGTGAGTCTATGGGTCTCTGTGTAGTGAGTCTATGGGTCTCTGTGTGGTGAGTCTATGGGTCTCTGTGTGGTGAGTCTATGGGTCTCTGTGTGCTGAGTCTATGGGTCTCTGTGTGCTGAGTCTATGAGTCTGTGTGTGGTGAGTCTATGGGTCTCTGTGTGTGGTGAGTCTGTAAGTCTCTGTGTGGTGAGTCTATGAGTCTCTTTGTGATGAGTCTATGGGTCTCTGTGTGGTGAGTCTATGATTCTCTGTGTGGTGAGTCTGTGGGTCTCTGTGTGTTGAGTCTATGAGTCTCTATGTGGTGAGTCTATGGGTCTCTGTGTGTGGTGAGTCTGTGAGTCTCTGTGTGTGGTGAGTCTGTGAATCTCTGTGTGGTGAGTCTATGGGTCTCTCTGTGTGATGAGTCTATGGTTCTCTGTGTGGTGAGTCTATGGCTCTCTGTGTGTGCTGAGTCTATGGGTCTCTGTGTGGTGAGTCTATGGGTCTCTCTGTGTGATGAGTCTATGGGTCTCTGTGTCGTGAGTCTATGGGTCTCTGCGTGGTGAGTCTGTGGGTCTCTGTGTGGTGAGTCTATGAGTCTCTGTGTGGTGAGTCTATGAGTCTCTGTGTGCTGAGTCTATGGGTCTCTGTGTGTGCTGAGTCTATGGGTCTATGTGTCGTGAGTCTATGGGTCTCTGCGTGGTGAGTCTGTGGGTCTCTGTGTGGTGAGTCTATGAGTCTCTGTGTGGTGAGTCTATGTGTCTCTGTGTGGTGAGTCTATGAGTCTCTGTGTGCTGAGTCTATGGGTCTTTGTGTGGTGAGTCTATGAGTCTCTGTGTGCTGAGTCTATGGGTCTTTGTGTGGTGAGTCTATGAGTCTCTGTGTGGTGAGTCTGTGGGTCTCTGTGTGGTGAGTCTGTGGGTCTCTGTGTGTGGTGAGTCTGTGGGTCTCTGTGTGGTGAGTCTGTGGGTCTCTGTGTGTGGTGAGTCTATGGGTCTCTGTGTGGTGAATCTATGGGTCTTTGTGTGTGGTGAGTCTGTGGGTCTCTGTGTGTGGTGAGTCTATGGGTCTCTGTGTGTGGTGAGTCTATGGGTCTCTGTGTGTGGTGAGTCTATGGGTCTCTGTGTGTGATGAGTCTGTGGGTCTCTGTGTGGTGAGTCTGTAGGTCTCTGTGTGGTGAGTCTGTGGGTCTCTGTGTGGTGAGTCTGTGGGTCTCTGTGTGTGGTGAGTCTATGGGTCTCTGTGTGGTGAATCTATGGGTCTCTGTGTGTGGTGAGTCTGTGGGTCTCTGTGTGTGGTGAGTCTATGGGTCTCTGTGTGTGGTGAGTTTATGTCTCTGTGTGTGATGAGTCTGTGGGTCTCTGTGTGGTGAGTCTGTGGGTCTCTGTGTGGTGAGTCTGTGGGTCTCTGTGTGGTGAGTCTGTGGGTCTCTGTGTGTGGTGAGTCTATGGGTCTCTGTGTGGTGAATCTATGGGTCTCTGTGTGTGGTGAGTCTATGGGTGTCTGTGTGTGGTGAGTCTGTGGGTCTCTGTGTGTGATGAGTCTATGAGTCTCTGTGTGGTGAGTCTATGAGTCTCTGTGTGTGGTGAGTCTGTGGGTCTCTGTGTGGTGAGTCTATGGGTCTGTGTGTGATGAGTCTATGGGTCTCTGTGTGGTGAGTCTATGGGTCTCTGTGTGTGGTGAGTCTGTGGGACTCTGTGTGATGAGTCTATGAGTATCTGTGTGCTGAGTCTATGGGTCTCTCTGTGTGGTGAGTCTGTGGGTCTCTGTGTGTGGTGAGTCTATGGGTCTCTGTGTGTGGTGAGTCTATGGGTCTCTGTGTGTGGTGAGTCTATGGGTCTCTGTGTGTGGTGAGTCTATGGGTCTCTGTGTGTGGTGAGTCTATGGGTCTCTGTGTGTGATGAGTCTGTGGGTCTCTGTGTGGTGAGTCTGTAGGTCTCTGTGTGGTGAGTCTGTGGGTCTCTGTGTGGTGAGTCTGTGGGTCTCTGTGTGTGGTGAGTCTATGGGTCTCTGTGTGGTGAATCTATGGGTCTCTGTGTGTGGTGAGTCTGTGGGTCTCTGTGTGTGGTGAGTCTATGGGTCTCTGTGTGTGGTGAGTTTATGGGTCTCTGTGTGTGATGAGTCTGTGGGTCTCTGTGTGGTGAGTCTGTGGGTCTCTGTGTGGTGAGTCTGTGGGTCTCTGTGTGGTGAGTCTGTGGGTCTCTGTGTGTGGTGAGTCTATGGGTCTCTGTGTGGTGAATCTATGGGTCTCTGTGTGTGGTGAGTCTATGGGTGTCTGTGTGTGGTGAGTCTGTGGGTCTCTGTGTGTGATGAGTCTATGAGTCTTTGTGTGGTGAGTCTATGAGTCTCTGTGTGTGGTGAGTCTGTGGGTCTCTGTGTGGTGAGTCTATGGGTCTGTGTGTGATGAGTCTATGGGTCTCTGTGTGCAATGAGTCTATGAGTCTCTGTGTGATGAGTCTATGGGTCTCTGTGTGGTGAGTCTATGGGTCTCTGTGTGTGGTGAGTCTGTGGGACTCTGTGTGATGAGTCTATGAGTATCTGTGTGCTGAGTCTATGGGTCTCTCTGTGTGGTGAGTCTGTGGGTCTCTGTGTGTGGTGAGTCTATGGGTCTCTGTGTGTGGTGAGTCTATGGGTCTCTGTGTGTGGTGAGTCTATGGGTCTCTGTGTGTAGTGAGTCTATGGGTCTTTGTGTGGTGAGTCTGTGGGTCTCTGTGTGGTGAGTCTGTGGGTCTCTGTGTGGTGAGTCTATGGGTCTCTGTGTGGTGAGTCTGTGGGTCTCTGTGTGGTGAGTCTATGGGTCTCTGTGTAGTGAGTCTATGGGTCTCTGTGTGGTGAGTCTATGGGTCTCTGTGTGGTGAGTCTATGGGTCTCTGTGTGCTGAGTCTATGGGTCTCTGTGTGCTGAGTCTATGAGTCTGTGTGTGGTGAGTCTATGGGTCTCTGTGTGTGGTGAGTCTGTAAGTCTCTGTGTGGTGAGTCTATGAGTCTCTTTGTGATGAGTCTATGGGTCTCTGTGTGGTGAGTCTATGATTCTCTGTGTGGTGAGTCTGTGGGTCTCTGTGTGTTGAGTCTATGAGTCTCTATGTGGTGAGTCTATGGGTCTCTGTGTGTGGTGAGTCTGTGAGTCTCTGTGTGTGGTGAGTCTGTGAGTCTCTGTGTGGTGAGTCTATGGGTCTCTCTGTGTGATGAGTCTATGGGTCTCTGTGTGGTGAGTCTATGGCTCTCTGTGTGTGCTGAGTCTATGGGTCTCTGTGTGGTGAGTCTATGGGTCTCTCTGTGTGATGAGTCTATGGGTCTCTGTGTCGTGAGTCTATGGGTGTCTGCGTGGTGAGTCTGTGGGTCTCTGTGTGGTGAGTCTATGAGTCTCTGTGTGGTGAGTCTATGAGTCTCTATGTGCTGAGTCTATGGGTCTCTGTGTGTGCTGAGTCTATGGGTCTCTGTGTCGTGAGTCTATGGGTCTCTGCGTGGTGAGTCTGTGGGTCTCTGTGTGGTGAGTCTATGAGTCTCTGTGTGGTGAGTCTATGTGTCTCTGTGTGGTGAGTCTATGAGTCTCTGTGTGCTGAGTCTATGGGTCTTTGTGTGGTGAGTCTATGAGTCTCTGTGTGCTGAGTCTATGGGTCTTTGTGTGGTGAGTCTATGAGTCTCTGTGTGGTGAGTCTGTGGGTCTCTGTGTGGTGAGTCTGTGGGTCTCTGTGTGTGGTGAGTCTGTGGGTCTCTGTGTGGTGAGTCTGTGGGTCTCTGAGTGTGGTGAGTCTATGGGTCTCTGTGTGGTGAATCTATGGGTCTTTGTGTGTGGTGAGTCTGTGGGTCTCTGTGTGTGGTGAGTCTATGGGTCTCTGTGTGTGGTGAGTCTATGGGTCTCTGTGTGTGGTGAGTCTATGGGTCTCTGTGTGTGATGAGTCTGTGGGTCTCTGTGTGGTGAGTCTGTAGGTCTCTGTGTGGTGAGTCTGTGGGTCTCTGTGTGGTGAGTCTGTGGGTCTCTGTGTGTGGTGAGTCTATGGGTCTCTGTGTGGTGAATCTATGGGTCTCTGTGTGTGGTGAGTCTGTGGGTCTCTGTGTGTGGTGAGTCTATGGGTCTCTGTGTGTGGTGAGTCTATGGGTCTCTGTGTGTGATGAGTCTGTGGGTCTCTGTGTGGTGAGTCTGTGGGTCTCTGTGTGGTGAGTCTGTGGGTCTCTGTGTGGTGAGTCTGTGGGTCTCTGTGTGTGGTGAGTCTATGGGTCTCTGTGTGGTGAATCTATGGGACTCTGTGTGTGGTGAGTCTGTGGGTCTCTGTGTGTGGTGAGTCTATGGGTCTCTGTGTGTGGTGAGTCTATGGGTCTCTGTGTGTGGTGAGTCTATGGGTCTCTGTGTGGTGAGTCTGTGGGTCTCTGTGTGGTGAGTCTGTGGGTCTCTGTGTGGTGAGTCTGTGGGTCTCTGTGTGGTGAGTCTATGGGTCTCTGTGTGTGGTGAGTCTATGGGTCTCTGTGTGTGGTGAGTCTATGGGTCTCTGTGTGTGGTGAGTCTGTGGATCTCTGTGTGGTGAGTCTGTGGGTCTCTGTGTGGTGAGTCTATGGGTTTCTGTGTAGTGAGTCTATGGGTCTCTGTGTGGTGAGTCTATGGGTCTCTGTGTGGTGAGTCTATGGGTCTCTGTGTGCTCAGTCTATGGGTCTCTGTGTGTGGTGAGTCTGTGGGTCTCTGTGTGTGGTGAGTCTATGGGTCTCTGTGTGTGGTGAGTCTATGGGTCTCTGTGTGTGGTGAGTCTATGGGTCTCTGTGTGTGGTGAGTCTATGGGTCTCTGTGTGCTGAGTCTATGGGTCTCTGTGTGCTGAGTCTATGAGTCTGTGTGTGGTGAGTCTATGGGTCTCTGTGTGTGGTGAGTCTGTAAGTCTCTGTGTGGTGAGTCTATGAGTCTCTGTGTGATGAGTCTATGGGTCTCTGTGTGGTGAGTCTATGATTCTCTGTGTGGTGAGTCTGTGGGTCTCTGTGTGTTGAGTCTATGAGTCTCTATGTGGTGAGTCTATGGGTCTCTGTGTGTGGTGAGTCTGTGAGTCTCTGTGTGTGGTGAGTCTGTGAGTCTCTGTGTGGTGAGTCTATGGGTCTCTCTGTGTGATGAGTCTATGGGTCTCTGTGTGGTGAGTCTATGGCTCTCTGTGTGTGCTGAGTCTATGGGTCTCTGTGTGGTGAGTCTATGGGTCTCTCTGTGTGATGAGTCTATGGGTCTCTGTGTCGTGAGTCTATGGGTCTCTGCGTGGTGAGTCTGTGGGTCTCTGTGTGGTGAGTCTATGAGTCTCTGTGTGGTGAGTCTATGAGTCTCTGTGTGCTGAGTCTATGGGTCTCTGTGTGTGCTGAGTCTATGGGTCTCTGTGTCGTGAGTCTATGGGTCTCTGCGTGGTGAGTCTGTGGGTCTCTGTGTGGTGAGTCTATGAGTCTCTGTGTGGTGAGTCTATGTGTCTCTGTGTGGTGAGTCTATGAGTCTCTGTGTGCTGAGTCTATGGGTCTTTGTGTGGTGAGTCTATGAGTCTCTGTGTGCTGAGTCTATGGGTCTTTGTGTGGTGAGTCTATGAGTCTCTGTGTGGTGAGTCTGTGGGTCTCTGTGTGGTGAGTCTGTGGGTCTCTGTGTGTGGTGAGTCTGTGGGTCTCTGTGTGGTGAGTCTGTGGGTCTCTGTGTGTGGTGAGTCTATGGGTCTCTGTGTGGTGAATCTATGGGTCTTTGTGTGTGGTGAGTCTGTGGGTCTCTGTGTGTGGTGAGTCTATGGGTCTCTGTGTGTGGTGAGTCTATGGGTCTCTGTGTGTGGTGAGTCTATGGGTCTCTGTGTGTGATGAGTCTGTGGGTCTCTGTGTGGTGAGTCTGTAGGTCTCTGTGTGGTGAGTCTGTGGGTCTCTGTGTGGTGAGTCTGTGGGTCTCTGTGTGTGGTGAGTCTATGGGTCTCTGTGTGGTGAATCTATGGGTCTCTGTGTGTGGTGAGTCTGTGGGTCTCTGTGTGTGGTGAGTCTATGGGTCTCTGTGTGTGGTGAGTCTATGGGTCTCTGTGTGTGATGAGTCTGTGGGTCTCTGTGTGGTGAGTCTGTGGGTCTCTGTGTGGTGAGTCTGTGGGTCTCTGTGTGGTGAGTCTGTGGGTCTCTGTGTGTGGTGAGTCTATGGGTCTCTGTGTGGTGAATCTATGGGTCTCTGTGTGTGGTGAGTCTGTGGGTCTCTGTGTGTGGTGAGTCTATGGGTCTCTGTGTGTGGTGAGTCTATGGGTCTCTGTGTGTGGTGAGTCTATGGGTCTCTGTGTGGTGAGTCTGTGGGTCTCTGTGTGGTGAGTCTGTGGGTCTCTGTGTGGTGAGTCTGTGGGTCTCTGTGTGGTGAGTCTATGGGTCTCTGTGTGTGGTGAGTCTATGGGTCTCTGTGTGTGGTGAGTCTATGGGTCTCTGTGTGTGGTGAGTCTGTGGGTCTCTGTGTGGTGAGTCTGTGGGTCTCTGTGTGGTGAGTCTATGGGTCTCTGTGTAGTGAGTCTATGGGTCTCTGTGTGGTGAGTCTATGGGTCTCTGTGTGGTGAGTCTATGGGTCTCTGTGTGCTCAGTCTATGGGTCTCTGTGTGTGGTGAGTCTGTGGGTCTCTGTGTGTGGTGAGTCTATGGGTCTCTGTGTGTGGTGAGTCTATGGGTCTCTGTGTGTGGTGAGTCTATGGGTCTCTGTGTGTGGTGAGTCTATGGGTCTCTGTGTGCTGAGTCTGTGGGTCTCTGTGTGCTGAGTCTATGAGTCTGTGTGTGGTGAGTCTATGGGTCTCTGTGTGTGGTGAGTCTGTAAGTCTCTGTGTGGTGAGTCTATGAGTCTCTGTGTGATGAGTCTATGGGTCTCTGTGTGGTGAGTCTATGATTCTCTGTGTGGTGAGTCTGTGGGTCTCTGTGTGTTGAGTCTATGAGTCTCTATGTGGTGAGTCTATGGGTCTCTGTGTGTGGTGAGTCTGTGAGTCTCTGTGTGTGGTGAGTCTGTGAGTCTCTGTGTGGTGAGTCTATGGGTCTCTCTGTGTGATGAGTCTATGGGTCTCTGTGTGGTGAGTCTATGGCTCTCTGTGTGTGCTGAGTCTATGGGTCTCTGTGTGGTGAGTCTATGGTTCTCTCTGTGTGATGAGTCTATGGGTCTCTGTGTCGTGAGTCTATGGGTCTCTGCGTGGTGAGTCTGTGGGTCTCTGTGTGGTGAGTCTATGAGTCTCTGTGTGGTGAGTCTATGAGTCTCTGTGTGCTGAGTCTATGGGTCTCTGTGTGTGCTGAGTCTATGGGTCTCTGTGTCGTGAGTCTATGGGTCTCTGCGTGGTGAGTCTGTGGGTCTCTGTGTGGTGAGTCTATGAGTCTCTGTGTGGTGAGTCTATGTGTCTCTGTGTGGTGAGTCTATGAGTCTCTGTGTGCTGAGTCTATGGGTCTTTATGTGGTGAGTCTATGAGTCTCTGTGTGCTGAGTCTATGGGTCTTTGTGTGGTGAGTCTATGAGTCTCTGTGTGGTGAGTCTGTGGGTCTCTGTGTGGTGAGTCTGTGGGTCTCTGTGTGTGGTGAGTCTGTGGGTCTCTGTGTGGTGAGTCTGTGGGTCTCTGTGTGTGGTGAGTCTATGGGTCTCTGTGTGGTGAATCTATGGGTCTTTGTGTGTGGTGAGTCTGTGGGTCTCTGTGTGTGGTGAGTCTATGGGTCTCTGTGTGTGGTGAGTCTATGGGTCTCTGTGTGTGGTGAGTCTATGGGTCTCTGTGTGTGATGAGTCTGTGGGTCTCTGTGTGGTGAGTCTGTAGGTCTCTGTGTGGTGAGTCTGTGGGTCTCTGTGTGGTGAGTCTGTGGGTCTCTGTGTGTGGTGAGTCTATGGGTCTCTGTGTGGTGAATCTATGGGTCTCTGTGTGTGGTGAGTCTGTGGGTCTCTGTGTGTGGTGAGTCTATGGGTCTCTGTGTGTGGTGAGTCTATGGGTCTCTGTGTGTGATGAGTCTGTGGGTCTCTGTGTGGTGAGTCTGTGGGTCTCTGTGTGGTGAGTCTGTGGGTCTCTGTGTGGTGAGTCTGTGGGTCTCTGTGTGTGGTGAGTCTATGGGTCTCTGTGTGGTGAATCTATGGGTCTCTGTGTGTGGTGAGTCTGTGGGTCTCTGTGTGTGGTGAGTCTATGGGTCTCTGTGTGTGGTGAGTCTATGGGTCTCTGTGTGTGGTGAGTCTATGGGTCTCTGTGTGGTGAGTCTGTGGGTCTCTGTGTGGTGAGTCTGTGGGTCTCTGTGTGGTGAGTCTGTGGGTCTCTGTGTGGTGAGTCTATGGGTCTCTGTGTGTGGTGAGTCTATGGGTCTCTGTGTGTGGTGAGTCTATGGGTCTCTGTGTGTGGTGAGTCTGTGGGTCTCTGTGTGGTGAGTCTGTGGGTCTCTGTGTGGTGAGTCTATGGGTCTCTGTGCAGTGAGTCTATGGGTCTCTGTGTGGTGAGTCTATGGGTCTCTGTGTGGTGAGTCTATGGGTCTCTGTGTGCTCAGTCTATGGGTCTCTGTGTGTGGTGAGTCTGTGGGTCTCTGTGTGTGGTGAGTCTATGGGTCTCTGTGTGTGGTGAGTCTATGGGTCTCTGTGTGTGGTGAGTCTATGGGTCTCTGTGTGTGGTGAGTCTATGGGTCTCTGTGTGGTGAGTCTGTGGGTCTCTGTGTGTGGTGAGTCTGTGGGTCTCTGTGTGGTGAGTCTGTGGGTCTCTGTGTGTGGTGAGTCTATGGGTCTCTGTGTGGTGAATCTATGGGTCTTTGTGTGTGGTGAGTCTGTGGGTCTCTGTGTGTGGTGAGTCTATGGGTCTCTGTGTGTGGTGAGTCTATGGGTCTCTGTGTGTGGTGAGTCTATGGGTCTCTGTGTGGTGAGTCTGTGGGTCTCTGTGTGGTGAGTCTGTGGGTCTCTGTGTGGTGAGTCTGTGGGTCTCTGTGTGGTGAGTCTATGGGTCTCTGTGTGTGGTGAGTCTATGGGTCTCTGTGTGTGGTGAGTCTATGGGTCTCTGTGTGTGGTGAGTCTGTGGGTCTCTGTGTGGTGAGTCTGTGGGTCTCTGTGTGGTGAGTCTATGGGTCTCTGTGTAGTGAGTCTATGGGTCTCTGTGTGGTGAGTCTATGGGTCTCTGTGTGGTGAGTCTATGGGTCTCTGTGTGCTCAGTCTATGGGTCTCTGTGTGTGGTGAGTCTGTGGGTCTCTGTGTGTGGTGAGTCTATGGGTCTCTGTGTGTGGTGAGTCTATGGGTCTCTGTGTGTGGTGAGTCTATGGGTCTCTGTGTGTGGTGAGTCTATGGGTCTCTGTGTGGTGAGTCTGTGGGTCTCTGTGTGGTGAGTCTGTCGGTCTCTGTGTGGTGAGTCTATGGGTCTCTGTGTGGTGAGTCTGTGGGTCTCTGTGTGGTGAGTCTATGGGTCTCTGTGTAGTGAGTCTATGGGTCTCTGTGTGGTGAGTCTATGGGTCTCTGTGTGGTGAGTCTATGGGTCTCTGTGTGCTGAGTCTATGGGTCTCTGTGTGCTGGGTCTATGAGTCTGTGTGTGGTGAGTCTATGGGTCTCTGTGTGTGGTGAGTCTGTAAGTCTCTATGTGGTGAGTCTATGAGTCTCTGTGTGATGAGTCTATGGGTCTCTGTGTGGTGAGTCTATGATTCTCTGTGTGGTGAGTCTGTGGGTCTCTGTGTGTTGAGTCGATGAGTCTCTATGTGGTGAGTCTATAGGTCTCTGTGTGTGGTGAGTCTGTGAGTCTCTGTGTGTGGTGAGTCTGTGAGTCTCTGTGTGGTGAGTCTATGGGTCTCTGTGTGTGATGAGTCTATGGGTCTCTGTGTGGTGAGTCTATGGCTCTCTGTGTGTGCTGAGTCTATGGGTCTCTGTGTGGTGAGTCTATGGGTCTCTCTGTGTGATGAGTCTATGGGTCTCTGTGTCGTGAGTCTATGGGTCTCTGCGTGGTGAGTCTGTGGGTCTCTGTGTGGTGAGTCTATGAGTCTCTGTGTGGTGAGTCTATGAGTCTCTGTGTGCTGAGTCTATGGGTCTCTGTGTGTGCTGAGTCTATGGGTCTCTGTGTCGTGAGTCTATGGGTCTCTGCGTGGTGAGTCTGTGGGTCTCTGTGTGGTGAGTCTATGAGTCTCTGTGTGGTGAGTCTATGTGTCTCTGTGTGGTGAGTCTATGAGTCTCTGTGTGCTGAGTCTATGGGTCTTTGTGTGGTGAGTCTATGAGTCTCTGTGTGGTGAGTCTGTGGGTCTCTGTGTGGTGAGTCTGTGGGTCTCTGTGTGTGGTGAGTCTGTGGGTCTCTGTGTGGTGAGTCTGTGGGTCTCTGTGTGTGGTGAGTCTATGGGTCTCTGTGTGGTGAATCTATGGGTCTTTGTGTGTGGTGAGTCTGTGAGTCTCTGTGTGTGGTGAGTCTATGGGTCTCTGTGTGTGGTGAGTCTATGGGTCTCTGTGTGTGGTGAGTCTATGGGTCTCTGTGTGTGATGAGTCTGTGGGTCTCTGTGTGGTGAGTCTGTAGGTCTCTGTGTGGTGAGTCTGTGGGTCTCTGTGCGGTGAGTCTGTGGGTCTCTGTGTGTGGTGAGTCTATGGGTCTCTGTGTGGTGAATCTATGGGTCTCTGTGTGTGGTGAGTCTGTGGGTCTCTGTGTGTGGTGAGTCTATGGGTCTCTGTGTGGTGAATCTATGGGTCTCTGTGTGTGGTGAGTCTATGGGTCTCTGTGTGTGGTGAGTCTATGGGTCTCTGTGTGTGGAGAGTCTATGGGTCTCTGTGTGTGGTGAGTCTATGGGTCTCTGTGTGGTGAGTCTGTGGGTCTCTGTGTGGTGAGTCTGTGGGTCTCTGTGTGGTGAGTCTGTGGGTCTCTGTGTGGTGAGTCTATGGGTCTCTGTGTGTGGTGAGTCTATGGGTCTCTGTGTGTGGTGAGTCTATGGGTCTCTGTGTGTGGTGAGTCTGTGGGTCTCTGTGTGGTGAGTCTGTGGGTCTCTGTGTGGTGAGTCTATGGGTCTCTGTGTAGTGAGTCTATGGGTCTCTGTGTGGTGAGTCTATGGGTCTCTGTGTGGTGAGTCTATGGGTCTCTGTGTGCTCAGTCTATGGGTCTCTGTGTGTGGTGAGTCTGTGGGTCTCTGTGTGTGGTGAGTCTATGGGTCTCTGTGTGTGGTGAGTCTATGGGTCTCTGTGTGTGGTGAGTCTATGGGTCTCTGTGTGTGGTGAGTCTATGGGTCTCTGTGTGGTGAGTCTGTGGGTCTCTGTGTGGTGAGTCTGTCGGTCTCTGTGTGGTGAGTCTATGGGTCTCTGTGTGGTGAGTCTGTGGGTCTCTGTGTGGTGAGTCTATGGGTCTCTGTGTAGTGAGTCTATGGGTCTCTGTGTGGTGAGTCTATGGGTCTCTGTGTGGTGAGTCTATGGGTCTCTGTGTGCTGAGTCTATGGGTCTCTGTGTGCTGAGTCTATGAGTCTGTGTGTGGTGAGTCTATGGGTCTCTGTGTGTGGTGAGTCTGTAAGTCTCTGTGTGGTGAGTCTATGAGTCTCTGTGTGATGAGTCTATGGGTCTCTGTGTGGTGAGTCTATGATTCTCTGTGTGGTGAGTCTGTGGGTCTCTGTGTGTTGAGTCGATGAGTCTCTATGTGGTGAGTCTATAGGTCTCTGTGTGTGGTGAGTCTGTGAGTCTCTGTGTGTGGTGAGTCTGTGAGTCTCTGTGTGGTGAGTCTATGGGTCTCTCTGTGTGATGAGTCTATGGGTCTCTGTGTGGTGAGTCTATGGCTCTCTGTGTGTGCTGAGTCTATGGGTCTCTGTGTGGTGAGTCTATGGGTCTCTCTGTGTGATGAGTCTATGGGTCTCTGTGTCATGAGTCTATGGGTCTCTGCGTGGTGAGTCTGTGGGTCTCTGTGTGGTGAGTCTATGAGTCTCTGTGTGGTGAGTCTATGAGTCTCTGTGTGCTGAGTCTATGGGTCTCTGTGTGTGCTGAGTCTATGGGTCTCTGTGTCGTGAGTCTATGGGTCTCTGCGTGGTGAGTCTGTGGGTCTCTGTGTGGTGAGTCTATGAGTCTCTGTGTGGTGAGTCTATGTGTCTCTGTGTGGTGAGTCTATGAGTCTCTGTGTGCTGAGTCTATGGGTCTTTGTGTGGTGAGTCTATGAGTCTCTGTGTGCTGAGTCTATGGGTCTTTGTGTGGTGAGTCTATGAGTCTCTGTGTGGTGAGTCTGTGGGTCTCTGTGTGGTGAGTCTGTGGGTCTCTGTGTGTGGTGAGTCTGTGGGTCTCTGTGTGGTGAGTCTGTGGGTCTCTGTGTGTGGTGAGTCTATGGGTCTCTGTGTGGTGAATCTATGGGTCTTTGTGTGTGGTGAGTCTGTGAGTCTCTGTGTGTGGTGAGTCTATGGGTCTCTGTGTGTGGTGAGTCTATGGGTCTCTGTGTGTGGTGAGTCTATGGGTCTCTGTTTGTGTGATGAGTCTGTGGGTCTCTGTGTGGTGAGTCTGTAGGTCTCTGTGTGGTGAGTCTGTGGGTCTCTGTGTGGTGAGTCTGTGGGTCTCTGTGTGTGGTGAGTCTATGGGTCTCTGTGTGGTGAATCTATGGGTCTCTGTGTGTGGTGAGTCTGTGGGTCTCTGTGTGTGGTGAGTCTATGGGTCTCTGTGTGTGGTGAGTCTATGGGTCTCTGTGTGTGATGAGTCTGTGGGTCTCTGTGTGGTGAGTCTGTGGGTCTCTGTGTGGTGAGTCTGTGGGTCTCTGTGTGGTGAGTCTGTGGGTCTCTGTGTGTGGTGAGTCTATGGGTCTCTGTGTGGTGAATCTATGGGTCTCTGTGTGTGGTGAGTCTGTGGGTCTCTGTGTGTGGTGAGTCTATGGGTCTCTGTGTGTGGAGAGTCTATGGGTCTCTGTGTGTGGTGAGTCTATGGGTCTCTGTGTGGTGAGTCTGTGGGTCTCTGTGTGGTGAGTCTGTGGGTCTCTGTGTGGTGAGTCTGTGGGTCTCTGTGTGGTGAGTCTATGGGTCTCTGTGTGTGGTGAGTCTATGGGTCTCTGTGTGTGGTGAGTCTATGGGTCTCTGTGTGTGGTGAGTCTGTGGGTCTCTGTGTGGTGAGTCTGTGGGTCTCTGTGTGGTGAGTCTATGGGTCTCTGTGTAGTGAGTCTATGGGTCTCTGTGTGGTGAGTCTATGGGTCTCTGTGTGGTGAGTCTATGGGTCTCTGTGTGCTCAGTCTATGGGTCTCTGTGTGTGGTGAGTCTGTGGGTCTCTGTGTGTGGTGAGTCTATGGGTCTCTGTGTGTGGTGAGTCTATGGGTCCCTGTGTGTGGTGAGTCTATGGGTCTCTGTGTGTGGTGAGTCTATGGGTCTCTGTGTGGTGAGTCTGTGGGTCTCTGTGTGGTGAGTCTGTCGGTCTCTGTGTGGTGAGTCTATGGGTCTCTGTGTGGTGAGTCTGTGGGTCTCTGTGTGGTGAGTCTATGGGTCTCTGTGTAGTGAGTCTATGGGTCTCTGTGTGGTGAGTCTATGGGTCTCTGTGTGGTGAGTCTATGGGTCTCTGTGTGCTGAGTCTATGGGTCTCTGTGTGCTGAGTCTATGAGTCTGTGTGTGGTGAGTCTATGGGTCTCTGTGTGTGGTGAGTCTGTAAGTCTCTGTGTGGTGAGTCTATGAGTCTCTGTGTGATGAGTCTATGGGTCTCTGTGTGGTGAGTCTATGATTCTCTGTGTGGTGAGTCTGTGGGTCTCTGTGTGTTGAGTCGATGAGTCTCTATGTGGTGAGTCTATAGGTCTCTGTGTGTGGTGAGTCTGTGAGTCTCTGTGTGTGGTGAGTCTGTGAGTCTCTGTGTGGTGAGTCTATGGGTCTCTCTGTGTGATGAGTCTATGGGTCTCTGTGTGGTGAGTCTATGGCTCTCTGTGTGTGCTGAGTCTATGGGTCTCTGTGTGGTGAGTCTATGGGTCTCTCTGTGTGATGAGTCTATGGGTCTCTGTGTCGTGAGTCTATGGGTCTCTGCGTGGTGAGTCTGTGGGTCTCTGTGTGGTGAGTCTATGAGTCTCTGTGTGGTGAGTCTATGAGTCTCTGTGTGCTGAGTCTATGGGTCTCTGTGTGTGCTGAGTCTATGGGTCTCTGTGTCGTGAGTCTATGGGTCTCTGCGTGGTGAGTCTGTGGGTCTCTGTGTGGTGAGTCTATGAGTCTCTGTGTGGTGAGTCTATGTGTCTCTGTGTGGTGAGTCTATGAGTCTCTGTGTGCTGAGTCTATGGGTCTTTGTGTGGTGAGTCTATGAGTCTCTGTGTGCTGAGTCTATGGGTCTTTGTGTGGTGAGTCTATGAGTCTCTGTGTGGTGAGTCTGTGGGTCTCTGTGTGGTGAGTCTGTGGGTCTCTGTGTGTGGTGAGTCTGTGGGTCTCTGTGTGGTGAGTCTGTGGGTCTCTGTGTGTGGTGAGTCTATGGGTCTCTGTGTGGTGAATCTATGGGTCTTTGTGTGTGGTGAGTCTGTGAGTCTCTGTGTGTGGTGAGTCTATGGGTCTCTATGTGTGGTGAGTCTATGGGTCTCTGTGTGTGGTGAGTCTATGGGTCTCTGTGTGTGATGAGTCTGTGGGTCTCTGTGTGGTGAGTCTGTAGGTCTCTGTGTGGTGAGTCTGTGGGTCTCTGTGTGGTGAGTCTGTGGGTCTCTGTGTGTGGTGAGTCTATGGGTCTCTGTGTGGTGAATCTATGGGTCTCTGTGTGTGGTGAGTCTGTGGGTCTCTGTGTGTGGTGAGTCTATGGGTCTCTGTGTGTGGTGAGTCTATGGGTCTCTGTGTGTGATGAGTCTGTGGGTCTCTGTGTGGTGAGTCTGTGGGTCTCTGTGTGGTGAGTCTGTGGGTCTCTGTGTGGTGAGTCTGTGGGTCTCTGTGTGTGGTGAGTCTATGGGTCTCTGTGTGGTGAATCTATGGGTCTCTGTGTGTGGTGAGTCTGTGGGTCTCTGTGTGTGGTGAGTCTATGGGTCTCTGTGTGTGGAGAGTCTATGGGTCTCTGTGTGTGGTGAGTCTATGGGTCTCTGTGTGGTGAGTCTGTGGGTCTCTGTGTGGTGAGTCTGTGGGTCTCTGTGTGGTGAGTCTGTGGGTCTCTGTGTGGTGAGTCTATGGGTCTCTGTGTGTGGTGAGTCTATGGGTCTCTGTGTGGTGAGTCTATGGGTCTCTGTGTGCTCAGTCTATGGGTCTCTGTGTGTGGTGAGTCTGTGGGTCTCTGTGTGTGGTGAGTCTATGGGTCTCTGTGTGTGGTGAGTCTATGGGTCTCTGTGTGTGGTGAGTCTATGGGTCTCTGTGTGTGGTGAGTCTATGGGTCTCTGTGTGGTGAGTCTGTGGGTCTCTGTGTGGTGAGTCTGTCGGTCTCTGTGTGGTGAGTCTATGGGTCTCTGTGTGGTGAGTCTGTGGGTCTCTGTGTGGTGAGTCTATGGGTCTCTGTGTAGTGAGTCTATGGGTCTCTGTGTGGTGAGTCTATGGGTCTCTGTGTGGTGAGTCTATGGGTCTCTGTGTGCTGAGTCTATGGGTCTCTGTGTGCTGAGTCTATGAGTCTGTGTGTGGTGAGTCTATGGGTCTCTGTGTGTGGTGAGTCTGTAAGTCTCTGTGTGGTGAGTCTATGAGTCTCTGTGTGATGAGTCTATGGGTCTCTGTGTGGTGAGTCTATGATTCTCTGTGTGGTGAGTCTGTGGGTCTCTGTGTGTTGAGTCGATGAGTCTCTATGTGGTGAGTCTATAGGTCTCTGTGTGTGGTGAGTCTGTGAGTCTCTGTGTGTGGTGAGTCTGTGAGTCTCTGTGTGGTGAGTCTATGGGTCTCTCTGTGTGATGAGTCTATGGGTCTCTGTGTGGTGAGTCTATGGCTCTCTGTGTGTGCTGAGTCTATGGGTCTCTGTGTGGTGAGTCTATGGGTCTCTCTGTGTGATGAGTCTATGGGTCTCTGTGTCATGAGTCTATGGGTCTCTGCGTGGTGAGTCTGTGGGTCTCTGTGTGGTGAGTCTATGAGTCTCTGTGTGGTGAGTCTATGAGTCTCTGTGTGCTGAGTCTATGGGTCTCTGTGTGTGCTGAGTCTATGGGTCTCTGTGTCGTGAGTCTATGGGTCTCTGCGTGGTGAGTCTGTGGGTCTCTGTGTGGTGAGTCTATGAGTCTCTGTGTGGTGAGTCTATGTGTCTCTGTGTGGTGAGTCTATGAGTCTCTGTGTGCTGAGTCTATGGGTCTTTGTGTGGTGAGTCTATGAGTCTCTGTGTGCTGAGTCTATGGGTCTTTGTGTGGTGAGTCTATGAGTCTCTGTGTGGTGAGTCTGTGGGTCTCTGTGTGGTGAGTCTGTGGGTCTCTGTGTGTGGTGAGTCTGTGGGTCTCTGTGTGGTGAGTCTGTGGGTCTCTGTGTGTGGTGAGTCTATGGGTCTCTGTGTGGTGAATCTATGGGTCTTTGTGTGTGGTGAGTCTGTGAGTCTCTGTGTGTGGTGAGTCTATGGGTCTCTGTGTGTGGTGAGTCTATGGGTCTCTGTGTGTGGTGAGTCTATGGGTCTCTGTTTGTGTGATGAGTCTGTGGGTCTCTGTGTGGTGAGTCTGTAGGTCTCTGTGTGGTGAGTCTGTGGGTCTCTGTGTGGTGAGTCTGTGGGTCTCTGTGTGTGGTGAGTCTATGGGTCTCTGTGTGGTGAATCTATGGGTCTCTGTGTGTGGTGAGTCTGTGGGTCTCTGTGTGTGGTGAGTCTATGGGTCTCTGTGTGTGGTGAGTCTATGGGTCTCTGTGTGTGATGAGTCTGTGGGTCTCTGTGTGGTGAGTCTGTGGGTCTCTGTGTGGTGAGTCTGTGGGTCTCTGTGTGGTGAGTCTGTGGGTCTCTGTGTGTGGTGAGTCTATGGGTCTCTGTGTGGTGAATCTATGGGTCTCTGTGTGTGGTGAGTCTGTGGGTCTCTGTGTGTGGTGAGTCTATGGGTCTCTGTGTGTGGAGAGTCTATGGGTCTCTGTGTGTGGTGAGTCTATGGGTCTCTGTGTGGTGAGTCTGTGGGTCTCTGTGTGGTGAGTCTGTGGGTCTCTGTGTGGTGAGTCTGTGGGTCTCTGTGTGGTGAGTCTATGGGTCTCTGTGTGTGGTGAGTCTATGGGTCTCTGTGTGTGGTGAGTCTATGGGTCTCTGTGTGTGGTGAGTCTGTGGGTCTCTGTGTGGTGAGTCTGTGGGTCTCTGTGTGGTGAGTCTATGGGTCTCTGTGTAGTGAGTCTATGGGTCTCTGTGTGGTGAGTCTATGGGTCTCTGTGTGGTGAGTCTATGGGTCTCTGTGTGCTCAGTCTATGGGTCTCTGTGTGTGGTGAGTCTGTGGGTCTCTGTGTGTGGTGAGTCTATGGGTCTCTGTGTGTGGTGAGTCTATGGGTCTCTGTGTGTGGTGAGTCTATGGGTCTCTGTGTGTGGTGAGTCTATGGGTCTCTGTGTGGTGAGTCTGTGGCTCTCTGTGTGGTGAGTCTGTCGGTCTCTGTGTGGTGAGTCTATGGGTCTCTGTGTGGTGAGTCTGTGGGTCTCTGTGTGGTGAGTCTATGGGTCTCTGTGTAGTGAGTCTATGGGTCTCTGTGTGGTGAGTCTATGGGTCTCTGTGTGGTGAGTCTATGGGTCTCTGTGTGCTGAGTCTATGGGTCTCTGTGTGCTGAGTCTATGAGTCTGTGTGTGGTGAGTCTATGGGTCTCTGTGTGTGGTGAGTCTGTAAGTCTCTGTGTGGTGAGTCTATGAGTCTCTGTGTGATGAGTCTATGGGTCTCTGTGTGGTGAGTCTATGATTCTCTGTGTGGTGAGTCTGTGGGTCTCTGTGTGTTGAGTCGATGAGTCTCTATGTGGTGAGTCTATAGGTCTCTGTGTGTGGTGAGTCTGTGAGTCTCTGTGTGTGGTGAGTCTGTGAGTCTCTGTGTGGTGAGTCTATGGGTCTCTCTGTGTGATGAGTCTATGGGTCTCTGTGTGGTGAGTCTATGGCTCTCTGTGTGTGCTGAGTCTATGGGTCTCTGTGTGGTGAGTCTATGGGTCTCTCTGTGTGATGAGTCTATGGGTCTCTGTGTCGTGAGTCTATGGGTCTCTGCGTGGTGAGTCTGTGGGTCTCTGTGTGGTGAGTCTATGAGTCTCTGTGTGGTGAGTCTATGAGTCTCTGTGTGCTGAGTCTATGGGTCTCTGTGTGTGCTGAGTCTATGGGTCTCTGTGTCGTGAGTCTATGGGTCTCTGCGTGGTGAGTCTGTGGGTCTCTGTGTGGTGAGTCTATGAGTCTCTGTGTGGTGAGTCTATGTGTCTCTGTGTGGTGAGTCTATGAGTCTCTGTGTGCTGAGTCTATGGGTCTTTGTGTGGTGAGTCTATGAGTCTCTGTGTGCTGAGTCTATGGGTCTTTGTGTGGTGAGTCTATGAGTCTCTGTGTGGTGAGTCTGTGGGTCTCTGTGTGGTGAGTCTGTGGGTCTCTGTGTGTGGTGAGTCTGTGGGTCTCTGTGTGGTGAGTCTGTGGGTCTCTGTGTGTGGTGAGTCTATGGGTCTCTGTGTGGTGAATCTATGGGTCTTTGTGTGTGGTGAGTCTGTGAGTCTCTGTGTGTGGTGAGTCTATGGGTCTCTGTGTGTGGTGAGTCTATGGGTCTCTGTGTGTGGTGAGTCTATGGGTCTCTGTGTGTGATGAGTCTGTGGGTCTCTGTGTGGTGAGTCTGTAGGTCTCTGTGTGGTGAGTCTGTGGGTCTCTGTGTGGTGAGTCTGTGGGTCTCTGTGTGTGGTGAGTCTATGGGTCTCTGTGTGGTGAATCTATGGGTCTCTGTGTGTGGTGAGTCTGTGGGTCTCTGTGTGTGGTGAGTCTATGGGTCTCTGTGTGTGGTGAGTCTATGGGTCTCTGTGTGTGATGAGTCTGTGGGTCTCTGTGTGGTGAGTCTGTGGGTCTCTGTGTGGTGAGTCTGTGGGTCTCTGTGTGGTGAGTCTGTGGGTCTCTGTGTGTGGTGAGTCTATGGGTCTCTGTGTGGTGAATCTATGGGTCTCTGTGTGTGGTGAGTCTGTGGGTCTCTGTGTGTGGTGAGTCTATGGGTCTCTGTGTGTGGAGAGTCTATGGGTCTCTGTGTGTGGTGAGTCTATGGGTCTCTGTGTGGTGAGTCTGTGGGTCTCTGTGTGGTGAGTCTGTGGGTCTCTGTGTGGTGAGTCTGTGGGTCTCTGTGTGGTGAGTCTATGGGTCTCTGTGTGTGGTGAGTCTATGGGTCTCTGTGTGTGGTGAGTCTATGGGTCTCTGTGTGTGGTGAGTCTGTGGGTCTCTGTGTGGTGAGTCTGTGGGTCTCTGTGTGGTGAGTCTATGGGTCTCTGTGTAGTGAGTCTATGGGTCTCTGTGTGGTGAGTCTATGGGTCTCTGTGTGGTGAGTCTATGGGTCTCTGTGTGCTCAGTCTATGGGCCTCTGTGTGTGGTGAGTCTGTGGGTCTCTGTGTGTGGTGAGTCTATGGGTCTCTGTGTGTGGTGAGTCTATGGGTCTCTGCGTGTGGTGAGTCTATGGGTCTCTGTGTGTGGTGAGTCTATGGGTCTCTGTGTGGTGAGTCTGTGGGTCTCTGTGTGGTGAGTCTGTCGGTCTCTGTGTGGTGAGTCTATGGGTCTCTGTGTGTAATGAGTCTATGAGTCTCTGTGTGATGAGTCTATGGGTCTCTGTGTGGTGAGTCAAAGAGTCTCTGTGTGCTGAGTCTATGGGTCTTTGTGTGGTGAGTCTATGAGTCTCTGTGTGCTGAGTCTATGGGTCTCTGTGTGTGCTGAGTCTATGGGTCTCTGTGTGTGGTGAGTCTATGGGTCTCTGTGTGTGGTGAGTCTGTGGGTCTCTGTGTGGTGAGTCTGTGGGTCTCTGTGTGGTGAGTCTATGGGTCTCTGTGTGGTGAGTCTATGGGTCTCTGTGTGCTCAGTCTATGGGTCTCTGTGTGTGGTGAGTCTGTGGGTCTCTGTGTGTGGTGAGTCTATGGGTCTCTGTGTGTGGTGAGTGTATGGGTCTCTGTGTGTGGTGAGTCTATGGGTCTCTGTGTGTGGTGAGTCTATGGGTCTCTGTGTGGTGAGTCTGTGGGTCTCTGTGTGGTGAGTCTGTGGGTCTCTGTGTGGTGAGTCTATGGGTCTCTGTGTGGTGAGTCTGTGGGTCTCTGTGTGGTGAGTCTATGGGTCTCTGTGTAGTGAGTCTATGGATCTCTGCGTGGTGAGTCTCTGGGTCTCTGTGTGGTGAGTCTATGGGTCTGTGCGTGATGAGTCTATGGGTCTCTGTGTGTAATGAGTCTATGAGTCTCTGTGTGATGAGTCTATGGGTCTCTGTGTGGTGAGTCTATGAGTCTCTGTGTGCTGAGTCTATGGGTCTTTGTGTGGTGAGTCTATGAGTCTCTGTGTGCTGAGTCTATGGGTCTCTGTGTGTGCTGAGTCTATGGGTCTCTGTGTGTGATGAGTCTATGAGTCTCTGTGTGCTGAGTCTATGGGTCTCTGTGTGTGATGAGTCTATGGGTCTCTGTGTGGTGAGTCTATGAGTCTCTGTGTGGTGAGTCTATGAGTCTCTGTTTGGTGAGTCTATGAGTCTCTGTGTGGTGATGAGTCTATCAGTCTCTGTGTGGTGAGTCTGTGGGTTTCTGTGTGTGATGAGTCTATGGGTCTCTGTGTGTGATGAGTCTATGAGTCTCTGTGTGGTGAGTCTATGGGTCTCTGTGTGTGCTGAGTCTATGAGTCTCTGTGTGGTGATGAGTCTATCAGTCTCTGTGTGGTGAGTCTGTGGGTTTCTGTGTGTGATGAGTCTATGGGTGTCTGTGTGTGATGAGTCTATGAGTCTCTGTGTGGTGAGTCTATGGGTCTCTGTGTGTGCTGAGTCTATGAGTCTCTGTGTGGTGAGTCTATGGGTCTCTGTGTGTGCTGAGTCTATGAGTCTCTGTGCGGTGAGTCTATGGGTCTCTGTGTGTGATGAGTCTATGAGTCTCTGTGTGGTGAGTCTATGGGTCTCTGTGTGTGCTGAGTCTATGAGTCTCTGTGCGGTGAGTCTATGGGTCTCTGTGTGTGGTGAGTCTATGGGTGTCTGTGTGTGGTGAGTCTGTGGATCTCTGTGTGTGGTGAGTCTATGGGTCTCTGTGTGGTGAGTCTATGAGTCTCTGTGTGGTGAGTCGATGAGTCTCTGTGTGTGGTGAGTCTATGGGTCTCTGTGTGGTGAGTCTATGGGTCTCTGTGTGTGATGAGTCTATGAGTCTCTGTGCGGTGAGTCTATGGGTCTCTGTGTGTGGTGAGTCTATGGGTGTCTGTGTGTGGTGAGTCTGTGGGTCTCTGTGTGTGATGAGTCTATGAGTCTCTGTGTGGTGAGTCTATGAGTCTCTGTGTGTGGTGAGTCTATGGGTCTCTGTGTGGTGAGTCTATGGGTCTGTGTGTGATGAGTCTATGGGTCTCTGTGTGTAATGAGTCTATGAGTCTCTGTGTGATGAGTTTATGGGTCTCTGTGTGGTGAGTCTATGGGTCTCTGTGTGTGGTGAGTCTGTGGGTCTCTGTGTGGTGAGTCTATGAGTATCTGTGTGCTGAGTCTATGGGTCTCTCTGTGTGGTGAGTCTGTGGGTCTCTGTGTGTGGTGAGTCTATGGGTCTCTGTGTGTGGTGAGTCTATGGGTCTCTGTGTGTGGTGAGTCTATGGGTCTCTGTGTGTGGTGAGTCTATGGGTCTCTGTGTGGTGAGTCTGTGGGTCTCTGTGTGGTGAGTCTGTGGGTCTCTGTGTGGTGAGTCTATGGGTCTCTGTGTGGTGAGTCTGTGGGTCTCTGTATGGTGAGTCTATGGGTCTCTGTGTAGTGAGTCTATGGATCTCTGTGTGGTGAGTCTATGGGTCTCTGTGTGGTGAGTCTATGGGTCTCTGTGTGCTGAGTCTATGGGTCACTGTGTGCTGAGTCTATGAGTCTGTGTGTGGTGAGTCTATGGGTCTCTGTGTGTGGTGAGTCTGTAAGTCTCTGTGTGGTGAGTCTATGAGTCTCTGTGTGATGAGTCTATGGGTCTCTGTGTGGTGAGTCTATGATTCTCTATGTGGTGAGTCTGTGGGTCTCTGTGTGTTGAGTCTATGAGTCTCTATGTGGTGAGTCTATGGGTCTCTGTGTGTGGTGAGTCTGTGAGTCTCTGTGTGTGGTGAGTCTGTGAGTCTCTGTGTGGTGAGTCTATGGGTCTCTGTGTGGTGAGTCTGTGGGTCTCTGTGTGGTGAGTCTATGGGTCTCTCTGTGTGATGAGTCTATGGGTCTCTGTGTGGTGAGTCTATGGGGTCTCTCTGTGTGATGAGTCTATGGGTCTCTGTGTCGTGAGTCTATGGGTCTCTGCGTGGTGAGTCTGTGGGTCTCTGTGTGGTGAGTCTATGAGTCTCTGTGTAGTGAGTCTATGAGTCTCTGTGTGCTGAGTCTATGGGTCTCTGTGTGTGCTGAGTCTATGGGTCTCTGTGTCGTGAGTCTATGGGTCTCTGCGTGGTGAGTCTGTGGGTCTCTGTGTGGTGAGTCTATGAGTCTCTGTGTGGTGAGTCTATGTGTCTCTGTGTGGTGAGTCTATGAGTCTCTGTGTGCTGAGTCTATGGGTCTTTGTGTGGTGAGTTTGTGGGTCTCTGTGTGGTGAGTCTGTGGGTATCTGTGTGTGGTGAGTCTGTGGGTCTCTGTGTGGTGAGTCTGTGGGTCTCTGTGTGTGGTGAGTCTATGGGTCTCTGTGTGGTGAATCTATGGGTCTTTGTGTGTGGTGAGTCTGTGGGTCTCTGTGTGTGGTGAGTCTATGGGTCTCTGTGTGTGGTGAGTCGATGGGTCTCTGTGTGTGGTGAGTCTATGGGTCTCTGTGTGTGATGAGTCTGTGGGTCTCTGTGTGGTGAGTCTGTGGGTCTCTGTGTGGTGAGTCTGTGGGTCTCTGTGTGGTGCGTCTGTGGGTCTCTGTGTGTGGTGAGTCTATGGGTCTCTGTGTGGTGAATCTATGGGTCTCTGTGTGTGGTGAGTCTGTGGGTCTCTGTGTGTGGTGAGTCTATGGGTCTCTGTGTGTGGTGAGTCTATGGGTCTCTGTGTGTAATGAGTCTGTGGGTCTCTGTGTGGTGAGTCTGTGGGTCTCTGTGTGGTGAGTCTGTGGGTCTCTGTGTGGTGAGTCTGTGGGTCTCTGTGTGTGGTGAGTTTATGGGTCTCTGTGTGGTGAATCTATGGGTCTCTGTGTGTGGTGAGTCTGTGGGTCTCTGTGTGTGGTGAGTCTATGGGTCTCTGTGTGTGGTGAGTCTATGGGTCTCTGTGTGTGGTGAGTCTATGGGTCTCTGTGTGGTGAGTCTGTGGGTCTCTGTGTGGTGAGTCTGTGGGTCTCTGTGTGTGGTGAGTCTGTGGGTCTCTGTGTGGTGAGTCTGTGGGTCTCTGTGTGGTGAGTCTATGGGTCTCTGTGTAGTAAGTCTATGGGTCTCTGTGTGGTGAGTCTATGGGTCTCTGTGTGGTGAGTCTATGGGTCTCTGTGTGGTGAATCTATGGGTCTCTGTGTGTGGTGAGTCTGTGGGCCTCTGTGTGTGGTGAGTCTATGGGTCTCTGTGTGTGGTGAGTCTATGGGTCTCTGTGTGTGGTGAGTCTATGGGTCTCTGTGTGGTGAGTCTGTGGGTCTCTGTGTGGTGAGTCTGTGGGTCTCTGTGTGTGGTGAGTCTATGGGTCTCTGTGTAGTGAGTCTATGGGTCTCTGTGTGGTGAGTCTATGGGTCTCTGTGTGGTGAGTCTATGGGTCTCTGTGTGCTCAGTCTATGGGTCTCTGTGTGTGGTGAGTCTGTGGGTCTCTGTGTGTGGTGAGTCTATGGGTCTCTGTGTGTGGTGAGTCTATGGGTCTCTGTGTGTGGTGAGTCTATGGGTCTCTGTGTGTGGTGAGTCTATGGGTCTCTGTGTGCTGAGTCTATGGGTCTCTGTGTGCTGAGTCTATGAGTCTGTGTGTGGTGAGTCTATGGGTCTCTGTGTGTGGTGAGTCTGTAAGTCTCTGTGTGGTGAGTCTATGAGTCTCTGTGTGATGAGTCTATGGGTCTCTGTGTGGTGAGTCTATGATTCTCTGTGTGGTGAGTCTGTGGGTCTCTGTGTGTTGAGTCTATGAGTCTCTATGTGGTGAGTCTATGGGTCTCTGTGTGTGGTGAGTCTGTGAGTCTCTGTGTGTGGTGAGTCTGTGAGTCTCTGTGTGGTGAGTCTATGGGTCTCTGTGTAGTAAGTCTATGGGTCTCTGTGTGGTGAGTCTATGGCTCTCTGTGTGTGCTGAGACTATGGGTCTCTGTGTGGTGAATCTATGGGTCTCTGTGTGTGGTGAGTCTGTGGGTCTCTGTGTGTGGTGAGTCTATGGGTCTCTGTGTGTGGTGAGTCTATGGGTCTCTGTGTGTGGTGAGTCTATGGGTCTCTGTGTGGTGAGTCTGTGGGTCTCTGTGTGGTGAGTCTGTGGGTCTCTGTGTGTGGTGAGTCTATGGGTCTCTGTGTAGTGAGTCTATGGGTCTCTGTGTGGTGAGTCTATGGGTCTCTGTGTGGTGAGTCTATGGGTCTCTGTGTGCTCAGTCTATGGGTCTCTGTGTGTGGTGAGTCTGTGGGTCTCTGTGTGTGGTGAGTCTATGGGTCTCTGTGTGTGGTGAGTCTATGGGTCTCTGTGTGTGGTGAGTCTATGGGTCTCTGTGTGCTGAGTCTATGGGTCTCTGTGTGCTGAGTCTATGAGTCTGTGTGTGGTGAGTCTATGGGTCTCTGTGTGTGGTGAGTCTGTAAGTCTCTGTGTGGTGAGTCTATGAGTCTCTGTGTGATGAGTCTATGGGTCTCTGTGTGGTGAGTCTATGATTCTCTGTGTGGTGAGTCTGTGGGTCTCTGTGTGTTGAGTCTATGAGTCTCTATGTGGTGAGTCTATGGGTCTCTGTGTGTGGTGAGTCTGTGAGTCTCTGTGTGTGGTGAGTCTGTGAGTCTCTGTGTGGTGAGTCTATGGGTCTCTGTGTAGTAAGTCTATGGGTCTCTGTGTGGTGAGTCTATGGGTCTCTGTGTGTGCTGAGACTATGGGTCTCTGTGTGGTGAATCTATGGGTCTCTGTGTGTGGTGAGTCTGTGGGTCTCTGTGTGTGGTGAGTCTATGGGTCTCTGTGTGTGGTGAGTCTATGGGTCTCTGTGTGTGGTGAGTCTATGGGTCTCTGTGTGGTGAGTCTGTGGGTCTCTGTGTGGTGAGTCTGTGGGTCTCTGTGTGTGGTGAGTCTATGGGTCTCTGTGTAGTGAGTCTATGGGTCTCTGTGTGGTGAGTCTATGGGTCTCTGTGTGGTGAGTCTATGGGTCTCTGTGTGCTCAGTCTATGGGTCTCTGTGTGTGGTGAGTCTGTGGGTCTCTGTGTGTGGTGAGTCTATGGGTCTCTGTGTGTGGTGAGTCTATGGGTCTCTGTGTGTGGTGAGTCTATGGGTCTCTGTGTGTGGTGAGTCTATGGGTCTCTGTGTGCTGAGTCTATGGGTCTCTGTGTGCTGAGTCTATGAGTCTGTGTGTGGTGAGTCTATGGGTCTCTGTGTGTGGTGAGTCTGTAAGTCTCTGTGTGGTGAGTCTATGAGTCTCTGTGTGATGAGTCTATGGGTCTCTGTGTGGTGAGTCTATGATTCTCTGTGTGGTGAGTCTGTGGGTCTCTGTGTGTTGAGTCTATGAGTCTCTATGTGGTGAGTCTATGGGTCTCTGTGTGTGGTGAGTCTGTGAGTCTCTGTGTGTGGTGAGTCTGTGAGTCTCTGTGTGGTGAGTCTATGGGTCTCTGTGTAGTAAGTCTATGGGTCTCTGTGTGGTGAGTCTATGGCTCTCTGTGTGTGCTGAGACTATGGGTCTCTGTGTGGTGAATCTATGGGTCTCTGTGTGTGGTGAGTCTGTGGGTCTCTGTGTGTGGTGAGTCTATGGGTCTCTGTGTGTGGTGAGTCTATGGGTCTCTGTGTGTGGTGAGTCTATGGGTCTCTGTGTGGTGAGTCTGTGGGTCTCTGTGTGGTGAGTCTGTGGGTCTCTGTGTGTGGTGAGTCTATGGGTCTCTGTGTAGTGAGTCTATGGGTCTCTGTGTGGTGAGTCTATGGGTCTCTGTGTGGTGAGTCTATGGGTCTCTGTGTGCTCAGTCTATGGGTCTCTGTGTGTGGTGAGTCTGTGGGTCTCTGTGTGTGGTGAGTCTATGGGTCTCTGTGTGTGGTGAGTCTATGGGTCTCTGTGTGTGGTGAGTCTATGGGTCTCTGTGTGTGGTGAGTCTATGGGTCTCTGTGTGCTGAGTCTATGGGTCTCTGTGTGCTGAGTCTATGAGTCTGTGTGTGGTGAGTCTATGGGTCTCTGTGTGTGGTGAGTCTGTAAGTCTCTGTGTGGTGAGTCTATGAGTCTCTGTGTGATGAGTCTATGGGTCTCTGTGTGGTGAGTCTATGATTCTCTGTGTGGTGAGTCTGTGGGTCTCTGTGTATTGAGTCTATGAGTCTCTATGTGGTGGGTCTATGGGTCTCTGTGTGTGGTGAGTCTGTGAGTCTCTGTGTGTGGTGAGTCTGTGAGTCTCTGTGTGGTGAGTCTATGGGTCTCTCTGTGTGATGAGTCTATGGGTCTCTGTGTGGTGAGTCTATGGCTCTCTGTGTGTGCTGAGTCTATGGGTCTCTGTGTGGTGAGTCTATGGGTCTCTCTGTGTGATGAGTCTATGGGTCTCTGTGTCGTGAGTCTATGGGTCTCTGCGTGGTGAGTCTGTGGGTCTCTGTGTGGTGAGTCTATGAGTCTCTGTGTGGTGAGTCTATGAGTCTCTGTGTGCTGAGTCTATGGGTCTCTGTGTGTGCTGAGTCTATGGGTCTCTGTGTCGTGAGTCTATGGGTCTCTGCGTGGTGAGTCTGTGGGTCTCTGTGTGGTGAGTCTATGAGTCTCTGTGTGGTGAGTCTATGAGTCTCTGTGTGGTGAGTCTGTGGGTCTCTGTGTGGTGAGTCTGTGGGTCTCTGTGTGTGGTGAGTCTGTGGGTCTCTGTGTGGTGAGTCTGTGGGTCTCTGTGTGTGGTGAGTCTATGGGTCTCTGTGTGGTGAGTCTATGAGTCTCTGTGTGCTGAGTCTATGGGTCTCTGTGTGTGCTGAGTCTATGGGTCTCTGTGTCGTGAGTCTATGGGTCTCTGCGTGGTGAGTCTGTGGGTCTCTGTGTGGTGAGTCTATGAGTCTCTGTGTGGTGAGTCTATGAGTCTCTGTGTGGTGAGTCTGTGGGTCTCTGTGTGGTGAGTCTGTGGGTCTCTGTGTGTGGTGAGTCTGTGGGTCTCTGTGTGGTGAGTCTATGAGTCTCTGTGTGCTGAGTCTATGGGTCTCTGTGTGTGCTGAGTCTATGGGTCTCTGTGTCGTGAGTCTATGGGTCTCTGCGTGGTGAGTCTGTGGGTCTCTGTGTGGTGAGTCTATGAGTCTCTGTGTGGTGAGTCTATGTGTCTCTGTGTGGTGAGTCTATGAGTCTCTGTGTGCTGAGTCTATGGGTCTTTGTGTGGTGAGTCTATGAGTCTCTGTGTGCTGAGTCTATGGGTCTTTGTGTGGTGAGTCTATGAGTCTCTGTGTGGTGAGTCTGTGGGTCTCTGTGTGGTGAGTCTGTGGGTCTCTGTGTGTGGTGAGTCTGTGGGTCTCTGTGTGGTGAGTCTGTGGGTCTCTGTGTGTGGTGAGTCTATGGGTCTCTGTGTGGTGAATCTATGGGTCTTTGTGTGTGGTGAGTCTGTGAGTCTCTGTGTGTGGTGAGTCTATGGGTCTCTGTGTGTGGTGAGTCTATGGGTCTCTGTGTGTGGTGAGTCTATGGGTCTCTGTTTGTGTGATGAGTCTGTGGGTCTCTGTGTGGTGAGTCTGTAGGTCTCTGTGTGGTGAGTCTGTGGGTCTCTGTGTGGTGAGTCTGTGGGTCTCTGTGTGTGGTGAGTCTATGGGTCTCTGTGTGGTGAATCTATGGGTCTCTGTGTGTGGTGAGTCTGTGGGTCTCTGTGTGTGGTGAGTCTATGGGTCTCTGTGTGTGGTGAGTCTATGGGTCTCTGTGTGTGATGAGTCTGTGGGTCTCTGTGTGGTGAGTCTGTGGGTCTCTGTGTGGTGAGTCTGTGGGTCTCTGTGTGGTGAGTCTGTGGGTCTCTGTGTGTGGTGAGTCTATGGGTCTCTGTGTGGTGAATCTATGGGTCTCTGTGTGTGGTGAGTCTGTGGGTCTCTGTGTGTGGTGAGTCTATGGGTCTCTGTGTGTGGAGAGTCTATGGGTCTCTGTGTGTGGTGAGTCTATGGGTCTCTGTGTGGTGAGTCTGTGGGTCTCTGTGTGGTGAGTCTGTGGGTCTCTGTGTGGTGAGTCTGTGGGTCTCTGTGTGGTGAGTCTATGGGTCTCTGTGTGTGGTGAGTCTATGGGTCTCTGTGTGTGGTGAGTCTATGGGTCTCTGTGTGTGGTGAGTCTGTGGGTCTCTGTGTGGTGAGTCTGTGGGTCTCTGTGTGGTGAGTCTATGGGTCTCTGTGTAGTGAGTCTATGGGTCTCTGTGTGGTGAGTCTATGGGTCTCTGTGTGGTGAGTCTATGGGTCTCTGTGTGCTCAGTCTATGGGTCTCTGTGTGTGGTGAGTCTGTGGGTCTCTGTGTGTGGTGAGTCTATGGGTCTCTGTGTGTGGTGAGTCTATGGGTCCCTGTGTGTGGTGAGTCTATGGGTCTCTGTGTGTGGTGAGTCTATGGGTCTCTGTGTGGTGAGTCTGTGGGTCTCTGTGTGGTGAGTCTGTCGGTCTCTGTGTGGTGAGTCTATGGGTCTCTGTGTGGTGAGTCTGTGGGTCTCTGTGTGGTGAGTCTATGGGTCTCTGTGTAGTGAGTCTATGGGTCTCTGTGTGGTGAGTCTATGGGTCTCTGTGTGGTGAGTCTATGGGTCTCTGTGTGCTGAGTCTATGGGTCTCTGTGTGCTGAGTCTATGAGTCTGTGTGTGGTGAGTCTATGGGTCTCTGTGTGTGGTGAGTCTGTAAGTCTCTGTGTGGTGAGTCTATGAGTCTCTGTGTGATGAGTCTATGGGTCTCTGTGTGGTGAGTCTATGATTCTCTGTGTGGTGAGTCTGTGGGTCTCTGTGTGTTGAGTCGATGAGTCTCTATGTGGTGAGTCTATAGGTCTCTGTGTGTGGTGAGTCTGTGAGTCTCTGTGTGTGGTGAGTCTGTGAGTCTCTGTGTGGTGAGTCTATGGGTCTCTCTGTGTGATGAGTCTATGGGTCTCTGTGTGGTGAGTCTATGGCTCTCTGTGTGTGCTGAGTCTATGGGTCTCTGTGTGGTGAGTCTATGGGTCTCTCTGTGTGATGAGTCTATGGGTCTCTGTGTCGTGAGTCTATGGGTCTCTGCGTGGTGAGTCTGTGGGTCTCTGTGTGGTGAGTCTATGAGTCTCTGTGTGGTGAGTCTATGAGTCTCTGTGTGCTGAGTCTATGGGTCTCTGTGTGTGCTGAGTCTATGGGTCTCTGTGTCGTGAGTCTATGGGTTTCTGCGTGGTGAGTCTGTGGGTCTCTGTGTGGTGAGTCTATGAGTCTCTGTGTGGTGAGTCTATGTGTCTCTGTGTGGTGAGTCTATGAGTCTCTGTGTGCTGAGTCTATGGGTCTTTGTGTGGTGAGTCTATGAGTCTCTGTGTGCTGAGTCTATGGGTCTTTGTGTGGTGAGTCTATGAGTCTCTGTGTGGTGAGTCTGTGGGTCTCTGTGTGGTGAGTCTGTGGGTCTCTGTGTGTGGTGAGTCTGTGGGTCTCTGTGTGGTGAGTCTGTGGGTCTCTGTGTGTGGTGAGTCTATGGGTCTCTGTGTGGTGAATCTATGGGTCTTTGTGTGTGGTGAGTCTGTGAGTCTCTGTGTGTGGTGAGTCTATGGGTCTCTGTGTGTGGTGAGTCTATGGGTCTCTGTGTGTGGTGAGTCTATGGGTCTCTGTGTGTGATGAGTCTGTGGGTCTCTGTGTGGTGAGTCTGTAGGTCTCTGTGTGGTGAGTCTGTGGGTCTCTGTGTGGTGAGTCTGTGGGTCTCTGTGTGTGGTGAGTCTATGGGTCTCTGTGTGGTGAATCTATGGGTCTCTGTGTGTGGTGAGTCTGTGGGTCTCTGTGTGTGGTGAGTCTATGGGTCTCTGTGTGTGGTGAGTCTATGGGTCTCTGTGTGTGATGAGTCTGTGGGTCTCTGTGTGGTGAGTCTGTGGGTCTCTGTGTGGTGAGTCTGTGGGTCTCTGTGTGGTGAGTCTGTGGGTCTCTGTGTGTGGTGAGTCTATGGGTCTCTGTGTGGTGAATCTATGGGTCTCTGTGTGTGGTGAGTCTGTGGTTCTCTGTGTGTGGTGAGTCTATGGGTCTCTGTGTGTGGAGAGTCTATGGGTCTCTGTGTGTGGTGAGTCTATGGGTCTCTGTGTGGTGAGTCTGTGGGTCTCTGTGTGGTGAGTCTGTGGGTCTCTGTGTGGTGAGTCTGTGGGTCTCTGTGTGGTGAGTCTATGGGTCTCTGTGTGTGGTGAGTCTATGGGTCTCTGTGTGTGGTGAGTCTATGGGTCTCTGTGTGTGGTGAGTCTGTGGGTCTCTGTGTGGTGAGTCTGTGGGTCTCTGTGTGGTGAGTCTATGGGTCTCTGTGTAGTGAGTCTATGGGTCTCTGTGTGGTGAGTCTATGGGTCTCTGTGTGGTGAGTCTATGGCTCTCTGTGTGCTCAGTCTATGGGTCTCTGTGTGTGGTGAGTCTGTGGGTCTCTGTGTGTGGTGAGTCTATGGGTCTCTGTGTGTGGTGAGTCTATGGGTCTCTGTGTGTGGTGAGTCTATGGGTCTCTGTGTGTGGTGAGTCTATGGGTCTCTGTGTGGTGAGTCTGTGGGTCTCTGTGTGCTCAGTCTATGGGTCTCTGTGTGTGGTGAGTCTGTGGGTCTCTGTGTGTGGTGAGTCTATGGGTCTCTGTGTGTGGTGAGTCTATGGGTCTCTGTGTGTGGTGAGTCTATGGGTCTCTGTGTGTGGTGAGTCTATGGGTCTCTGTGTGGTGAGTCTGTGGGTCTCTGTGTGGTGAGTCTATGGGTCTCTGTGTAGTGAGTCTATGGGTCTCTGTGTGGTGAGTCTATGGGTCTCTGTGTGGTGAGTCTATGGGTCTCTGTGTGCTGAGTCTATGGGTCTCTGTGTGCTGAGTCTATGAGTCTGTGTGTGGTGAGTCTATGGGTCTCTGTGTGTGGTGAGTCTGTAAGTCTCTGTGTGGTGAGTCTATGAGTCTCTGTGTGATGAGTCTATGGGTCTCTGTGTGGTGAGTCTATGATTCTCTGTGTGGTGAGTCTGTGGGTCTCTGTGTGTTGAGTCGATGAGTCTCTATGTGGTGAGTCTATAGGTCTCTGTGTGTGGTGAGTCTGTGAGTCTCTGTGTGTGGTGAGTCTGTGAGTCTCTGTGTGGTGAGTCTATGGGTCTCTCTGTGTGATGAGTCTATGGGTCTCTGTGTGGTGAGTCTATGGCTCTCTGTGTGTGCTGAGTCTATGGGTCTCTGTGTGGTGAGTCTATGGGTCTCTCTGTGTGATGAGTCTATGGGTCTCTGTGTCGTGAGTCTATGGGTCTCTGCGTGGTGAGTCTGTGGGTCTCTGTGTGGTGAGTCTATGAGTCTCTGTGTGGTGAGTCTATGAGTCTCTGTGTGCTGAGTCTATGGGTCTCTGTGTGTGCTGAGTCTATGGGTCTCTGTGTCGTGAGTCTATGGGTCTCTGCGTGGTGAGTCTGTGGGTCTCTGTGTGGTGAGTCTATGAGTTTCTGTGTGGTGAGTCTATGTGTCTCTGTGTGGTGAGTCTATGAGTCTCTGTGTGCTGAGTCTATGGGTCTTTGTGTGGTGAGTCTATGAGTCTCTGTGTGCTGAGTCTATGGGTCTTTGTGTGGTGAGTCTATGAGTCTCTGTGTGGTGAGTCTGTGGGTCTCTGTGTGGTGAGTCTGTGGGTCTCTGTGTGTGGTGAGTCTGTGGGTCTCTGTGTGGTGAGTCTGTGGGTCTCTGTGTGTGGTGAGTCTATGGGTCTCTGTGTGGTGAATCTATGGGTCTTTGTGTGTGGTGAGTCTGTGAGTCTCTGTGTGTGGTGAGTCTATGGGTCTCTGTGTGTGGTGAGTCTATGGGTCTCTGTGTGTCGTGAGTCTATGGGTCTCTGTGTGTGATGAGTCTGTGGGTCTCTGTGTGGTGAGTCTGTAGGTCTCTGTGTGGTGAGTCTGTGGGTCTCTGTGTGGTGAGTCTGTGGGTCTCTGTGTGTGGTGAGTCTATGGGTCTCTGTGTGGTGAATCTATGGGTCTCTGTGTGTGGTGAGTCTGTGGGTCTCTGTGTGTGGTGATCTCTATGGGTCTCTGTGTGTGGTGAGTCTATGGGTCTCTGTGTGTGGTGAGTCTATGGGTCTCTGTGTGGTGAGTCTGTGGGTCTCTGTGTGGTGAGTCTATGGGTCTCTGTGTAGTGAGTCTATGGGTCTCTGTGTGGTGAGTCTATGGGTCTCTGTGTGGTGAGTCTATGGGTCTCTGTGTGCTGAGTCTATGGGTCTCTGTGTGCTGAGTCTATGAGTCTGTGTGTGGTGAGTCTATGGGTCTCTGTGTGTGGTGAGTCTGTAAGTCTCTGTGTGGTGAGTCTATGAGTCTCTGTGTGATGAGTCTATGGGTCTCTGTGTGGTGAGTCTATGATTCTCTGTGTGGTGAGTCTGTGGGTCTCTGTGTGTTGAGTCGATGAGTCTCTATGTGGTGAGTCTATAGGTCTCTGTGTGTGGTGAGTCTGTGAGTCTCTGTGTGTGGTGAGTCTGTGAGTCTCTGTGTGGTGAGTCTATGGGTCTCTCTGTGTGATGAGTCTATGGGTCTCTGTGTGGTGAGTCTATGGCTCTCTGTGTGTGCTGAGTCTATGGGTCTCTGTGTGGTGAGTCTATGGGTCTCTCTGTGTGATGAGTCTATGGGTCTCTGTGTCGTGAGTCTATGGGTCTCTGCGTGGTGAGTCTGTGGGTCTCTGTGTGGTGAGTCTATGAGTCTCTGTGTGGTGAGTCTATGAGTCTCTGTGTGCTGAGTCTATGGGTCTCTGTGTGTGCTGAGTCTATGGGTCTCTGTGTCGTGAGTCTATGGGTCTCTGCGTGGTGAGTCTGTGGGTCTCTGTGTGGTGAGTCTATGAGTTTCTGTGTGGTGAGTCTATGTGTCTCTGTGTGGTGAGTCTATGAGTCTCTGTGTGCTGAGTCTATGGGTCTTTGTGTGGTGAGTCTATGAGTCTCTGTGTGCTGAGTCTATGGGTCTTTGTGTGGTGAGTCTATGAGTCTCTGTGTGGTGAGTCTGTGGGTCTCTGTGTGGTGAGTCTGTGGGTCTCTGTGTGTGGTGAGTCTGTGGGTCTCTGTGTGGTGAGTCTGTGGGTCTCTGTGTGTGGTGAGTCTATGGGTCTCTGTGTGGTGAATCTATGGGTCTTTGTGTGTGGTGAGTCTGTGAGTCTCTGTGTGTGGTGAGTCTATGGGTCTCTGTGTGTGGTGAGTCTATGGGTCTCTGTGTGTCGTGAGTCTATGGGTCTCTGTGTGTGATGAGTCTGTGGGTCTCTGTGTGGTGAGTCTGTAGGTCTCTGTGTGGTGAGTCTGTGGGTCTCTGTGTGGTGAGTCTGTGGGTCTCTGTGTGTGGTGAGTCTATGGGTCTCTGTGTGGTGAATCTATGGGTCTCTGTGTGTGGTGAGTCTGTGGGTCTCTGTGTGTGGTGATCTCTATGGGTCTCTGTGTGTGGTGAGTCTATGGGTCTCTGTGTGTGATGAGTCTGTGGGTCTCTGTGTGGTGAGTCTGTGGGTCTCTGTGTGGTGAGTCTGTGGGTCTCTGTGTGGTGAGTCTGTGGGTCTCTGTGTGTGGTGAGTCTATGGGTCTCTGTGTGGTGAATCTATGGGTCTCTGTGTGTGGTGAGTCTGTGGGTCTCTGTGTGTGGTGAGTCTATGGGTCTATGTGTGTGGAGAGTCTATGGGTCTCTGTGTGTGGTGAGTCTATGGGTCTCTGTGTGGTGAGTCTGTGGGTCTCTGTGTGGTGAGTCTGTGGGTCTCTGTGTGGTGAGTCTGTGGGTCTCTGTGTGGTGAGTCTATGGGTCTCTGTGTGTGGTGAGTCTATGGGTCTCTGTGTGTGGTGAGTCTATGGGTCTCTGTGTGTGGTGAGTCTGTGGGTCTCTGTGTGGTGAGTCTGTGGGTCTCTGTGTGGTGAGTCTATGGGTCTCTGTGTAGTGAGTCTATGGGTCTCTGTGTGGTGAGTCTATGGGTCTCTGTGTGGTGAGTCTATGGGTCTCTGTGTGCTCAGTCTATGGGTCTCTGTGTGTGGTGAGTCTGTGGGTCTCTGTGTGTGGTGAGTCTATGGGTCTCTGTGTGTGGTGAGTCTATGGGTCTCTGCGTGTGGTGAGTCTATGGGTCTCTGTGTGTGGTGAGTCTATGGGTCTCTGTGTGGTGAGTCTGTGGGTCTCTGTGTGGTGAGTCTGTCGGTCTCTGTGTGGTGAGTCTATGGGTCTCTGTGTGTAATGAGTCTATGAGTCTCTGTGTGATGAGTCTATGGGTCTCTGTGTGGTGAGTCAAAGAGTCTCTGTGTGCTGAGTCTATGGGTCTTTGTGTGGTGAGTCTATGAGTCTCTGTGTGCTGAGTCTATGGGTCTCTGTGTGTGCTGAGTCTATGGGTCTCTGTGTGTGGTGAGTCTATGGGTCTCTGTGTGTGGTGAGTCTGTGGGTCTCTGTGTGGTGAGTCTGTGGGTCTCTGTGTGGTGAGTCTATGGGTCTCTGTGTAGTGAGTCTATGGGTCTCTGTGTGGTGAGTCTATGGGTCTCTGTGTGGTGAGTCTATGGGTCTCTGTGTGCTCAGTCTATGGGTCTCTGTGTGTGGTGAGTCTGTGGGTCTCTGTGTGTGGTGAGTCTATGGGTCTCTGTGTGTGGTGAGTGTATGGGTCTCTGTGTGTGGTGAGTCTATGGGTCTCTGTGTGTGGTGAGTCTATGGGTCTCTGTGTGGTGAGTCTGTGGGTCTCTGTGTGGTGAGTCTGTGGGTCTCTGTGTGGTGAGTCTATGGGTCTCTGTGTGGTGAGTCTGTGGGTCTCTGTGTGGTGAGTCTATGGGTCTCTGTGTAGTGAGTCTATGGATCTCTGCGTGGTGAGTCTCTGGGTCTCTGTGTGGTGAGTCTATGGGTCTGTGCGTGATGAGTCTATGGGTCTCTGTGTGTAATGAGTCTATGAGTCTCTGTGTGATGAGTCTATGGGTCTCTGTGTGGTGAGTCTATGAGTCTCTGTGTGCTGAGTCTATGGGTCTTTGTGTGGTGAGTCTATGAGTCTCTGTGTGCTGAGTCTATGGGTCTCTGTGTGTGCTGAGTCTATGGGTCTCTGTGTGTGATGAGTCTATGAGTCTCTGTGTGCTGAGTCTATGGGTCTCTGTGTGTGATGAGTCTATGGGTCTCTGTGTGGTGAGTCTATGAGTCTCTGTGTGGTGAGTCTATGAGTCTCTGTTTGGTGAGTCTATGAGTCTCTGTGTGGTGATGAGTCTATCAGTCTCTGTGTGGTGAGTCTGTGGGTTTCTGTGTGTGATGAGTCTATGGGTCTCTGTGTGTGATGAGTCTATGAGTCTCTGTGTGGTGAGTCTATGGGTCTCTGTGTGTGCTGAGTCTATGAGTCTCTGTGTGGTGATGAGTCTATCAGTCTCTGTGTGGTGAGTCTGTGGGTTTCTGTGTGTGATGAGTCTATGGGTGTCTGTGTGTGATGAGTCTATGAGTCTCTGTGTGGTGAGTCTATGGGTCTCTGTGTGTGCTGAGTCTATGAGTCTCTGTGTGGTGAGTCTATGGGTCTCTGTGTGTGCTGAGTCTATGAGTCTCTGTGCGGTGAGTCTATGGGTCTCTGTGTGTGATGAGTCTATGAGTCTCTGTGTGGTGAGTCTATGGGTCTCTGTGTGTGCTGAGTCTATGAGTCTCTGTGCGGTGAGTCTATGGGTCTCTGTGTGTGGTGAGTCTATGGGTGTCTGTGTGTGGTGAGTCTGTGGATCTCTGTGTGTGGTGAGTCTATGGGTCTCTGTGTGGTGAGTCTATGAGTCTCTGTGTGGTGAGTCGATGAGTCTCTGTGTGTGGTGAGTCTATGGGTCTCTGTGTGGTGAGTCTATGGGTCTCTGTGTGTGATGAGTCTATGAGTCTCTGTGCGGTGAGTCTATGGGTCTCTGTGTGTGGTGAGTCTATGGGTGTCTGTGTGTGGTGAGTCTGTGGGTCTCTGTGTGTGATGAGTCTATGAGTCTCTGTGTGGTGAGTCTATGAGTCTCTGTGTGTGGTGAGTCTATGGGTCTCTGTGTGGTGAGTCTATGGGTCTGTGTGTGATGAGTCTATGGGTCTCTGTGTGTAATGAGTCTATGAGTCTCTGTGTGATGAGTTTATGGGTCTCTGTGTGGTGAGTCTATGGGTCTCTGTGTGTGGTGAGTCTGTGGGTCTCTGTGTGGTGAGTCTATGAGTATCTGTGTGCTGAGTCTATGGGTCTCTCTGTGTGGTGAGTCTGTGGGTCTCTGTGTGTGGTGAGTCTATGGGTCTCTGTGTGTGGTGAGTCTATGGGTCTCTGTGTGTGGTGAGTCTATGGGTCTCTGTGTGTGGTGAGTCTATGGGTCTCTGTGTGGTGAGTCTGTGGGTCTCTGTGTGGTGAGTCTGTGGGTCTCTGTGTGGTGAGTCTATGGGTCTCTGTGTGGTGAGTCTGTGGGTCTCTGTATGGTGAGTCTATGGGTCTCTGTGTAGTGAGTCTATGGATCTCTGTGTGGTGAGTCTATGGGTCTCTGTGTGGTGAGTCTATGGGTCTCTGTGTGCTGAGTCTATGGGTCACTGTGTGCTGAGTCTATGAGTCTGTGTGTGGTGAGTCTATGGGTCTCTGTGTGTGGTGAGTCTGTAAGTCTCTGTGTGGTGAGTCTATGAGTCTCTGTGTGATGAGTCTATGGGTCTCTGTGTGGTGAGTCTATGATTCTCTATGTGGTGAGTCTGTGGGTCTCTGTGTGTTGAGTCTATGAGTCTCTATGTGGTGAGTCTATGGGTCTCTGTGTGTGGTGAGTCTGTGAGTCTCTGTGTGTGGTGAGTCTGTGAGTCTCTGTGTGGTGAGTCTATGGGTCTCTGTGTGGTGAGTCTGTGGGTCTCTGTGTGGTGAGTCTATGGGTCTCTCTGTGTGATGAGTCTATGGGTCTCTGTGTGGTGAGTCTATGGGGTCTCTCTGTGTGATGAGTCTATGGGTCTCTGTGTCGTGAGTCTATGGGTCTCTGCGTGGTGAGTCTGTGGGTCTCTGTGTGGTGAGTCTATGAGTCTCTGTGTGCTGAGTCTATGGGTCTCTGTGTGTGCTGAGTCTATGGGTCTCTGTGTCGTGAGTCTATGGGTCTCTGCGTGGTGAGTCTGTGGGTCTCTGTGTGGTGAGTCTATGAGTCTCTGTGTGGTGAGTCTATGTGTCTCTGTGTGGTGAGTCTATGAGTCTCTGTGTGCTGAGTCTATGGGTCTTTGTGTGGTGAGTCTGTGGGTCTCTGTGTGGTGAGTCTGTGGGTATCTGTGTGTGGTGAGTCTGTGGGTCTCTGTGTGGTGAGTCTGTGGGTCTCTGTGTGTGGTGAGTCTATGGGTCTCTGTGTGGTGAATCTATGGGTCTTTGTGTGTGGTGAGTCTGTGGGTCTCTGTGTGTGGTGAGTCTATGGGTCTCTGTGTGTGGTGAGTCGATGGGTCTCTGTGTGTGGTGAGTCTATGGGTCTCTGTGTGTGATGAGTCTGTGGGTCTCTGTGTGGTGAGTCTGTGGGTCTCTGTGTGGTGAGTCTGTGGGTCTCTGTGTGGTGCGTCTGTGGGTCTCTGTGTGTGGTGAGTCTATGGGTCTCTGTGTGGTGAATCTATGGGTCTCTGTGTGTGGTGAGTCTGTGGGTCTCTGTGTGTGGTGAGTCTATGGGTCTCTGTGTGTGGTGAGTCTATGGGTCTCTGTGTGTGATGAGTCTGTGGGTCTCTGTGTGGTGAGTCTGTGGGTCTCTGTGTGGTGAGTCTGTGGGTCTCTGTGTGGTGAGTCTGTGGGTCTCTGTGTGTGGTGAGTCTATGGGTCTCTGTGTGGTGAATCTATGGGTCTCTGTGTGTGGTGAGTCTGTGGGTCTCTGTGTGTGGTGAGTCTATGGGTCTCTGTGTGTGGTGAGTCTATGGGTCTCTGTGTGTGGTGAGTCTATGGGTCTCTGTGTGGTGAGTCTGTGGGTCTCTGTGTGGTGAGTCTGTGGGTCTCTGTGTGTGGTGAGTCTGTGGGTCTCTGTGTGGTGAGTCTGTGGGTCTCTGTGTGGTGAGTCTATGGGTCTCTGTGTAGTAAGTCTATGGGTCTCTGTGTGGTGAGTCTATGGGTCTCTGTGTGGTGAGTCTATGGGTCTCTGTGTGGTGAATCTATGGGTCTCTGTGTGTGGTGAGTCTGTGGGCCTCTGTGTGTGGTGAGTCTATGGGTCTCTGTGTGTGGTGAGTCTATGGGTCTCTGTGTGTGGTGAGTCTATGGGTCTCTGTGTGGTGAGTCTGTGGGTCTCTGTGTGGTGAGTCTGTGGGTCTCTGTGTGTGGTGAGTCTATGGGTCTCTGTGTAGTGAGTCTATGGGTCTCTGTGTGGTGAGTCTATGGGTCTCTGTGTGGTGAGTCTATGGGTCTCTGTGTGCTCAGTCTATGGGTCTCTGTGTGTGGTGAGTCTGTGGGTCTCTGTGTGTGGTGAGTCTATGGGTCTCTGTGTGTGGTGAGTCTATGGGTCTCTGTGTGTGGTGAGTCTATGGGTCTCTGTGTGTGGTGAGTCTATGGGTCTCTGTGTGCTGAGTCTATGGGTCTCTGTGTGCTGAGTCTATGAGTCTGTGTGTGGTGAGTCTATGGGTCTCTGTGTGTGGTGAGTCTGTAAGTCTCTGTGTGGTGAGTCTATGAGTCTCTGTGTGATGAGTCTATGGGTCTCTGTGTGGTGAGTCTATGATTCTCTGTGTGGTGAGTCTGTGGGTCTCTGTGTGTTGAGTCTATGAGTCTCTATGTGGTGAGTCTATGGGTCTCTGTGTGTGGTGAGTCTGTGAGTCTCTGTGTGTGGTGAGTCTGTGAGTCTCTGTGTGGTGAGTCTATGGGTCTCTGTGTAGTAAGTCTATGGGTCTCTGTGTGGTGAGTCTATGGCTCTCTGTGTGTGCTGAGACTATGGGTCTCTGTGTGGTGAATCTATGGGTCTCTGTGTGTGGTGAGTCTGTGGGTCTCTGTGTGTGGTGAGTCTATGGGTCTCTGTGTGTGGTGAGTCTATGGGTCTCTGTGTGTGGTGAGTCTATGGGTCTCTGTGTGGTGAGTCTGTGGGTCTCTGTGTGGTGAGTCTGTGGGTCTCTGTGTGTGGTGAGTCTATGGGTCTCTGTGTAGTGAGTCTATGGGTCTCTGTGTGGTGAGTCTATGGGTCTCTGTGTGGTGAGTCTATGGGTCTCTGTGTGCTCAGTCTATGGGTCTCTGTGTGTGGTGAGTCTGTGGGTCTCTGTGTGTGGTGAGTCTATGGGTCTCTGTGTGTGGTGAGTCTATGGGTCTCTGTGTGTGGTGAGTCTATGGGTCTCTGTGTGTGGTGAGTCTATGGGTCTCTGTGTGCTGAGTCTATGGGTCTCTGTGTGCTGAGTCTATGAGTCTGTGTGTGGTGAGTCTATGGGTCTCTGTGTGTGGTGAGTCTGTAAGTCTCTGTGTGGTGAGTCTATGAGTCTCTGTGTGATGAGTCTATGGGTCTCTGTGTGGTGAGTCTATGATTCTCTGTGTGGTGAGTCTGTGGGTCTCTGTGTGTTGAGTCTATGAGTCTCTATGTGGTGAGTCTATGGGTCTCTGTGTGTGGTGAGTCTGTGAGTCTCTGTGTGTGGTGAGTCTGTGAGTCTCTGTGTGGTGAGTCTATGGGTCTCTCTGTGTGATGAGTCTATGGGTCTCTGTGTGGTGAGTCTATGGCTCTCTGTGTGTGCTGAGTCTATGGGTCTCTGTGTGGTGAGTCTATGGGTCTCTCTGTGTGATGAGTCTATGGGTCTCTGTGTCGTGAGTCTATGGGTCTCTGCGTGGTGAGTCTGTGGGTCTCTGTGTGGTGAGTCTATGAGTCTCTGTGTGGTGAGTCTATGAGTCTCTGTGTGCTGAGTCTATGGGTCTCTGTGTGTGCTGAGTCTATGGGTCTCTGTGTCGTGAGTCTATGGGTCTCTGCGTGGTGAGTCTGTGGGTCTCTGTGTGGTGAGTCTATGAGTTTCTGTGTGGTGAGTCTATGAGTCTCTGTGTGGTGAGTCTGTGGGTCTCTGTGTGGTGAGTCTGTGGGTCTCTGTGTGTGGTGAGTCTGTGGGTCTCTGTGTGGTGAGTCTGTGGGTCTCTGTGTGTGGTGAGTCTATGGGTCTCTGTGTGGTGAATCTATGGGTCTTTGTGTGTGGTGAGTCTGTGGGTCTCTGTGTGTGGTGAGTCTATGGGTCTCTGTGTGTGGTGAGTCTATGGGTCTCTGTGTGTGATGAGTCTGTGGGTCTCTGTATGGTGAGTCTGTGGGTCTCTGTGTGGTGAGTCTGTGGGTCTCTGTGTGGTGAGTCTGTGGGTCTCTGTGTGTGGTGAGTCTATGGGTCTCTGTGTGGTGAATCTATGGGTCTCTGTGTGTGGTGAGTCTGTGGGTCTCTGTGTGTGGTGAGTCTATGGGTCTCTGTGTGTGGTGAGTCTATGGGTCTCTGTGTGTGGTGAGTCTATGGGTCTCTGTGTGGTGAGTCTGTGGGTCTCTGTGTGGTGAGTCTGTGGGTCTCTGTGTGTGGTGAGTCTGTGGGTCTCTGTGTGGTGAGTCTGTGGGTCTCTGTGTGGTGAGTCTATGGGTCTCTGTGTAGTAAGTCTATGGGTCTCTGTGTGGTGAGTCTATGGGTCTCTGTGTGGTGAGTCTATGGGTCTCTGTGTGGTGAATCTATGGATCTCTGTGTGTGGTGAGTCTGTGGGCCTCTGTGTGTGGTGAGTCTATGGGTCTCTGTGTGTGGTGAGTCTATGGGTCTCTGTGTGTGGTGAGTCTATGGGTCTCTGTGTGTGATGAGTCTGTGGGTCTCTGTGTGGTGAGTCTGTGGGTCTCTGTGTGGTGAGTCTGTGGGTCTCTGTGTGGTGCGTCTGTGGGTCTCTGTGTGTGGTGAGTCTATGGGTCTCTGTGTGGTGAATCTATGGGTCTCTGTGTGTGGTGAGTCTGTGGGTCTCTGTGTGTGGTGAGTCTATGGGTCTCTGTGTGTGGTGAGTCTATGGGTCTCTGTGTGTGATGAGTCTGTGGGTCTCTGTGTGGTGAGTCTGTGGGTCTCTGTGTGGTGAGTCTGTGGGTCTCTGTGTGGTGAGTCTGTGGGTCTCTGTGTGTGGTGAGTCTATGGGTCTCTGTGTGGTGAATCTATGGGTCTCTGTGTGTGGTGAGTCTGTGGGTCTCTGTGTGTGGTGAGTCTATGGGTCTCTGTGTGTGGTGAGTCTATGGGTCTCTGTGTGTGGTGAGTCTATGGGTCTCTGTGTGGTGAGTCTGTGGGTCTCTGTGTGGTGAGTCTGTGGGTCTCTGTGTGTGGTGAGTCTGTGGGTCTCTGTGTGGTGAGTCTGTGGGTCTCTGTGTGGTGAGTCTATGGGTCTCTGTGTAGTAAGTCTATGGGTCTCTGTGTGGTGAGTCTATGGGTCTCTGTGTGGTGAGTCTATGGGTCTCTGTGTGGTGAATCTATGGGTCTCTGTGTGTGGTGAGTCTGTGGGCCTCTGTGTGTGGTGAGTCTATGGGTCTCTGTGTGTGGTGAGTCTATGGGTCTCTGTGTGTGGTGAGTCTATGGGTCTCTGTGTGGTGAGTCTGTGGGTCTCTGTGTGGTGAGTCTGTGGGTCTCTGTGTGTGGTGAGTCTATGGGTCTCTGTGTAGTGAGTCTATGGGTCTCTGTGTGGTGAGTCTATGGGTCTCTGTGTGGTGAGTCTATGGGTCTCTGTGTGTGGTGAGTCTGTGGGTCTCTGTGTGGTGAGTCTGTGGGTCTCTGTGTGTGGTGAGTCTGTGGGTCTCTGTGTGGTGAGTCTGTGGGTCTCTGTGTGTGGTGAGTCTATGGGTCTCTGTGTGTTGAATCTATGGGTCTTTGTGTGTGGTGAGTCTGTGGGTCTCTGTGTGTGGTGAGTCTATGGGTCTCTGTGTGTGGTGAGTCTATGGGTCTCTGTGTGTGATGAGTCTGTGGGTCTCTGTGTGGTGAGTCTGTGGGTCTCTGTGTGGTGAGTCTGTGGGTCTCTGTGTGGTGAGTCTGTGGGTCTCTGTGTGTGGTGAGTCTATGGGTCTCTGTGTGGTGAATCTATGGGTCTCTGTGTGTGGTGAGTCTGTGGGTCTCTGTGTGTGGTGAGTCTATGGGTCTCTGTGTGTGGTGAGTCTATGGGTCTCTGTGTGTGGTGAGTCTATGGGTCTCTGTGTGGTGAGTCTGTGGGTCTCTGTGTGGTGAGTCTGTGGGTCTCTGTGTGTGCTGAGTCTATGGGTCTCTGTGTGGTGAGTCTATGGGTCTCTCTGTGTGATGAGTCTATGGGTCTCTGTGTCGTGAGTCTATGGGTCTCTGCGTGGTGAGTCTGTGGGTCTCTGTGTGGTGAGTCTATGAGTCTCTGTGTGGTGAGTCTATGAGTCTCTGTGTGCTGAGTCTATGGGTCTCTGTGTGTGCTGAGTCTATGGGTCTCTGTGTCGTGAGTCTATGGGTCTCTGCGTGGTGAGTCTGTGGGTCTCTGTGTGGTGAGTCTATGAGTCTCTGTGTGGTGAGTCTATGAGTCTCTGTGTGGTGAGTCTGTGGGTCTCTGTGTGGTGAGTCTGTGGGTCTCTGTGTGTGGTGAGTCTGTGGGTCTCTGTGTGGTGAGTCTGTGGGTCTCTGTGTGTGGTGAGTCTATGGGTCTCTGTGTGGTGAATCTATGGGTCTTTGTGTGTGGTGAGTCTGTGGGTCTCTGTGTGTGGTGAGTCTATGGGTCTCTGTGTGTGGTGAGTCTATGGGTCTCTGTGTGTGATGAGTCTGTGGGTCTCTGTGTGGTGAGTCTGTGGGTCTCTGTGTGGTGAGTCTGTGGGTCTCTGTGTGGTGAGTCTGTGGGTCTCTGTGTGTGGTGAGTCTATGGGTCTCTGTGTGGTGAATCTATGGGTCTCTGTGTGTGGTGAGTCTGTGGGTCTCTGTGTGTGGTGAGTCTATGGGTCTCTGTGTGTGGTGAGTCTATGGGTCTCTGTGTGTGGTGAGTCTATGGGTCTCTGTGTGGTGAGTCTGTGGGTCTCTGTGTGGTGAGTCTGTGGGTCTCTGTGTGTGGTGAGTCTGTGGGTCTCTGTGTGGTGAGTCTGTGGGTCTCTGTGTGGTGAGTCTATGGGTCTCTGTGTAGTAAGTCTATGGGTCTCTGTGTGGTGAGTCTATGGGTCTCTGTGTGGTGAGTCTATGGGTCTCTGTGTGGTGAATCTATGGGTCTCTGTGTGTGGTGAGTCTGTGGGCCTCTGTGTGTGGTGAGTCTATGGGTCTCTGTGTGTGGTGAGTCTATGGGTCTCTGTGTGTGGTGAGTCTATGGGTCTCTGTGTGTGATGAGTCTGTGGGTCTCTGTGTGGTGAGTCTGTGGGTCTCTGTGTGGTGAGTCTGTGGGTCTCTGTGTGGTGCGTCTGTGGGTCTCTGTGTGTGGTGAGTCTATGGGTCTCTGTGTGGTGAATCTATGGGTCTCTGTGTGTGGTGAGTCTGTGGGTCTCTGTGTGTGGTGAGTCTATGGGTCTCTGTGTGTGGTGAGTCTATGGGTCTCTGTGTGTGATGAGTCTGTGGGTCTCTGTGTGGTGAGTCTGTGGGTCTCTGTGTGGTGAGTCTGTGGGTCTCTGTGTGGTGAGTCTGTGGGTCTCTGTGTGTGGTGAGTCTATGGGTCTCTGTGTGGTGAATCTATGGGTCTCTGTGTGTGGTGAGTCTGTGGGTCTCTGTGTGTGGTGAGTCTATGGGTCTCTGTGTGTGGTGAGTCTATGGGTCTCTGTGTGTGGTGAGTCTATGGGTCTCTGTGTGGTGAGTCTGTGGGTCTCTGTGTGGTGAGTCTGTGGGTCTCTGTGTGTGGTGAGTCTGTGGGTCTCTGTGTGGTGAGTCTGTGGGTCTCTGTGTGGTGAGTCTATGGGTCTCTGTGTAGTAAGTCTATGAGTCTCTGTGTGGTGAGTCTATGGGTCTCTGTGTGGTGAGTCTATGGGTCTCTGTGTGGTGAATCTATGGGTCTCTGTGTGTGGTGAGTCTGTGGGCCTCTGTGTGTGGTGAGTCTATGGGTCTCTGTGTGTGGTGAGTCTATGGGTCTCTGTGTGTGGTGAGTCTATGGGTCTCTGTGTGGTGAGTCTGTGGGTCTCTGTGTGGTGAGTCTGTGGGTCTCTGTGTGTGGTGAGTCTATGGGTCTCTGTGTAGTGAGTCTATGGGTCTCTGTGTGGTGAGTCTATGGGTCTCTGTGTGGTGAGTCTATGGGTCTCTGTGTGCTCAGTCTATGGGTCTCTGTGTGTGGTGAGTCTGTGGGTCTCTGTGTGTGGTGAGTCTATGGGTCTCTGTGTGTGGTGAGTCTATGGGTCTCTGTGTGTGGTGAGTCTATGGGTCTCTGTGTGTGGTGAGTCTATGGGTCTCTGTGTGCTGAGTCTATGGGTCTCTTTGTGCTGAGTCTATGAGTCTGTGTGTGGTGAGTCTATGGGTCTCTGTGTGTGGTGAGTCTGTAAGTCTCTGTGTGGTGAGTCTATGAGTCTCTGTGTGATGAGTCTATGGGTCTCTGTGTGGTGAGGCTATGATTCTCTGTGTGGTGAGTCTGTGGGTCTCAGTGTGTTGAGTCTATGGGTCTCTATGTGGTGAGTCTATGGGTCTCTGTGTGTGGTGAGTCTGTGAGTCTCTGTGTGTGGTGAGTCTGTGAGTCTCTGTGTGGTGAGTCTATGGGTCTCTGTGTAGTAAGTCTATGGGTCTCTGTGTGGTGAGTCTATGGCTCTCTGTGTGTGCTGAGTCTATGGGTCTCTGTGTGGTGAATCTATGGGTCTCTGTGTGTGGTGAGTCTGTGGGTCTCTGTGTGTGGTGAGTCTATGGGTCTCTGTGTGTGGTGAGTCTATGGGTCTCTGTGTGTGGTGAGTCTATGGGTCTCTGTGTGGTGAGTCTGTGGGTCTCTGTGTGGTGAGTCTGTGGGTCTCTGTGTGTGGTGAGTCTATGGGTCTCTGTGTAGTGAGTCTATGGGTCTCTGTGTGGTGAGTCTATGGGTCTCTGTGTGGTGAGTCTATGGGTCTCTGTGTGCTCAGTCTATGGGTCTCTGTGTGTGGTGAGTCTGTGGGTCTCTGTGTGTGGTGAGTCTATGGGTCTCTGTGTGTGGTGAGTCTATGGGTCTCTGTGTGTGGTGAGTCTATGGGGCTCTGTGTGTGGTGAGTCTATGGGTCTCTGTGTGCTGAGTCTATGGGTCTCTGTGTGCTGAGTCTATGAGTCTGTGTGTGGTGAGTCTATGGGTCTCTGTGTGTGGTGAGTCTGTAAGTCTCTGTGTGGTGAGTCTATGAGTCTCTGTGTGATGAGTCTATGGGTCTCTGTGTGGTGAGTCTATGATTCTCTGTGTGGTGAGTCTGTGGGTCTCTGTGTGTTGAGTCTATGAGTCTCTATGTGGTGAGTCTATGGGTCTCTGTGTGTGGTGAGTCTGTGAGTCTTTGTGTGTGGTGAGTCTGTGAGTCTCTGTGTGGTGAGTCTATGGGTCTCTCTGTGTGATGAGTCTATGGGTCTCTGTGTGGTGAGTCTATGGATCTCTGTTTGTGCTGAGTCTATGGGTCTCTGTGTGGTGAGTCTATGGGTCTCTCTGTGTGATGAGTCTATGGGTCTCTGTGTCGTGAGTCTATGGGTCTCTGCGTGGTGAGTCTGTGGGTCTCTGTGTGGTGAGTCTATGAGTCTCTGTGTGGTGAGTCTATGAGTCTCTGTGTGCTGAGTCTATGGGTCTCTGTGTGTGCTGAGTCTATGGGTATCTGTGTCGTGAGTCTATGGGTCTCTGCTTGGTGAGTCTGTGGGTCTCTGTGTGGTGAGTCTATGAGTCTCTGTGTGGTGAGTTTATGTGTCTCTGTGTGGTGAGTCTATGAGTCTCTGTGTGCTGAGTCTATGGGTCTTTGTGTGGTGAGTCTATAAGTCTCTGTGTGCTGAGTCTATGGGTCTTTGTGTGGTGAGTCTATGAGTCTCTGTGTGGTGAGTCTGTGGGTCTCTGTGTGGTGAGTCTGTGGGTCTCTGTGTGTGGTGAGTCTGTGGGTCTCTGTGTGGTGAGTCTGTGGGTCTCTGTGTGTGGTGAGTCTATGGGTCTCTGTGTGTTGAATCTATGGGTCTTTGTGTGTGGTGAGTCTGTGGGTCTCTGTGTGTGGTGAGTCTATGGGTCTCTGTGTGTGGTGAGTCTATGGGTCTCTGTGTGTGATGAGTCTGTGGGTCTCTGTGTGGTGAGTCTGTGGGTCTCTGTGTGGTGAGTCTGTGGGTCTCTGTGTGGTGAGTCTGTGGGTCTCTGTGTGTGGTGAGTCTATGGGTTTCTGTGTGGTGAATCTATGGGTCTCTGTGTGTGGTGAGTCTGTGGGTCTCTGTGTGTGGTGAGTCTATGGGTCTCTGTGTGTGGTGAGTCTATGGGTCTCTGTGTGTGGTGAGTCTATGGGTCTCTGTGTGGTGAGTCTGTGGGTCTCTGTGTGGTGAGTCTGTGGGTCTCTGTGTGTGGTGAGTCTGTGGGTCTCTGTGTGGTGAGTCTGTGGGTCTCTGTGTGGTGAGTCTATGGGTCTCTGTGTAGTAAGTCTATGGGTCTCTGTGTGGTGAGTCTATGGGTCTCTGTGTGGTGAGTCTATGGGTCTCTGTGTGGTGAATCTATGGGTCTCTGTGTGTGGTGAGTCTGTGGGCCTCTGTGTGTGGTGAGTCTATGGGTCTCTGTGTGTGGTGAGTCTATGGGTCTCTGTGTGTGGTGAGTCTATGGGTCTCTGTGTGGTGAGTCTGTGGGTCTCTGTGTGGTGAGTCTGTGGGTCTCTGTGTGTGGTGAGTCTATGGGTCTCTGTGTAGTGAGTCTATGGGTCTCTGTGTGGTGAGTCTATGGGTCTCTGTGTGGTGAGTCTATGGGTCTCTGTGTGCTCAGTCTATGGGTCTCTGTGTGTGGTGAGTCTGTGGGTCTCTGTGTGTGGTGAGTCTATGGGTCTCTGTGTGTGGTGAGTCTATGGGTCTCTGTGTGTGGTGAGTCTATGGGTCTCTGTGTGTGGTGAGTCTATGGGTCTCTGTGTGCTGAGTCTATGGGTCTCTGTGTGCTGAGTCTATGAGTCTGTGTGTGGTGAGTCTATGGGTCTCTGTGTGTGGTGAGTCTGTAAGTCTCTGTGTGGTGAGTCTATGAGTCTCTGTGTGATGAGTCTATGGGTCTCTGTGTGGTGAGTCTATGATTCTCTGTGTGGTGAGTCTGTGGGTCTCTGTGTGTTGAGTCTATGAGTCTCTATGTGGTGAGTCTATGGGTCTCTGTGTGTGGTGAGTCTGTGAGTCTCTGTGTGTGGTGAGTCTGTGAGTCTCTGTGTGGTGAGTCTATGGGTCTCTGTGTAGTAAGTCTATGGGTCTCTGTGTGGTGAGTCTATGGCTCTCTGTGTGTGCTGAGTCTATGGGTCTCTGTGTGGTGAATCTATGGGTCTCTGTGTGTGGTGAGTCTGTGGGTCTCTGTGTGTGGTGAGTCTATGGGTCTCTGTGTGTGGTGAGTCTATGGGTCTCTGTGTGTGGTGAGTCTATGGGTCTCTGTGTGGTGAGTCTGTGGGTCTCTGTGTGGTGAGTCTGTGGGTCTCTGTGTGTGGTGAGTCTATGGGTCTCTGTGTAGTGAGTCTATGGGTCTCTGTGTAGTGAGTCTATGGGTCTCTGTGTGGTGAGTCTATGGGTCTCTGTGTGCTCAGTCTATGGGTCTCTGTGTGTGGTGAGTCTGTGGGTCTCTGTGTGTGGTGAGTCTATGGGTCTCTGTGTGTGGTGAGTCTATGGGTCTCTGTGTGCTGAGTCTATGGGTCTCTGTGTGCTGAGTCTATGAGTCTGTGTGTGGTGAGTCTATGGGTCTCTGTGTGTGGTGAGTCTGTAAGTCTCTGTGTGGTGAGTCTATGAGTCTCTGTGTGATGAGTCTATGGGTCTCTGTGTGGTGAGTCTATGATTCTCTGTGTGGTGAGTCTGTGGGTCTCTGTGTGTTGAGTCTATGAGTCTCTATGTGGTGAGTCTATGGGTCTCTGTGTGTGGTGAGTCTGTGAGTCTCTGTGTGTGGTGAGTCTGTGAGTCTCTGTGTGGTGAGTCTATGGGTCTCTCTGTGTGATGAGTCTATGGGTCTCTGTGTGGTGAGTCTATGGCTCTCTGTGTGTGCTGAGTCTATGGGTCTCTGTGTGGTGAGTCTATGGGTCTCTCTGTGTGATGAGTCTATGGGTCTCTGTGTCGTGAGTCTATGGGTCTCTGCGTGGTGAGTCTGTGGGTCTCTGTGTGGTGAGTCTATGAGTCTCTGTGTGGTGAGTCTATGAGTCTCTGTGTGCTGAGTCTATGGGTCTCTGTGTGTGCTGAGTCTATGGGTCTCTGTGTCGTGAGTCTATGGGTCTATGCGTGGTGAGTCTGTGGGTCTCTGTGTGGTGAGTCTATGAGTCTCTGTGTGGTGAGTCTATGTGTCTCTATGTGGTGAGTCTATGAGTCTCTGTGTGCTGAGTCTATGGGTCTTTGTGTGGTGAGTCTATGAGTCTCTGTGTGCTGAGTCTATGGGTCTCTGTGTCGTGAGTCTATGGGTCTCTGCGTGGTGAGTCTGTGGGTCTCTGTGTGGTGAGTCTATGAGTCTCTGTGTGGTGAGTCTATGTGTCTCTGTGTGGTGAGTCTATGAGTCTCTGTGTGCTGAGTCTATGGGTCTTTGTGTGGTGAGTCTATAAGTCTCTGTGTGCTGAGTCTATGGGTCTTTGTGTGGTGAGTCTATGAGTCTCTGTGTGGTGAGTCTGTGGGTCTCTGTGTGGTGAGTCTGTGGGTCTCTGTGTGTGGTGAGTCTGTGGGTCTCTGTGTGGTGAGTCTGTGGGTCTCTGTGTGTGGTGAGTCTATGGGTCTCTGTGTGGTGAATCTATGGGTCTTTGTGTGTGGTGAGTCTGTGGGTCTCTGTGTGTGGTGAGTCTATGGGTCTCTGTGTGTGGTGAGTCTATGGGTCTCTGTGTGTGATGAGTCTGTGGGTCTCTGTGTGGTGAGTCTGTGGGTCTCTGTGTGGTGAGTCTGTGGGTCTCTGTGTGGTGAGTCTGTGGGTCTCTGTGTGTGGTGAGTCTATGGGTCTCTGTGTGGTGAATCTATGGGTCTCTGTGTGTGGTGAGTCTGTGGGTCTCTGTGTGGTGAGTCTATGGGTCTCTCTGTGTGATGAGTCTATGGGTCTCTGTGTCGTGAGTCTATGGGTCTCTGCGTGGTGAGTCTGTGGGTCTCTGTGTGGTGAGTCTATGAGTCTCTGTGTGGTGAGTCTATGAGTCTCTGTGTGCTGAGTCTATGGGTCTCTGTGTGTGCTGAGTCTATGGGTCTCTGTGTCGTGAGTCTATGGGTCTATGCGTGGTGAGTCTGTGGGTCTCTGTGTGGTGAGTCTATGAGTCTCTGTGTGGTGAGTCTATGTGTCTCTGTGTGGTGAGTCTATGAGTCTCTGTGTGCTGAGTCTATGGGTCTTTGTGTGGTGAGTCTATGAGTCTCTGTGTCGTGAGTCTATGGGTCTCTGCGTGGTGAGTCTGTGGGTCTCTGTGTGGTGAGTCTATGAGTCTCTGTGTGGTGAGTCTATGTGTCTCTGTGTGGTGAGTCTATGAGTCTCTGTGTGCTGAGTCTATGGGTCTTTGTGTGGTGAGTCTATAAGTCTCTGTGTGCTGAGTCTATGGGTCTTTGTGTGGTGAGTCTATGAGTCTCTGTGTGGTGAGTCTGTGGGTCTCTGTGTGGTGAGTCTGTGGGTCTCTGTGTGTGGTGAGTCTGTGGGTCTCTGTGTGGTGAGTCTGTGGGTCTCTGTGTGTGGTGAGTCTATGGGTCTCTGTGTGGTGAATCTATGGGTCTTTGTGTGTGGTGAGTCTGTGGGTCTCTGTGTGTGGTGAGTCTATGGGTCTCTGTGTGTGGTGAGTCTATGGGTCTCTGTGTGTGATGAGTCTGTGGGTCTCTGTGTGGTGAGTCTGTGGGTCTCTGTGTGGTGAGTCTGTGGGTCTCTGTGTGGTGAGTCTGTGGGTCTCTGTGTGTGGTGAGTCTATGGGTCTCTGTGTGGTGAATCTATGGGTCTCTGTGTGTGGTGAGTCTGTGGGTCTCTGTGTGTGGTGAGTCTATGGGTCTCTGTGTGTGGTGAGTCTATGGGTCTCTGTGTGTGGTGAGTCTATGGGTCTCTGTGTGGTGAGTCTGTGGGTCTCTGTGTGGTGAGTCTGTGGGTCTCTGTGTGTGGTGAGTCTGTGGGTCTCTGTGTGGTGAGTCTGTGGGTCTCTGTGTGGTGAGTCTATGGGTCTCTGTGTAGTAAGTCTATGGGTCTCTGTGTGGTGAGTCTATGGGTCTCTGTGTGGTGAGTCTATGGGTCTCTGTGTGGTGAATCTATGGGTCTCTGTGTGTGGTGAGTCTGTGGGCCTCTGTGTGTGGTGAGTCTATGGGTCTCTGTGTGTGGTGAGTCTATGGGTCTCTGTGTGTGGTGAGTCTATGGGTCTCTGTGTGGTGAGTCTGTGGGTCTCTGTGTGGTGAGTCTGTGGGTCTCTGTGTGTGGTGAGTCTATGGGTCTCTGTGTAGTGAGTCTATGGGTCTCTGTGTGGTGAGTCTATGGGTCTCTGTGTGGTGAGTCTATGGGTCTCTGTGTGCTCAGTCTATGGGTCTCTGTGTGTGGTGAGTCTGTGGGTCTCTGTGTGTGGTGAGTCTATGGGTCTCTGTGTGTGGTGAGTCTATGGGTCTCTGTGTGTGGTGAGTCTATGGGTCTCTGTGTGTGGTGAGTCTATGGGTCTCTGTGTGCTGAGTCTATGGGTCTCTGTGTGCTGAGTCTATGAGTCTGTGTGTGGTGAGTCTATGGGTCTCTGTGTGTGGTGAGTCTGTAAGTCTCTGTGTGGTGAGTCTATGAGTCTCTGTGTGATGAGTCTATGGGTCTCTGTGTGGTGAGTCTATGATTCTCTGTGTGGTGAGTCTGTGGGTCTCTGTGTGTTGAGTCTATGAGTCTCTATGTGGTGAGTCTATGGGTCTCTGTGTGTGGTGAGTCTGTGAGTCTCTGTGTGTGGTGAGTCTGTGAGTCTCTGTGTGGTGAGTCTATGGGTCTCTGTGTAGTAAGTCTATGGGTCTCTGTGTGGTGAGTCTATGGCTCTCTGTGTGTGCTGAGTCTATGGGTCTCTGTGTGGTGAATCTATGGGTCTCTGTGTGTGGTGAGTCTGTGGGTCTCTGTGTGTGGTGAGTCTATGGGTCTCTGTGTGTGGTGAGTCTATGGGTCTCTGTGTGTGGTGAGTCTATGGGTCTCTGTGTGGTGAGTCTGTGGGTCTCTGTGTGGTGAGTCTGTGGGTCTCTGTGTGTGGTGAGTCTATGGGTCTCTGTGTAGTGAGTCTATGGGTCTCTGTGTGGTGAGTCTATGGGTCTCTGTGTGGTGAGTCTATGGGTCTCTGTGTGCTCAGTCTATGGGTCTCTGTGTGTGGTGAGTCTGTGGGTCTCTGTGTGTGGTGAGTCTATGGGTCTCTGTGTGTGGTGAGTCTATGGGTCTCTGTGTGTGGTGAGTCTATGGGTCTCTGTGTGTGGTGAGTCTATGGGTCTCTGTGTGCTGAGTCTATGGGTCTCTGTGTGCTGAGTCTATGAGTCTGTGTGTGGTGAGTCTATGGGTCTCTGTGTGTGGTGAGTCTGTAAGTCTCTGTGTGGTGAGTCTATGAGTCTCTGTGTGATGAGTCTATGGGTCTCTGTGTGGTGAGTCTATGATTCTCTGTGTGGTGAGTCTGTGGGTCTCTGTGTGTTGAGTCTATGAATCTCTATGTGGTGAGTCTATGGGTCTCTGTGTGTGGTGAGTCTGTGAGTCTCTGTGTGGTGAGTCTATGGGTCTCTCTGTGTGATGAGTCTATGGGTCTCTGTGTGGTGAGTCTATGGCTCTCTGTGTGTGCTGAGTCTATGGGTCTCTGTGTGGTGAGTCTATGGGTCTCTCTGTGTGATGAGTCTATGGGTCTCTGTGTCGTGAGTCTATGGGTCTCTGCGTGGTGAGTCTGTGGGTCTCTGTGTGGTGAGTCTATGAGTCTCTGTGTGGTGAGTCTATGAGTCTCTGTGTGCTGAGTCTATGGGTCTCTGTGTGTGCTGAGTCTATGGGTCTCTGTGTCGTGAGTCTATGGGTCTCTGCGTGGTGAGTCTGTGGGTCTCTGTGTGGTGAGTCTATGAGTCTCTGTGTGGTGAGTCTATGTGTCTCTGTGTGGTGAGTCTATGAGTCTCTGTGTGCTGAGTCTATGGGTCTTTGTGTGGTGAGTCTATGAGTCTCTGTGTGCTGAGTCTATGGGTCTTTGTGTGGTGAGTCTATGAGTCTCTGTGTGGTGAGTCTGTGGGTCTCTGTGTGGTGAGTCTGTGGGTCTCTGTGTGTGGTGAGTCTGTGGGTCTCTGTGTGGTGAGTCTGTGGGTCTCTGTGTGTGGTGAGTCTATGGGTCTCTGTGTGGTGAATCTATGGGTCTTTGTGTGTGGTGAGTCTGTGGGTCTCTGTGTGTGGTGAGTCTATGGGTCTCTGTGTGTGGTGAGTCTATGGGTCTCTGTGTGTGGTGAGTCTATGGGTCTCTGTGTGTGATGAGTCTGTGGGTCTCTGTGTGGTGAGTCTGTAGGTCTCTGTGTGGTGAGTCTGTGGGTCTCTGTGTGGTGAGTCTGTGGGTCTCTGTGTGTGGTGAGTCTATGGGTCTCTGTGTGGTGAATCTATGGGTCTCTGTGTGTGGTGAGTCTGTGGGTCTCTGTGTGTGGTGAGTCTATGGGTCTCTGTGTGTGGTGAGTCTATGGGTCTCTGTGTGTGGTGAGTCTATGGGTCTCTGTGTGTGGTGAGTCTATGGGTCTCTGTGTGCTGAGTCTATGGGTCTCTGTGTGCTGAGTCTATGAGTCTGTGTGTGGTGAGTCTATGGGTCTCTGTGTGTGGTGAGTCTGTAAGTCTCTGTGTGGTGAGTCTATGAGTCTCTGTGTGATGAGTCTATGGGTCTCTGTGTGGTGAGTCTATGATTCTCTGTGTGGTGAGTCTGTGGGTCTCTGTGTGTTGAGTCTATGAATCTCTATGTGGTGAGTCTATGGGTCTCTGTGTGTGGTGAGTCTGTGAGTCTCTGTGTGTGGTGAGTCTGTGAGTCTCTGTGTGATGAGTCTATGGGTCTCTCTGTGTGATGAGTCTATGGGTCTCTGTGTGGTGAGTCTATGGCTCTCTGTGTGTGCTGAGTCTATGGGTCTCTGTGTGGTGAGTCTATGGGTCTCTCTGTGTGATGAGTCTATGGGTCTCTGTGTCGTGAGTCTATGGGTCTCTGCGTGGTGAGTCTGTGGGTCTCTGTGTGGTGAGTCTATGAGTCTCTGTGTGGTGAGTCTATGAGTCTCTGTGTGCTGAGTCTATGGGTCTCTGTGTGTGCTGAGTCTATGGGTCTCTGTGTCGTGAGTCTATGGGTCTCTGCGTGGTGAGTCTGTGGGTCTCTGTGTGGTGAGTCTATGAGTCTCTGTGTGGTGAGTCTATGTGTCTCTGTGTGGTGAGTCTATGAGTCTCTGTGTGCTGAGTCTATGGGTCTTTGTGTGGTGAGTCTATGAGTCTCTGTGTGCTGAGTCTATGGGTCTTTGTGTGGTGAGTCTATGAGTCTCTGTGTGGTGAGTCTGTGGGTCTCTGTGTGGTGAGTCTGTGGGTCTCTGTGTGTGGTGAGTCTGTGGGTCTCTGTGTGGTGAGTCTGTGGGTCTCTGTGTGTGGTGAGTCTATGGGTCTCTGTGTGGTGAATCTATGGGTCTTTGTGTGTGGTGAGTCTGTGGGTCTCTGTGTGTGGTGAGTCTATGGGTCTCTGTGTGTGGTGAGTCTATGGGTCTCTGTGTGTGGTGAGTCTATGGGTCTCTGTGTGTGATGAGTCTGTGGGTCTCTGTGTGGTGAGTCTGTAGGTCTCTGTGTGGTGAGTCTGTGGGTCTCTGTGTGGTGAGTCTGTGGGTCTCTGTGTGTGGTGAGTCTATGGGTCTCTGTGTGGTGAATCTATGGGTCTCTGTGTGTGGTGAGTCTATGGGTCTCTGTGTGTGATGAGTCTGTGGGTCTCTGTGTGGTGAGTCTGTAGGTCTCTGTGTGGTGAGTCTGTGGGTCTCTGTGTGGTGAGTCTGTGGGTCTCTGTGTGTGGTGAGTCTATGGGTCTCTGTGTGGTGAATCTATGGGTCTCTGTGTGTGGTGAGTCTGTGGGTCTCTGTGTGTGGTGAGTCTATGGGTCTCTGTGTGTGGTGAGTCTATGGGTCTCTGTGTGTGATGAGTCTGTGGGTCTCTGTGTGGTGAGTCTGTGGGTCTCTGTGTGGTGAGTCTGTGGGTCTCTGTGTGGTGAGTCTATGGGTCTCTGTGTAGTAAGTCTATGGGTCTCTGTGTGGTGAGTCTATGGGTCTCTGTGTGGTGAGTCTATGGGTCTCTGTGTGGTGAATCTATGGGTCTCTGTGTGTGGTGAGTCTGTGGGCCTCTGTGTGTGGTGAGTCTATGGGTCTCTGTGTGTGGTGAGTCTATGGGTCTCTGTGTGTGGTGAGTCTATGGGTCTCTGTGTGGTGAGTCTGTGGGTCTCTGTGTGGTGAGTCTGTGGGTCTCTGTGTGTGGTGAGTCTATGGGTCTCTGTGTAGTGAGTCTATGGGTCTCTGTGTGGTGAGTCTATGGGTCTCTGTGTGGTGAGTCTATGGGTCTCTGTGTGCTCAGTCTATGGGTCTCTGTGTGTGGTGAGTCTGTGGGTCTCTGTGTGTGGTGAGTCTATGGGTCTCTGTGTGTGGTGAGTCTATGGGTCTCTGTGTGTGGTGAGTCTATGGGTCTCTGTGTGTGGTGAGTCTATGGGTCTCTGTGTGCTGAGTCTATGGGTCTCTGTGTGCTGAGTCTATGAGTCTGTGTGTGGTGAGTCTATGGGTCTCTGTGTGTGGTGAGTCTGTAAGTCTCTGTGTGGTGAGTCTATGAGTCTCTGTGTGATGAGTCTATGGGTCTCTGTGTGGTGAGTCTATGATTCTCTGTGTGGTGAGTCTGTGGGTCTCTGTGTGTTGAGTCTATGAGTCTCTATGTGGTGAGTCTATGGGTCTCTGTGTGTGGTGAGTCTGTGAGTCTCTGTGTGTGGTGAGTCTGTGAGTCTCTGTGTGGTGAGTCTATGGGTCTCTGTGTAGTAAGTCTATGGGTCTCTGTGTGGTGAGTCTATGGCTCTCTGTGTGTGCTGAGTCTATGGGTCTCTGTGTGGTGAATCTATGGGTCTCTGTGTGTGGTGAGTCTGTGGGTCTCTGTGTGTGGTGAGTCTATGGGTCTCTGTGTGTGGTGAGTCTATGGGTCTCTGTGTGTGGTGAGTCTATGGGTCTCTGTGTGGTGAGTCTGTGGGTCTCTGTGTGGTGAGTCTGTGGGTCTCTGTGTGTGGTGAGTCTATGGGTCTCTGTGTAGTGAGTCTATGGGTCTCTGTGTGGTGAGTCTATGGGTCTCTGTGTGGTGAGTCTATGGGTCTCTGTGTGCTCAGTCTATGGGTCTCTGTGTGTGGTGAGTCTGTGGGTCTCTGTGTGTGGTGAGTCTATGGGTCTCTGTGTGTGGTGAGTCTATGGGTCTCTGTGTGTGGTGAGTCTATGGGTCTCTGTGTGTGGTGAGTCTATGGGTCTCTGTGTGCTGAGTCTATGGGTCTCTGTGTGCTGAGTCTATGAGTCTGTGTGTGGTGAGTCTATGGGTCTCTGTGTGTGGTGAGTCTGTAAGTCTCTGTGTGGTGAGTCTATGAGTCTCTGTGTGATGAGTCTATGGGTCTCTGTGTGGTGAGTCTATGATTCTCTGTGTGGTGAGTCTGTGGGTCTCTGTGTGTTGAGTCTATGAATCTCTATGTGGTGAGTCTATGGGTCTCTGTGTGTGGTGAGTCTGTGAGTCTCTGTGTGGTGAGTCTATGGGTCTCTCTGTGTGATGAGTCTATGGGTCTCTGTGTGGTGAGTCTATGGCTCTCTGTGTGTGCTGAGTCTATGGGTCTCTGTGTGGTGAGTCTATGGGTCTCTCTGTGTGATGAGTCTATGGGTCTCTGTGTCGTGAGTCTATGGGTCTCTGCGTGGTGAGTCTGTGGGTCTCTGTGTGGTGAGTCTATGAGTCTCTGTGTGGTGAGTCTATGAGTCTCTGTGTGCTGAGTCTATGGGTCTCTGTGTGTGCTGAGTCTATGGGTCTCTGTGTCGTGAGTCTATGGGTCTCTGCGTGGTGAGTCTGTGGGTCTCTGTGTGGTGAGTCTATGAGTCTCTGTGTGGTGAGTCTATGTGTCTCTGTGTGGTGAGTCTATGAGTCTCTGTGTGCTGAGTCTATGGGTCTTTGTGTGGTGAGTCTATGAGTCTCTGTGTGCTGAGTCTATGGGTCTTTGTGTGGTGAGTCTATGAGTCTCTGTGTGGTGAGTCTGTGGGTCTCTGTGTGGTGAGTCTGTGGGTCTCTGTGTGTGGTGAGTCTGTGGGTCTCTGTGTGGTGAGTCTGTGGGTCTCTGTGTGTGGTGAGTCTATGGGTCTCTGTGTGGTGAATCTATGGGTCTTTGTGTGTGGTGAGTCTGTGGGTCTCTGTGTGTGGTGAGTCTATGGGTCTCTGTGTGTGGTGAGTCTATGGGTCTCTGTGTGTGGTGAGTCTATGGGTCTCTGTGTGTGATGAGTCTGTGGGTCTCTGTGTGGTGAGTCTGTAGGTCTCTGTGTGGTGAGTCTGTGGGTCTCTGTGTGGTGAGTCTGTGGGTCTCTGTGTGTGGTGAGTCTATGGGTCTCTGTGTGGTGAATCTATGGGTCTCTGTGTGTGGTGAGTCTGTGGGTCTCTGTGTGTGGTGAGTCTATGGGTCTCTGTGTGTGGTGAGTCTATGGGTCTCTGTGTGTGGTGAGTCTATGGGTCTCTGTGTGTGGTGAGTCTATGGGTCTCTGTGTGCTGAGTCTATGGGTCTCTGTGTGCTGAGTCTATGAGTCTGTGTGTGGTGAGTCTATGGGTCTCTGTGTGTGGTGAGTCTGTAAGTCTCTGTGTGGTGAGTCTATGAGTCTCTGTGTGATGAGTCTATGGGTCTCTGTGTGGTGAGTCTATGATTCTCTGTGTGGTGAGTCTGTGGGTCTCTGTGTGTTGAGTCTATGAATCTCTATGTGGTGAGTCTATGGGTCTCTGTGTGTGGTGAGTCTGTGAGTCTCTGTGTGTGGTGAGTCTGTGAGTCTCTGTGTGATGAGTCTATGGGTCTCTCTGTGTGATGAGTCTATGGGTCTCTGTGTGGTGAGTCTATGGCTCTCTGTGTGTGCTGAGTCTATGGGTCTCTGTGTGGTGAGTCTATGGGTCTCTCTGTGTGATGAGTCTATGGGTCTCTGTGTCGTGAGTCTATGGGTCTCTGCGTGGTGAGTCTGTGGGTCTCTGTGTGGTGAGTCTATGAGTCTCTGTGTGGTGAGTCTATGAGTCTCTGTGTGCTGAGTCTATGGGTCTCTGTGTGTGCTGAGTCTATGGGTCTCTGTGTCGTGAGTCTATGGGTCTCTGCGTGGTGAGTCTGTGGGTCTCTGTGTGGTGAGTCTATGAGTCTCTGTGTGGTGAGTCTATGTGTCTCTGTGTGGTGAGTCTATGAGTCTCTGTGTGCTGAGTCTATGGGTCTTTGTGTGGTGAGTCTATGAGTCTCTGTGTGCTGAGTCTATGGGTCTTTGTGTGGTGAGTCTATGAGTCTCTGTGTGGTGAGTCTGTGGGTCTCTGTGTGGTGAGTCTGTGGGTCTCTGTGTGTGGTGAGTCTGTGGGTCTCTGTGTGGTGAGTCTGTGGGTCTCTGTGTGTGGTGAGTCTATGGGTCTCTGTGTGGTGAATCTATGGGTCTTTGTGTGTGGTGAGTCTGTGGGTCTCTGTGTGTGGTGAGTCTATGGGTCTCTGTGTGTGGTGAGTCTATGGGTCTCTGTGTGTGGTGAGTCTATGGGTCTCTGTGTGTGATGAGTCTGTGGGTCTCTGTGTGGTGAGTCTGTAGGTCTCTGTGTGGTGAGTCTGTGGGTCTCTGTGTGGTGAGTCTGTGGGTCTCTGTGTGTGGTGAGTCTATGGGTCTCTGTGTGGTGAATCTATGGGTCTCTGTGTGTGGTGAGTCTATGGGTCTCTGTGTGTGATGAGTCTGTGGGTCTCTGTGTGGTGAGTCTGTAGGTCTCTGTGTGGTGAGTCTGTGGGTCTCTGTGTGGTGAGTCTGTGGGTCTCTGTGTGTGGTGAGTCTATGGGTCTCTGTGTGGTGAATCTATGGGTCTCTGTGTGTGGTGAGTCTGTGGGTCTCTGTGTGTGGTGAGTCTATGGGTCTCTGTGTGTGGTGAGTCTATGGGTCTCTGTGTGTGATGAGTCTGTGGGTCTCTGTGTGGTGAGTCTGTGGGTCTCTGTGTGGTGAGTCTGTGGATCTCTGTGTGGTGAGTCTGTGGGTCTCTGTGTGTGGTGAGTCTATGGGTCTCTGTGTGGTGAATCTATGGGTCTCTGTGTGTGGTGAGTCTGTGGGTCTCTGTGTGTGGTGAGTCTATGGGTCTCTGTGTGTGGTGAGTCTATGGGTCTCTGTGTGTGGTGAGTCTATGGGTCTCTGTGTGGTGAGTCTGTGGGTCTCTGTGTGGTGAGTCTGTGGGTCTCTGTGTGGTGAGTCTGTGGGTCTCTGTGTGGTGAGTCTATGGGTCTCTGTGTGTGGTGAGTCTATGGGTCTCTGTGTGTGGTGAGTCTATGGGTCTCTGTGTGTGGTGAGTCTGTGGGTCTCTGTGTGGTGAGTCTGTGGGTCTCTGTGTGGTGAGTCTATGGGTCTCTGTGTAGTGAGTCTATGGGTCTCTGTGTGGTGAGTCTATGGGTCTCTGTGTGGTGAGTCTATGGGTCTCTGTGTGCTCAGTCTATGGGTCTCTGTGTGTGGTGAGTCTGTGGTTCTCTGTGTGTGGTGAGTCTATGGGTCTCTGTGTGTGGTGAGTCTATGGGACTCTGTGTGTGGTGAGTCTATGGGTCTCTGTGTGTGGTGAGTCTATGGGTCTCTGTGTGGTGAGTCTGTGGGTCTCTGTGTGTGGTGAGTCTGTGGGTCTCTGTGTGGTGAGTCTGTGGGTCTCTGTGTGTGGTGAGTCTATGGGTCTCTGTGTGGTGAATCTATGGGTCTTTGTGTGTGGTGAGTCTGTGGGTCTCTGTGTGTGGTGAGTCTATGGGTCTCTGTGTGTGGTGAGTCTATGGGTCTCTGTGTGTGGTGAGTCTATGGGTCTCTGTGTGTGATGAGTCTGTGGGTCTCTGTGTGGTGAGTCTGTAGGTCTCTGTGTGGTGAGTCTGTGGGTCTCTGTGTGGTGAGTCTGTGGGTCTCTGTGTGTGGTGAGTCTATGGGTCTCTGTGTGGTGAATCTATGGGTCTCTGTGTGTGGTGAGTCTGTGGGTCTCTGTGTGTGGTGAGTCTATGGGTCTCTGTGTGTGGTGAGTCTATGGGTCTCTGTGTGTGATGAGTCTGTGGGTCTCTGTGTGGTGAGTCTGTGGGTCTCTGTGTGGTGAGTCTGTGGGTCTCTGTGTGGTGAGTCTGTGGGTCTCTGTGTGTGGTGAGTCTATGGGTCTCTGTGTGGTGAATCTATGGGTCTCTGTGTGTGGTGAGTCTGTGGGTCTCTGTGTGTGGTGAGTCTATGGGTCTCTGTGTGTGGTGAGTCTATGGGTCTCTGTGTGTGGTGAGTCTATGGGTCTCTGTGTGGTGAGTCTGTGGGTCTCTGTGTGGTGAGTCTGTGGGTCTCTGTGTGGTGAGTCTGTGGGTCTCTGTGTGGTGAGTCTATGGGTCTCTGTGTGTGGTGAGTCTATGGGTCTCTGTGTGTGGTGAGTCTATGGGTCTCTGTGTGTGGTGAGTCTGTGGGTCTCTGTGTGGTGAGTCTGTGGGTCTCTGTGTGGTGAGTCTATGGGTCTCTGTGTAGTGAGTCTATGGGTCTCTGTGTGGTGAGTCTATGGGTCTCTGTGTGGTGAGTCTATGGGTCTCTGTGTGCTCAGTCTATGGGTCTCTGTGTGTGGTGAGTCTGTGGGTCTCTGTGTGTGGTGAGTCTATGGGTCTCTGTGTGTGGTGAGTCTATGGGTCTCTGTGTGTGGTGAGTCTATCGGTCTCTGTGTGTGGTGAGTCTATGGGTCTCTGTGTGGTGAGTCTGTGGGTCTCTGTGTGGTGAGTCTGTCGGTCTCTGTGTGGTGAGTCTATGGGTCTCTGTGTGGTGAGTCTGTGGGTCTCTGTGTGGTGAGTCTATGGGTCTCTGTGTGGTGAGTCTATGGGTCTCTGTGTGCTCAGTCTATGGGTCTCTGTGTGTGGTGAGTCTGTGGGTCTCTGTGTGTGGTGAGTCTATGGGTCTCTGTGTGTGGTGAGTCTATGGGTCTCTGTGTGTGGTGAGTCTATGGGTCTCTGTGTGTGGTGAGTCTATGGGTCTCTGTGTGCTGAGTCTATGGGTCTCTGTGTGCTGAGTCTATGAGTCTGTGTGTGGTGAGTCTATGGGTCTCTGTGTGTGGTGAGTCTGTAAGTCTCTGTGTGGTGAGTCTATGAGTCTCTGTGTGATGAGTCTATGGGTCTCTGTGTGGTGAGTCTATGATTCTCTGTGTGGTGAGTCTGTGGGTCTCTGTGTGTTGAGTCTATGAGTCTCTATGTGGTGAGTCTATGGGTCTCTGTGTGTGGTGAGTCTGTGAGTCTCTGTGTGTGGTGAGTCTGTGAGTCTCTGTGTGGTGAGTCTATGGGTCTCTCTGTGTGATGAGTCTATGGGTCTCTGTGTGGTGAGTCTATGGCTCTCTGTGTGTGCTGAGTCTATGGGTCTCTGTGTGGTGAGTCTATGGGTCTCTCTGTGTGATGAGTCTATGGGTCTCTGTGTCGTGAGTCTATGGGTCTCTGCGTGGTGAGTCTGTGGGTCTCTGTGTGGTGAGTCTATGAGTCTCTGTGTGGTGAATCTATGAGTCTCTGTGTGCTGAGTCTATGGGTCTCTGTGTGTGCTGAGTCTATGGGTCTCTGTGTCGTGAGTCTATGGGTCTCTGCGTGGTGAGTCTGTGGGTCTCTGTGTGGTGAGTCTATGAGTCTCTGTGTGGTGAGTCTATGTGTCTCTGTGTGGTGAGTCTATGAGTCTCTGTGTGCTGAGTCTATGGGTCTTTGTGTGGTGAGTCTATGAGTCTCTGTGTGCTGAGTCTATGGGTCTTTGTGTGGTGAGTCTATGAGTCTCTGTGTGGTGAGTCTGTGGGTCTCTGTGTGGTGAGTCTGTGGGTCTCTGTGTGTGGTGAGTCTGTGGGTCTCTGTGTGGTGAGTCTGTGGGTCTCTGTGTGTGGTGAGTCTATGGGTCTCTGTGTGGTGAATCTATGGGTCTTTGTGTGTGGTGAGTCTGTGGGTCTCTGTGTGTGGTGAGTCTATGGGTCTCTGTGTGTGGTGAGTCTATGGGTCTCTGTGTAGTGAGTCTATGGGTCTCTGTGTGGTGAGTCTATGGGTCTCTGTGTGGTGAGTCTATGGGTCTCTGTGTGTGGTGAGTCTGTGGGTCTCTGTGTGTGGTGAGTCTATGGGTCTCTGTGTGTGGTGAGTCTATGGGTCTCTGTGTGTGGTGAGTCTATGGGTCTCTGTGTGTGGTGAGTCTATGGGTCTCTGTGTGTTGAGTCTGTGGGTCTCTGTGTGGTGAGTCTGTGGGTCTCTGTGTGGTGAGTCTATGGGTCTCTGTGTGGTGAGTCTGTGGGTCTCTGTGTGGTGAGTCTATGGGTCTCTGTGTAGTGAGTCTATGTATCTCTCCGTGGTGAGTCTCTGGGTCTCTGTGTGGTGAGTCTATGGGTCTGTGTGTGATGAGTCTATGGGTCTCTGTGTGTAATGAGTCTATGAGTCTCTGTGTGATGAGTCTATGGGTCTCTGTGTGGTGAGTCTATGAGTCTCTGTGTGCTGAGTCTATGGGTCTTTGTGTGGTGAGTCTATGAGTCTCTGTGTGCTGAGTCTATGGGTCTCTGTGTGTGCTGAGTCTATGGGTCTCTGTGTGTGGTGAGTCTGTGGGTCTCTGTGTGTGGTGAGTCTGTGGGTCTCTGTGTGGTGAGTCTGTGGGTCTCTGTGTGTGGTGAGTCTATGGGTCTCTGTGTGGTGAATCTATGGGTCTTTGTGTGTGGTGAGTCTGTGGGTCTCTGTGTGTGGTGAGTCTATGGGTCTCTGTGTGTGGTGAGTCTATGGGTCTCTGTGTAGTGAGTCTATGGGTCTCTGTGTGGTGAGTCTATGGGTCTCTGTGTGGTGAGTCTATGGGTCTCTGTGTTCTCAGTCTATGGGTCTCTGTGTGTGGTGAGTCTGTGGGTCTCTGTGTGTGGTGAGTCTATGGGTCTCTGTGTGTGGTGAGTCTATGGGTCTCTGTGTGTGGTGAGTCTATGGGTCTCTGTGTGTGGTGAGTCTATGGGTCTCTGTGTGTTGAGTCTGTGGGTCTCTGTGTGGTGAGTCTGTGGGTCTCTGTGTGGTGAGTCTATGGGTCTCTGTGTGGTGAGTCTGTGGGTCTCTGTGTGGTGAGTCTATGGGTCTCTGTGTAGTGAGTCTATGGATCTCTCCGTGGTGAGTCTCTGGGTCTCTGTGTGGTGAGTCTATGGGTCTGTGTGTGATGAGTCTATGGGTCTCTGTGTGTAATGAGTCTATGAGTCTCTGTGTGATGAGTCTATGGGTCTCTGTGTGGTGAGTCTATGAGTCTCTGTGTGCTGAGTCTATGGGTCTTTGTGTGGTGAGTCTATGAGTCTCTGTGTGCTGAGTCTATGGGTCTCTGTGTGTGCTGAGTCTATGGGTCTCTGTGTGTGATGAGTCTATGAGTCTCTGTGTGCTGAGTCTATGGGTCTCTGTGGGTGATGAGTCTACGGGTCTCTGTGTGGTGAGTCTATGAGTCTCTGTGTGGTGAGTCTATGAGTCTCTGTGTGGTGAGTCTATGAGTCTCTGTGTGGTGATGAGTCTATCAGTCTCTGTGTGGTGAGTCTGTGGGTTTCTGTGTGTGATGAGTCTATGGGTCTCTGTGTGTGATGAGTCTATGAGTCTCTGTGTGGTGAGTCTATGGGTCTCTGTGTGTGCTGAGTCTATGAGTCTCTGTGTGGTGATGAGTCTATCAGTCTCTGTGTGGTGAGTCTGTGGGTTTCTGTGTGTGATGAGTCTATGGGTGTCTGTGTGTGATGAGTCTATGAGTCTCTGTGTGGTGAGTCTATGGGTCTCTGTGTGTGCTGAGTCTATGAGTCTCTGTGTGGTGAGTCTATGGGTCTCTGTGTGTGCTGAGTCTATGAGTCTCTGTGCGGTGAGTCTATGGGTCTCTGTGTGTGATGAGTCTATGAGTCTCTGTGTGGTGAGTCTATGGGTCTCTGTGTGTGCTGAGTCTATGAGTCTCTGTGCGGTGAGTCTATGGGTCTCTGTGTGTGGTGAGTCTATGGGTGTCTGTGTGTGGTGAGTCTGTGGGTCTCTGTGTGTGGTGAGTCTATGGGTCTCTGTGTGGTGAGTCTGAGTCTCTGTGTGGTGAGTCTATGAGTCTCTGTGTGTGGTGAGTCTATGGGTCTCTGTGTGGTGAGTCTATGGGTATCTGTGTGTGATGAGTCTATGAGTCTCTGTGCGGTGAGTCTATGGGTCTCTGTGTGTGGTGAGTCTATGGGTGTCTGTGTGTGGTGAGTCTGTGGGTCTCTGTGTGTGATGAGTCTATGAGTCTCTGTGTGGTGAGTCTATGAGTCTCTGTGTGTGGTGAGTCTATGGGTCTCTGTGTGGTGAGTCTATGGGTCTGTGTGTGATGAGTCTATGGGTCTCTGTGTGTAATGAGTCTATGAGTCTCTGTGTGATGAGTTTATGGGTCTCTGTGTGGTGAGTCTATGGGTCTCTGTGTGTGGTGAGTCTGTGGGTCTCTGTGTGATGAGTCTATGAGTATCTGTGTGCTGAGTCTATGGGTCTCTCTGTGTGGTGAGTCTGTGGGTCTCTGTGTGTGGTGAGTCTATGGGTCTCTGTGTGTGGTGAGTCTATGGGTCTCTGTGTGTGGTGAGTCTATGGGTCTCTGTGTGTGGTGAGTCTATGGGTCTCTGTGTGGTGAGTCTGTGGGTCTCTGTGTGGTGAGTCTGTGGGTCTCTGTGTGGTGAGTCTATGGGTCTCTGTGTGGTGAGTCTGTGGGTCTCTGTATGGTGAGTCTATGTGTCTCTGTGTAGTGAGTCTATGGATCTCTGTATGGTGAGTCTATGGGTCTCTGTGTGGTGAGTCTATGGGTCTCTGTGTGCTGAGTCTATGGGTCACTGTGTGCTGAGTCTATGAGTCTGTGTGTGGTGAGTCTATGGGTCTCTGTGTGTGGTGAGTCTGTAAGTCTCTGTGTGGTGAGTCTATGAGTCTCTGTGTGATGAGTCTATGGGTCTCTGTGTGGTGAGTCTATGATTCTCTGTGTGGTGAGTCTGTGGGTCTCTGTGTGTTGAGTCTATGAGTCTCTATGTGGTGAGTCTATGGGTCTCTGTGTGTGGTGAGTCTGTGAGTCTCTGTGTGTGGTGAGTCTGTGAGTCTCTGTGTGGTGAGTCTATGGGTCTCTGTGTGGTGAGTCTGTGGGTCTCTGTGTGGTGAGTCTATGGGTCTCTCTGTGTGATGAGTCTATGGGTCTCTGTGTGGTGAGTCTATGGGTCGCTCTGTGTGATGAGTCTATGGGTCTCTGTGTCGTGAGTCTATGGGTCTCTGCGTGGTGAGTCTGTGGGTCTCTGTGTGGTGAGTCTATGAGTCTCTGTGTGGTGAGTCTATGAGTCTCTGTGTGCTGAGTCTATGGGTCTCTGTGTGTGCTGAGTCTATGGGTCTCTGTGTCGTGAGTCTATGGGTCTCTGCGTGGTGAGTCTGTGGGTCTCTGTGTGGTGAGTCTATGAGTCTCTGTGTGGTGAGTCTATGTGTCTCTGTGTGGTGAGTCTATGAGTCTCTGTGTGCTGAGTCTATGGGTCTTTGTGTGGTGAGTCTGTGGGTCTCTGTGTGGTGAGTCTGTGGGTATCTGTGTGTGGTGAGTCTGTGGGTCTCTGTGTGGTGAGTCTGTGGGTCTCTGTGTGTGGTGAGTCTATGAGTCTCTGTGTGGTGAGTCTATGGGTTTCTGTGTGTGCTGAGTCTATGAGTCTCTGTGCGGTGAGTCTATGGGTCTCTGTGTGTGATGAGTCTATGAGTCTCTGTGTGGTGAGTCTATGGGTCTCTGTGTGTGCTGAGTCTATGAGTCTCTGTGCGGTGAGTCTATGGGTCTCTGTGTGTGGTGAGTCTATGGGTGTCTGTGTGTGGTGAGTCTGTGGGTCTCTGTGTGTGGTGAGTCTATGGGTCTCTGTGTGGTGAGTCTATGAGTCTCTGTGTGGTGAGTCTATGAGTCTCTGTGTGTGGTGAGTCTATGGGTCTCTGTGTGGTGAGTCTATGGGTCTCTGTGTGTGATGAGTCTATGAGTCTCTGTGCGGTGAGTCTATGGGTCTCTGTGTGTGGTGAGTCTATGGGTGTCTGTGTGTGGTGAGTCTGTGGGTCTCTGTGTGTGATGAGTCTATGAGTCTCTGTGTGGTGAGTCTATGAGTCTCTGTGTGTGGTGAGTCTATGGGTCTCTGTGTGGTGAGTCTATGGGTCTGTGTGTGATGAGTCTATGGGTCTCTGTGTGTAATGAGTCTATGAGTCTCTGTGTGATGAGTTTATGGGTCTCTGTGTGGTGAGTCTATGGGTCTCTGTGTGTGGTGAGTCTGTGGGTCTCTGTGTGATGAGTCTATGGGTATCTATGTGCTGAGTCTATGGGTCTCTCTGTGTGGTGAGTCTGTGGGTCTCTGTGTGTGGTGAGTCTATGGGTCTCTGTGTGTGGTGAGTCTATGGGTCTCTGTGTGTGGTGAGTCTATGGGTCTCTGTGTGTGGTGAGTCTATGGGTCTCTGTGTGGTGAGTCTGTGGGTCTCTGTGTGGTGAGTCTGTGGGTCTCTGTGTGGTGAGTCTATGGGGCTCTGTGTGGTGAGTCTGTGGGTCTCTGTATGGTGAGTCTATGGGTCTCTGTGTAGTGAGTCTATGGATCTCTGTGTGGTGAGTCTATGGGTTTCTGTGTGGTGAGTCTATGGGTCTCTGTGTGCTGAGTCTATGGGTCACTGTGTGCTGAGTCTATGAGTCTGTGTGTGGTGAGTCTATGGGTCTCTGTGTGTGGTGAGTCTGTAAGTCTCTGTGTGGTGAGGCTATGAGTCTCTGTGTGATGAGTCTATGGGTCTCTGTGTGGTGAGTCTATGATTCTCTGTGTGGTGAGTCTGTGGGTCTCTGTGTGTTGAGTCTATGAGTCTCTATGTGGTGAGTCTATGGGTCTCTGTGTGTGGTGAGTCTGTGAGTCTCTGTGTGTGGTGAGTCTGTGAGTCTCTGTGTGGTGAGTCTATGGGTCTCTGTGTGGTGAGTCTGTGGGTCTCTGTGTGGTGAGTCTATGGGTCTCTCTGTGTGATGAGTCTATGGGTCTCTGTGTGGTGAGTCTATGGGTCTCTCTGTGTGATGAGTCTATGGGTCTCTGTGTCGTGAGTCTATGGGTCTCTGCGTGGTGAGTCTGTGGGTCTCTGTGTGGTGAGTCTATGAGTCTCTGTGTGGTGAGTCTATGAGTCTCTATGTCGTGAGTCTATGGGTCTCTGCGTGGTGAGTCTGTGGGTCTCTGTGTGGTGAGTCTATTAGTCTCTGTGTGGTGAGTCTATGTGTCTCTGTGTGGTGAGTCTATGAGTCTCTGTGTGCTGAGTCTATGGGTCTTTGTGTGGTGAGTCTGTGGGTCTCTTTGTGGTGAGTCTGTGGGTATCTGTGTGTGGTGAGTCTGTGGGTCTCTGTGTGGTGAATCTATGGGTCTTTGTGTGTGGTGAGTCTGTGGGTCTCTGTGTGTGGTGAGTCTATGGGTCTCTGTGTGTGGTGAGTCGATGGGTCTCTGTGTGTGGTGAGTCTATGGGTCTCTGTGTGTGATGAGTCTGTGGGTCTCTGTGTGGTGAGTCTGTGGGTCTCTGTGTGGTGAGTCTGTGGGTCTCTGTGTGGTGCGTCTGTGGGTCTCTGTGTGTGGTGAGTCTATGGGTCTCTGTGTGGTGAATCTATGGGTCTCTGTGTGTGGTGAGTCTGTGGGTCTCTGTGTGTGGTGAGTCTATGGGTCTCTGTGTGTGGTGAGTCTATGGGTCTCCGTGTGTGATGAGTCTGTGGGTATCTGTGTGGTGAGTCTGTGGGTCTCTGTGTGGTGAGTCTGTGGGTCTCTGTGTGTGGTGAGTCTATGGGTCTCTGTGTGGTGAATCTATGGGTCTCTGTGTGTGGTGAGTCTGTGGGTCTCTGTGTGTGGTGAGTCTATGGGTCTCTGTGTGTGGTGAGTCTATGGGTCTCTGTGTGTGGTGAGTCTATGGGTCTCTGTGTGGTGAGTCTGTGGGTCTCTGTGTGGTGAGTCTGTGGGTCTCTGTGTGTGGTGAGTCTGTGGGTCTCTGTGTGGTGAGTCTGTGGGTCTCTGTGTGGTGAGTCTATGGGTCTCTGTGTAGTGAGTCTATGGGTCTCTGTGTGGTGAGTCTATGGGTCTCTGTGTGGTGAGTCTATGGGTCTCTGTGTGGTGAATCTATAGGTCTCTGTGTGTGGTGAGTCTGTGGGTCTCTGTGTGTGGTGAGTCTATGGGTCTCTGTGTGTGGTGAGTCTATGGGTCTCTGTGTGTGGTGAGTCTATGGGTCTCTGTGTGGTGAGTCTGTGGGTCTCTGTGTGGTGAGTCTGTGGGTCTCTGTGTGTGGTGAGTCTGTGGGTCTCTGTGTGGTGAGTCTGTGGGTCTCTGTGTGGTGAGTCTATGGGTCTCTGTGTAGTGAGTCTATGGGTCTCTGTGTGGTGAGTCTATGGGTCTCTGTGTGGTGAGTCTATGGGTCTCGGTGAGCTCAGTCTATGGGTCTCTGTGTGTGGTGAGTCTATGGGTCTCTGTGTGTGGTGAGTCTATGGGTCTCTGTGTGTGGTGAGTCTATGGGTCTCTGTGTGTGGTGAGTCTATGGGTCTCTGTGTGGTGAGTCTGTGGGTCTCTGTGTGGTGAGTCTGTGGGTCTCTGTGTGGTGAGTCTATGGGTCTCTGTGTGGTGAGTCTGTGGGTCTCTGTATGGTGAGTCTATGGGTCTCTGTGTAGTGAGTCTATGGGTCTCTGTGTGGTGAGTCTATGGGTCTCTGTGTGGTGAGTCTATGGGTCTCTGTGTGCTGAGTCTATGGGTCACTGTGTGCTGAGTCTATGAGTCTGTGTGTGGTGAGTCTATGGGTCTCTGTGTGTGGTGAGTCTGTAAGTCTCTGTGTGGTGAGTCTATGAGTCTCTGTGTGATGAGTCTATGGGTCTCTGTGTGGTGAGTCTATGATTCTCTGTGTGGTGAGTCTGTGGGTCTCTGTGTGTTGAGTCTATGAGTCTCTATGTGGTGAGTCTATGGGTCTCTGTGTGTGGTGAGTCTGTGAGTCTCTGTGTGTGGTGAGTCTGTGAGTCTCTGTGTGGTGAGTCTATGGGTCTCTGTGTGGTGAGTCTGTGGGTCTCTGTGTGGTGAGTCTATGGGTCTCTCTGTGTGATGAGTCTATGGGTCTCTGTGTGGTGAGTCTATGGGTCTCTCTGTGTGATGAGTCTATGGGTCTCTGTGTCGTGAGTCTATGGGTCTCTGCGTGGTGAGTCTGTGGGTCTCTGTGTGGTGAGTCTATGAGTCTCTGTGTGGTGAGTCTATGAGTCTCTGTGTGCTGAGTCTATGGGTCTCTGTGTGTGCTGAGTCTATGGGTCTCTGTGTCGTGAGTCTATGGGTCTCTGCGTGGTGAGTCTGTGGGTCTCTGTGTGGTGAGTCTATGAGTCTCTGTGTGGTGAGTCTATGTGTCTCTGTGTGGTGAGTCTATGAGTCTCTGTGTGCTGAGTCTATGGGTCTTTGTGTGGTGAGTCTGTGGGTCTCTGTGTGGTGAGTCTGTGGGTATCTGTGTGTGGTGAGTCTGTGGGTCTCTGTGTGGTGAGTCTGTGGGTCTCTGTGTGTGGTGAGTCTATGGGTCTCTGTGTGGTGAATCTATGGGTCTTTGTGTGTGGTGAGTCTGTGGGTCTCTGTGTGTGGTGAGTCTATGGGTCTCTGTGTGTGGTGAGTCGATGGGTCTCTGTGTGTGGTGAGTCTATGGGTCTCTGTGTGTGATGAGTCTGTGGGTCTCTGTGTGGTGAGTCTGTGGGTCTCTGTGTGGTGAGTCTGTGGGTCTCTGTGTGGTGCGTCTGTGGGTCTCTGTGTGTGGTGAGTCTATGGGTCTCTGTGTGGTGAATCTATGGGTCTCTGTGTGTGGTGAGTCTGTGGGTCTCTGTGTGTGGTGAGTCTATGGGTCTCTGTGTGTGGTGAGTCTATGGGTCTCTGTGTGTGATGAGTCTGTGGGTCTCTGTGTGGTGAGTCTGTGGGTCTCTGTGTGGTGAGTCTGTGGGTCTCTGTGTGGTGAGTCTGTGGGTCTCTGTGTGTGGTGAGTCTATGGGTCTCTGTGTGGTGAATCTATGGGTCTCTGTGTGTGGTGAGTCTGTGGGTCTCTGTGTGTGGTGAGTCTATGGGTCTCTGTGTGTGGTGAGTCTATGGGTCTCTGTGTGTGGTGAGTCTATGGGTCTCTGTGTGGTGAGTCTGTGGGTCTCTGTGTGGTGAGTCTGTGGGTCTCTGTGTGTGGTGAGTCTGTGGGTCTCTGTGTGGTGAGTCTGTGGGTCTCTGTGTGGTGAGTCTATGGGTCTCTGTGTAGTGAGTCTATGGGTCTCTGTGTGGTGAGTCTATGGGTCTCTGTGTGGTGAGTCTATGGGTCTCTGTGTGGTGAATCTATGGGTCTCTGTGTGTGGTGAGTCTGTGGGTCTCTGTGTGTGGTGAGTCTATGGGTCTCTGTGTGTGGTGAGTCTATGGGTCTCTGTGTGTGGTGAGTCTATGGGTCTCTGTGTGGTGAGTCTGTGGGTCTCTGTGTGGTGAGTCTGTGGGTCTCTGTGTGTGGTGAGTCTGTGGGTCTCTGTGTGGTGAGTCTGTGGGTCTCTGTGTGGTGAGTCTATGGGTCTCTGTGTAGTGAGTCTATGGGTCTCTGTGTGGTGAGTCTATGGGTCTCTGTGTGGTGAGTCTATGGGTCTCTGTGTGCTCAGTCTATGGGTCTCTGTGTGTGGTGAGTCTGTGGGTCTCTGTGTGTGGTGAGTCTGTGGGTCTCTGTGTGGTGAGTCTGTGGGTCTCTGTGTGGTGAGTCTATGGGTCTCTGTGTAGTAAGTCTATGGGTCTCTGTGTGGTGAGTCTATGGGTCTCTGTGTGGTGAGTCTATGGGTCTCTGTGTGGTGAATCTATGGGTCTCTGTGTGTGGTGAGTCTGTGGGCCTCTGTGTGTGGTGAGTCTATGGGTCTCTGTGTGTGGTGAGTCTATGGGTCTCTGTGTGTGGTGAGTCTATGGGTCTCTGTGTGTGATGAGTCTGTGGGTCTCTGTGTGGTGAGTCTGTGGGTCTCTGTGTGGTGAGTCTATGGGTCTCTGTGTAGTGAGTCTATGGGTCTCTGTGTGGTGAGTCTATGGGTCTCTGTGTGGTGAGTCTGTGGGTCTCTGTGTGTGGTGAGTCTATGGGTCTCTGTGTGTGGTGAGTCTATGGGTCTCTGTGTGGTGAGTCTGTGGGTCTCTGTGTGGTGAGTCTGTGGGTCTCTGTGTGGTGAGTCTATGGGTCTCTGTGTGCTCAGTCTATGGGTCTCTGTGTGTGGTGAGTCTGTGGGTCTCTGTGTGTGGTGAGTCTATGGGTCTCTGTGTGTGGTGAGTCTATGGGTCTCTGTGTGTGGTGAGTCGATGGGTCTCTGTGTGTGGTGAGTCTATGGGTCTCTGTGTGTGATGAGTCTGTGGGTCTCTGTGTGGTGAGTCTGTGGGTCTCTGTGTGGTGAGTCTGTGGGTCTCTGTGTGGTGCGTCTGTGGGTCTCTGTGTGTGGTGAGTCTATGGGTCTCTGTGTGGTGAATCTATGGGTCTCTGTGTGTGGTGAGTCTGTGGGTCTCTGTGTGTGGTGAGTCTATGGGTCTCTGTGTGTGGTGAGTCTATGGGTCTCTGTGTGTGATGAGTCTGTGGGTCTCTGTGTGGTGAGTCTGTGGGTCTCTGTGTGGTGAGTCTGTGGGTCTCTGTGTGGTGAGTCTGTGGGTCTCTGTGTGTGGTGAGTCTATGGGTCTCTGTGTGGTGAATCTATGGGTCTCTGTGTGTGGTGAGTCTGTGGGTCTCTGTGTGTGGTGAGTCTATGGGTCTCTGTGTGTGGTGAGTCTATGGGTCTCTGTGTGTGGTGAGTCTATGGGTCTCTGTGTGGTGAGTCTGTGGGTCTCTGTGTGGTGAGTCTGTGGGTCTCTGTGTGGTGGCAAATTGAAGAAACACAAAAGATCTGTCAATCTCCCTCGGCCTGGGGCTCCATGCAAGATCTCACCTCGTGGAGTTGCAATGATCATGAGAACGGTGAGGAATCATCCCAGAACTACACAGGAGGATATTGTCAATGATCTCAAGGCAGCTGGGACCATAGTCACTAAGAAAACAATTGGTAACACACTATGTCGTGAAGGACTGAAATCCTGCAGCACCCGCAAGGTCCCCCTGCTCAAGAAAGTTTGCCAATGAACATCTGAATCATTCAGAGGACAACTGGGTGAAAGTGTTGTGGTCAGATGAGACCAAAATGGAGCTCTTTGGCATCAACTCAACTCGCCGTGTTTGGAGGAGGAGGAATGCTGCCTATGACCCCAAGAACACCATCCCCACCGTCAAACATGGAGGTGGAAACATTATGCTTTGGGGGTGTTTTTTTGCTAAGGGGACAGGACAACTTCACCACATCAAAGGAACGATGGACGGGGCCATGTACCGTCAAATCTTCGGTGAGAACCTCGTTCCCTCAGCCAGAGCATTGAAAATGGGTCGTGGATTGGTATTCCAGCATGACAATGACCCAAAACACACGGCCAAGGCAACAAAGGAGTGGCTCAAGAAGAAGCACATTAAGGTCCTGGAGTGGCCTACCCAGTCTCCAGACCTTAATCCCATAGGAAATCTGTGGAGGGAGCTGAAGGTTCGAGTTTCCAAACGTCAGCCTCGAAACCTTAATGACTTGGAGAAGATCTGCAAAGAGGAGTGGGACAAAATCCCTCCTGAGATGTGTGCAAACGTGGTGGCCAACTACAAGAAACGTCTGACCTCTGTGATTGCCAACAAGGGTTTTGCCAAGTACTAAATCATGTTTTGCAGAGGGGTCAAATACTTATTTCCCTCATTAAAATACAAATCAATTTATAACATTTTTGACGTGCGTTTTTCGGAGTTTTTTGTTATTCTGTCTCTCACTGTTCAAATAACCCTACCATTAAAATTATAGACTGATCATTTCTTTGTTAGTGGGCAAAGGTACAAAATCAGCAGGGGATCAAATACTTTTTTCCCTCACTGTACATCTGTTGAACGTGAATAACCAGTGACATCTACATCTGTAGAACATGTAAAACCAGTGGCATCTACATATATAGAAAATGAAGAAACAGTGGCATCTACATTTGCAGAACATGAAGAACCATTGGTACCTACATCTGCAGAACGTGAAGAACCATTGGAATCTACATCTGCTGAACGTTAAGAACCAGTGGCATCCACATCAGTAGAACGTGAATAACCAGTGGCATCTACAGCTGCAGAACATGAAAAACCAGTGGCATCTACATCTGCAGAACGTGAAGAACCAGTGGCATCTACATATGCAGAACGTGAAGAACCAGTGGCATCTACATCTGCAGAACGTGATGAACCAGTGGCATCTACATCTGCAGAACGTGAAGAACCAGTGGCATCTACAGCTGCAGAACATGTAGGATCAGTGGCATCTACATCTGCAGAACGTGAAGAACCAGTGGCATCTACATCTGTAGACTATGAAGAAGCAGTGGCATCTACATCTGCAGAACGTGAAGAACCAGTGGCATCTACATCTGTAGAATATGAAGAACCAGTGGCATCTACATCTGCAGAACGTGACGAACCAGTGGCATCTACATCTGCAGAACGTGAAGAACCAGTGGCATCTACATCTGCAGAACGTGAAGAACCAGTGGCATCTACATCTGCAGAACGTGAAGAACCAGTGGCATTTACATCTGCAGAATGTGAAGAACCAGTGGCATCTACATCTATAGAATATGAAGAACCAGTGGCATCTACATCTGCAGAACGTGAAGAACCAGTGGCATCTACATCTATAGAATATGAAGAACCAGTGGCATCTACATCTGCAGAACGTGAAGAACCATTGGCATCTACATCTGCCGAACGTAAAGAACCAGTGGCATCCACATCAGTAGAACGTGAATAAGCAGTGGCATCTACAGCTGCAGAACATGAAAAACCAGTGGCATCTACATCTGCAGAACGTGATGAACCAGTGGCATCTACATCTGTAGAACACGAAGACCAGTGGCATCTACATCTACAAAACGTGAAGATCCAGTGGCATCTACATCTGTAGAACGTGAAGAATCAGTGGCATCTACATCTACAGAACATGTAGAACCAGTGGGATCTACATCTACAGAAAATGTAGAGTGAGTGCCATCTAATCTGTAGAACGTGAATAACCAGTGCCACCTACATCTGAAGAACGTGAAGAACCAGTGGCATCTACATCTGTAGAAAGTGAATAAACAGTGGCATCTACATATGTAGAACGTGAAGAACCAGTGGCATCTACATCTGCAGAACATGAAGAACCAGTGGCATCTACATCTGTAGAACATGTAGAACCAGTGGCATCTACATCTGTAGAACATGTAGAACCAGTGGCATCTACACCTGCAGAACGTGAAGAACCAGTGGCACAGAACGTGAAGAACCAGTGACATCTACACCTGCAGAACGTGAAGAACCAGTGGTATCTACATCTGCAGAATGTGAATAACCAGTGGCATCTACATCTGCAGAACATGTAGAACCAGAGGCATCTACATCTGCAGAACATGAAGAACCAGTAGCATCTACATTTGAAGAACGTGAATAACCAGTGGCATCTACATCTGCAGAAAGTGAAGAATCAGTGGCATCTACATATGTAGAACGTGAAGAACCAGTGGCATCTACATCTGCAGAACGTGAAGAACCAGTGGCATCTACATCTGCAGAACATGAAGAACCAGTGGCATCTACATCTGTAGAACGTGAAGAACCAGTGGTATCTACATCTACAGAACATGAAGAACCAGTGGCATCTACATCTGCAGAACGTGAAGAACCAGTGGCATCTACATGTGTAGAATGTGAAGACCAGTGGCATCTAGACCTGCAGAATGTGAAGAACCAGTGGCATCTACATCTGCAGAACGTAAAGAACCAGTGACATCTACATCTGCAGAACGTGAAGAACCAGTGGCATCTACATCTGCAGAACTTGAAGAACCAGTTGCATCTGCAGAACGTGAAGAACCAGTGGCATCTACATCTGCAGAACGTGAATAACCAGTGGCAGCTACATCTGCAGAACGTGAAGAACCAGTGACATCTACATCTCAGAACGTGAAGAACCAGTGGCATCTACATCTGCAGAACGTGACGAACCAGCGGCATCTACATCTGCAGAACGTGAATAACCAGTGACATCTACATCTGCAGAACGTGAAGAACCAGTGACATCTACATCTGCAGAACGTGAACAACCAGTGGCATCTACACCTGCAGAACGTGAAGAACCAGTGGCATCTACATCTACAGAACATGAAGAACCAGTGGCATGTACATCTGCAGAACGTGAAGAACCAGTGGCATCTACATCTGCAGAACGTGAAGAACCATTGGCATCTACATCTGCAGAACGTGAAGAACCAGTGGCATCTACATCTGCAGAACGTGAAGAAACAGTGGCATCTACATCTCTAGAACGTGAAGAACCAGTAGCATCTACATCTGCAGAACGTGAAGAACCAGTGGCATCTACATCTGCAGAACGTGAAGAACCAATGGCATCTACATCTGCAGAACATGAAGAACCAGTGGCATCTACATCTGTAGAACATGAAGAACCAGTGGCATCTACATCTGCAGAACGTGAAGAATCAGTGGCATCTACATCTGCAGAACGTGAAGAACCAGTGGCATCTACATCTGCAGAACGTGAAGAACCAGTTGCATCTACATCTATAGAATATGAAGAACCATTGGCATCTACATATGTAGAATATGAAGAACCATTCGCATCTACATCTGCAGAACACAAAGAACCAGTGGCATCTACATCTGCAGAACGTTAAGAACCAGTGGTATCTACATCTGCAGAACGTGAAGAACCAATGGCATCTACATCTGCAGAACGTGAAGAACCAGTGACATCTACATCTGCAGAATGTGAACAACCAGTGGCATGAGACCTCCTTTGCCAGTAACAAGATATAGAAATAGGTTTTACCCTTTTAACTGGCACAAAAACTGACACCTTTATTCAAGGCATCATGTTTGCAATAACCACAACACAAGCAGTCAAAATGCAAACGAAAAAGAGACAACTCTGATAATAATGATATTGGCACTGTCCTTGAATTTGATTGGTCCACACCCGAGACGGCATTTCTTAGAGCCTAGTCTCCACTGGTGTTGGACCTGACAACACCAAAAGGCGTATCTTGCTGCTGGCAAAGGAGGTCTCGTAATGAGCTGAACTTAACCCGTGTCTACGCTCCTGGCCTTCAACACGGCGACACAAACCGGCGTCCCGCGCGGTGCAGGATACTCGCTGAAACCTCGCGCATCGTGCAGCGTGGGGAGGCCTTCGTCCATCAGCGGAGTGGAAGAGCAGCTGTCCGTGTGCGCAATGGGAACCGTCATGAGACTGGGACGCGCATGGAGCTTTATTTTCAAGGAGTCTTTCGTTAAAGCCAGACGCCTGTTTGAACGATGAGCTCCTGCAGGCATATTGCCACGTGACGTTGGTGCTGATGTTACGTAGGCCAGGCGTTATTCATAATGTTTGGGACGCTTTCAATCGGCAACCCAAACAATCGGGATGGCGAGATTAATCTTCTTGGTTCTGTCGTTAAAGTCACGTAGAATGGGAATCAAATAATAAAACAATAAAACGTAATAATTCAAGCGCTGTCTTCCCGACAGTTCTGTTTCTTCACCTGAGGAAGGCTACTTGTGTTGTGGCCGAAACGTCGTGAGAATTTTATTTTATGATGTTTTATGTTTATTATTTTATTATTTTATTATTTCCATTCTACGTGGTGACTTTACCGAAAGAAGCAAGAAGATGAATTCCTGCAGTCGCGAAAGCTTTAAAAAGGCAAGATTAATGTTTAGTTTTTGGCTGCTACAAATTTGCACGTACAATCTTATTTCGTTGAGCTTTAATTTGAGATAGCAAGGTCGCTTCTGAAATAGAGCTATATAGCTCACTGGGCCTTACCTGGTAAAATAATGAATAGTTGTAATAGTTTAGTTGTAATGTACCATCCAAGGTTGGCATGCTTATATATATGTGTGTGATATAATCTATCCTTGGTACATTAGCAGTGGGATGATTGGCTGCCACCGCGTTCTAAACTTGTATTTACTACTGCACTTGTAATGACTATCGATCAATGACTTAAAGTTCTCGCTTTTAAACTCCTGGGAATTTGATTGGACAAGCACACACACACATCTCATTTTCATTATTTCCTTTTGGGAGCACAAATCTGCTCTGGAGCTGATTTGTTCATACGTCAGAGGTATCCCTGTGAGTTCCAAAAGCGTTCTGGTTCCATACACCTGCAAATAGGATTAGAAGAACCAAACTTAGGTAAGAGAGGAAGGGCGGAGGTCAAGTAGAGAATTAAACAAATATTTGTTGCGACTAAGGTTGGGGGTGTTAATACTTTAGCTCTGTCTGTCTGTAACTTGGGCTCACAATTGCTCTCGTCAATATGATCCAATACCCGTACAACTTTAGTTTTAACTTGCGTTACTAGAGACTTGCCCAAAAAGAAAACGAGACAATTGACCAAAGGGTTTCCCAAAACGTTTTCTGGCCAAGGTGATGACGTCAGAAAGCATGACGTCGTGTGACGTCATCTCATCGTCAAACTTAGAAGGCGATGCCATTGAATCATCACGTTCGTTACATACGAAACATCACATTAATCACACGTCAATAATCACAGGGAAAAAAAAACAGTTCTAAATAATCTTTGTTTTTTATCGGTAAAGTCACGTATAAATAAGAAATAATAAAATAACATAATAGCGTATGACATTTCGGTTGCAACACAAGCAGCCATCATCAGGTACAGAAGAGCTAAATTTAAGAGAGAGGGGAAACACATAACCCCAGATGTATACACAGACACCCAAGTAGGGGGAACTAACACCGACACAATAGGGGACACAGAGAGAGAAGCATACCAAACAGACAGAGCTTAGCAGAATTTGGAAACCAAATAAAGCAACACAGACGGTCGGTCAAAACACAATTAACGCATAGCCAGGTTGATTACGTTATTTCAAAGAATGCTAAATTGCAAGTTAAGTATGAAATTTAAGATACAGATGGCACACACACACACACATAGACACACATAAACTCTGTTTGGTATGCTTCTCTCTTTGTGTCCCGTATTGTGTCGGTGTTAGTTCCCCCTACTTGGGTCTCTGTGTATACATCTAGGGTTATGTGTTTCCCCTCTCTCGTAAATTTAGCTCTTCTGTACCTGATGATGGCTGCTTGTGTCGCAACCGAAACGTCGTACGCTATTATTTTATTTTATTATTTCTTATTTATACGTGACTTTACCGAAAAAAAACAAAGATTAATTCCTGCAGTCACAAAAGCTTCGAACCAAGTTTAGTTCTAAAGAAATACATTTTAAATCCAGATGATTTAAAAGCGCATAGCTCCAGTGGCTTCCTAATATCGGAAGGAAGAGCGTTCCAGACGGCCGCGGCAGTGCATCTGAAAGCGTGCGAGCGGTGGCCGTCTTTGTTCGATGGCCAATCAAAACGTTGCGTTGCTACGTTTGATTTTATATATGGTAGGTTAAATTCGTGGAAATATCCTCAAATAACATTAACATATGAAATGTTATAACATGTTGAACTATCAAACATATGCGCCGTTTCAATTGTTTACTGCTTGTGACATTTGAATCCACAATTTATAACGCACGCAGCTAATTTGCCAGTCTAATCGTGGGTCGGGTCGGGTGTGCGATTGATGTCTCTGGTCTGGCGGGCACAGACCACGTGCAGGGAAACGCCGTAAACTCAGTGGTCACCACCTGGCTAGATACACCAATCACGTGATAACTAGTGTAGCTAGCCTGGTGGTCACCACCTGGCTAGCTACACTAGTCACGTGATAACTAGTGTAGCTACCCTGGTGGTCACCACCTGGCTAGATACACTAGTCACGTGATAACTAGTGTAGCTAGCCTGGTGGTCACCACCTGGCTAGATACACTAGTCACGTGATAACTAGTGTAGCTAGCCTGGTGGTCACCATCTGGCTAGCTACACCAGCCACGTGGTAACTAGTGTAGCTAGCCTGGTGTTCACCATCTGGCTAGCTACACCAGCCACGTGGTAACTAGTGTAGCTAGCCTGGTGGTGACCATCTGGCTAGCTACACTAGTCACGTGGTAACTAGTGCAGCTAGCCTGGTGGTCACCACCTGGCTAGCTACACCAGTCACGTGGTAACTAGTGCAGCTAGCCTGGTGGTCACCACCTGGCTAGCTCCACCAGTCACGTGGTCACCACCTGGCTAGCTACACTAGTCACGTGATAACTAGTGTAGCTAGCCTGGTGGTCACCACCTGGCTAGCTACACTAGTCACGTGATAACTAATGTAGCTAGCCTGGTGGTCACCACCTGGCTAGATACACCAGTCACGTGGTCACCACCTGGCTAGCTACACTAGTCACGTGATAACTAGTGTAGCTAGCCTGGTGGTCACCACCTAGCTAACTACACTAGTCACGTGATAACTAGTGTAGCTGGCCTGGTGGTCACCACCTGGCTAACTACACTAGTCACGTGGTAACTATTGTAGCTAGCCAGGTGGTGGTCACCACCTGGCTAGCTATACTAGTCACGTGATAACTAGTGTAGCTAGCCTGGTGGTCACCACCTGGCTAGCTACACTAGTCACGTGATAACTAGTGTAGCTAGCCTGGTGGTCACCACCTGGCTAGATACACCAGTCACGTGGTCACCACCTGGCTAGCTACACTAGTCACGTGGTACCTAGTGTAGCTAGCCTGGTGGTCACCACCTGGCTAGCTACACTAGTCACGTGTCTCTGGTCTGGCGGGCACAGACCACGTGCAGCAAGACGCCGTACACTCAGTGTTGCTGTGCTACATCAGTTAGAGTTTTTAATTTCCGCCAACAAACCGCGTCAAATATATCCTCAGCTATCAACAACAAATTAAATACGTCATTTAATATTTTCCTCTCACTCTCTCTCGAAAAACGAACCGTATTCCAAATATGTGCACGCAATATACATTCGCGAAAATCAAACACGCATGAACAAATATGAAATATCGCAACAAATATCGTGACACACCGCGATGAATTGACCTGCAAGACTTGTGGGAGGGGGGGGGACCTCCCTTGCAGTTTGCAGCGGAACGGCTGAGACGCTTGACTGGGAGGTACTCACTTGATGACTCCCACTAGCAAAGAAACCTCGTGTGCAATGTCTCTGAAGCATCGGGAATTAACGTAGCGTTAGCCCGGCCAACAAAAGATGCAGATCCCCGCCGTGGTAACCTTTAACAGACTGTTGGGGCAAGTGCCCGTTAGCGAGCACCTCAGAAGGAGAATGTTTATTTACACTGGAGAAATCCGATGACCTATGAAGCTCTTTTTCACAGATGTCCAGTAGGCGCACGGGGTAAGAACGTCAAAACAACAGAAAGTAGAACACGTGATGGTAGTGCAATGTACAAAAATGGTAAATAAATCGCCCACACACACACACGCAACTAAACCATCCCCGTCCTACCAGGCAAAGCCCACTAGTTGCTATTCACTTATTTTACAGAAACGATTTGGCCTATGAGGGTCGACTGACCGAGATGACTGGCCAATGCACCGCCTTTGCCCCCCACTACACACACACAGTGTGTACACACACACAGTGTGTACGTACACACAGTGTGTACGTACACACACAGTGTGTGTACACACACACTGTGTGTGTGTGTGCACACAGTGTGTGTGTGTACGTACACACAATAATGTCAACGTTGTTGTTGCTGAGTTCACGCACCCAAGGGAGGGGGCAATAGAAAATGAATCTAAATCAACTTAAACTCCATCCCTGCTCTGTGACGTCACCACTCAGCAGACCTCATCGGCATGAAGTGCCAGCGGGAGGTATACCTGGCTAGTGACGTCTTGTCACCAAGGTATCCACACTCCCCCAACCCCCGTCCACGGCGCTCTTGAGCGTGACGTCACCTCCGCTCAGATCACTGCCGATATCGTTCCAGTGGCAATCCTTGTTTGGGCAAAGCTTCGCCCAGTGACTGGCGAATCATTAACATATTGTATCCGTATTCTTAGTTTTTTCGGTAAAGTCACGTTGAAGAGAAACAACAAAATAATAAAATATATATAAAACAATAAAAAATTCTCACGACGTTTCGACCATAACTCAAACGGTCATCTTCAGGTGTGTTGGTTTGCATAAATTTATTTTTATAAAAATATAATGTATCCGTTAAAGCCATCGGGTTCAGCAGCCACGCCCCATCCCTCGACGTATGGCCAGTGAACATTAACATAATTTATTCAATTTTGATTTAAAGCTTTCGTGACTGCAGTAATTCATATTCTTAGTTTTTTCGGTAAAGTCACGTTGAAGAGAAACAACAAAATAACAAAATATATATAAAACAATAAAAAAATTCTCACGACGTTTCGACCATAACTCAAACGGTCATCATCAGGTGTGTGTGACACACCTGATGTGTGTCATCATCAGGTGTGTGTGACACACCTGATGTGTGTCATCATCAGGTGTGTGTGACACACCTGATGATGACCGTTTGAGTTATGGTCGAAACGTCGTGAGAATTTTTTATTGTTTTATATATATTTTGTTGTTTCTCTTCAACGTGACTTTACCGAAAAAACTAAGAATATAATTTATTCAGTTACAGAGCCACTCATTATGGGAGGGGCGTGTCTCTTACCGCGGAAGTGACGTCATGTTACCTGCTTACCCGCGTGACGTCGCGAGGTAACAGGAGGCTGCCGATCCGCGCTTGCACTGAAATCCGAGGTGAGAAATTCTCATCGTTGTGGTGGTGGTCGTTGTGGTGGTGGTGGTTGTTGTTTACCAAGGTAGAGCCTCTCTCTCTCGTAGGGATGTCAGTTGAGTAGCAGCGAGCATGGGAATCGATGTCCAGGTTGGAACTTTACAACGCGGGGCCTAGCCACGCGGGGCCTTGCCTCCTGCCCTCGCCTGATTGCATTCACTTTAATTATCTCGCTTAAGTTTAATTTGTCTTCACCCGGCTCGCCACTTTGTAACTTTGTTTTATTGTAAATATTCACGCAGTTTTTATTTTCTTTTGTTAGCAGGCCAAGCCCGCTTGAGCTGCTATACCGCTCTTGTTATCAGAAGCGACCTGCCCACAACAACACAAGGTGAGGCTTTGTCAACGTGTGTGAATGTTTTGACTTAAAACTTTGGTGACTGCAGGAATTAATATTCTTGGTTCTTTCGGTAAAGTCACGTAGATAGAAAATAAAATAAAAATAACATATAATAATTTATCTTTTTTAAAATGAAGCAAAAAACCCCACAACGTTTCTATGGCAACATTAATGTTGAAGATGCGATGGCTTACAGGAATGTTTATGACATTTGCCCTCTCATTGCGTGCCATGACAGTGCTGTTTGCACAGTCACACATAGTCACTGTAAGATGTTTTTCTTGGTCGTGTTTTTGTTTGGTTTCTTGTTGTGGTTGCACCCGATTCAAGAGCCGAATGGCTCACGGGACTATAACCAAAATAAATAAAACTGAAAATCAAAAAACTGAAACCGCGTGATGAATTTTGGGAAAGTTTTTCACTGCATCTCCAAATATATATAAAAGGCAAAGTTGTGATTGTGTGTGTTGTCTGTTCAAATTGTTTAGCGTACTTACCGACATGCAACAAACTGGAAATTTGCCATGTGGGTACTTTCCAGACTGTACACCGTGCAAACATTATACAAATACACTTTTGTTTCTAGGGGGCGGGGGGGGAGCTCAATAATGTATAGATTTTTTGCACGGCAAGTGAGCTGTGACGTCAAATCTGTCACGTGACCCTCGCATGTGGAAGCGTCACTCATTGTAGTGTAGCGGTTAGCGTTGTCTGTGTGTGTGTGTCTGTGTGTGTGTGTTGGGAGCGATAGTGTAGCGGTTAGCGCGCTGCGCTATGAACCTGGCGACCCGGGTTCGATTCCCGCTCACGGCCAACACCAGTGACGATTATGTGAACCGGTCCAGGGCCTCCCCTAGGTCGACTCAGCCTCAAATGAGTACCTGGTGCGGTGTGTAAACATCGCCACTAGGGAGACAAAGGCGGTCGGGCGTGGTGCTGGCCACCCACCCCCTCGTGTACCGTTCTGGCCGTCATAGGTGCTCGCTAACAGCACTTGCCCCTACAGTCTGTTACAGGCTATATGGGGGATCTTTTGTCTGTGTGTGTGTGGAAGAGTAACGCATTGTAGTGTAGCGGTTAGCGTTGTCTGTGTGTGTGTCTGTGTGTGTCTGTGTGTGTGTGTCTGTGTGTGTCTGTGTGTGTGTCTGTGTGTGTAAGCGTAACGCATTGCAGTGTAGCGGTTAGCGCTACGCCGCGCTACGAACCCGGCGACCCGAGTTCAATTCCTGCTCACGGCCACCACCGGCGACGATTATTTGAACCGCTTCTGGGCCTCCCCTAGGTCGACTCAGCCTCAAACGAGTAACTGCTGTGGTGTGAACATCGCCACTGGGGAGACAAAGGCGGCCGGACGTGGTGGATCCAAGTCCCGGGCGAAGCCGGGTAGTACAGCTAGTCATGAATACATGAATGAATATAGACGTGTAAGTCACGTGTGACTGTTTATATTCATTCCTCCATGGCTCGATACTGAAGTGTAGATGGTGTGGATATTCTTATTTTCTGTCTGCAGCTGACGCTGGTCTGATGGAGCAAAGGCCCTCAGCACACCAGCGCGGTACGACAAGTCAACAATGCGACCAGCGTGCATACAGCACGGATCGGACTGGAAATTTGACACGGCACCAGAGAACTCGCACAGGAGAGAAACCCTTCAAGTGCACTGTGTGTGGGAAGGCATTTGCATGGCCATCAGTTCTTAAAATACACCAGAGAACACACACGGGAGAGAAACCTTTCAAGTGCAGTGTGTGTGGGAAGACATTTTCAGATTCATCGACTCTTACAAAACACCAGAGAACACACACGGGAGAGAAACCCTTCAAGTGCAGTGTGTGTGGGAAGGCATTTTCAGATTCATCTCATCTTCAAAGACACCAGAGAACACACACGGGAGAGAAACCCTTCAAGTGCAGTGTGTGTGAGAAGACATTTTCAGATTCATTTGCTCTTAAAACACACCAGAGAACACACACGGGAGATAAACCTTTCAAGTGCAGTGTGTGTGGGAAGACATTTTCAGATTTATCTACTCTTAAAAAACACCAGAGAACACACACGGGAGAGAAACCCTTCAAGTGCAGTGTGGGGGGAAGACATTTTCATGGTCATCCGCTCAAAAAACACACCTGAGAACACACACGGGAGAGAAACCCTTCAAGTGCAGTGTGTGTGGGAAGACATTTTCAGATTCATCTACTCTTAAAACACACCAGAGAACACACACGGGAGAGAAACCCTTCAGGTGCAGTGTGTGTGGGAAGACATTTTCATGGTCATCTGCTCTTAAAGCACACCAGAGAACACACACGGGAGAGAAACCCTTCAAGTGCAGTATGTGTGGGAAGGCATTTTCAGATTCATCTCATCTTCAAAGACACCAGAGAACACACACGGGAGAGAAACCCTTCAAATGCACTGTGTGTGGGAAGACTTATTCATATTCATCTACTCTTAAAACACACCAGAGAACACACACGGGAGAGAAACCCTTCAAATGCACTGTGTGTGGGAAGACTTTTTCAGATTCATCTACTCTTAAAAAACACCAGAGAACACACATGGGAGAGAAACCCTTCAGGTGCAGTGTGTGTCGGAAGACATTTTCAGGTTCATTTGCTCTTAAAACACACCAGAGAACACACACGGGAGAGAAACCCTTCAAGTGCAGTGTGTGTGGGAAGGCATTTTCAGATTCATCTCATCTTCAAAGACACCAGAGAACACACACGGGAGAGAAACCCTTCAAGTGCAGTGTGTGTGGAAAGGCATTTTCACAGTCATTTGCTCTTAAAACACACCAGAGTACACACACGGGAGAGAAACCCTTCAAGTGTAGTGTGTGCGGAAAGGCATTTGCACATTCATCAAATCTTCAAGTACACCAGAGAACACAAAAGCATCAGAAGATCCACAAGGAGTGCAGTCTGAAATCAGCTGGTGAATGTCAAAGTGCCGCAATGAGCCCATCCCTCATGAAACAAGAACCGGAAGAAAATCCCAGCTTGGACACTTTTAAAGGTATTGAGGTGAAATATGAAGAGGTGAAGGTGAAATATGAAGAGGTGATTGTGAAATGTGAAGAAGTGATGGTGAAGAGCGAAGAAGTGAAGGTAAAATGTGAGGATGAAGATTCAACTCGAAAATGGGACCTTCACATCGATGAAGGCAACGTGAAGCAGGAGGAGAATTCTGCGAGGCAGAGCGAGGCAACTCCCAGCAGTTTGTGGAAGTGGAGGTGTGGGTGGACTTCCTAGACAATACAAAGTCAAGTGGAGACCCGGTAGATGTGTAAGCTTGAGATGATGTCGCTCCAATAGATGCACCTTTGTCAAAGGCCTTTAATGACAAGAACGTGAAGTTGGACACTCAGTTTCTAGGTACAACCTGCAGAGTAAGAGCGGCCAGTCTTTGTGGGCCCGTGGGTTGGGTAGATCTCTAACCAGGAGCGAGAGACAATAAGCCCCCAAGCATTCACGATGTTATAATATTTGCATTTTCACGGTGCTTGCTTAACCGCCTCAGCAACTCGGAGTTTTGTATCTCGTCTGAAGCACTCGAGCATCCCCAAGTAGCAGCTGCCCCTGTGTGGCACAAGGTGGTGGCCCTGCACCAGCCTGTATGTGGACAAGAGCCTGTCAGTAGGGGGCGATGATTGATGCGTAATTTCAGTTGTGTAGTTTGTCGGTAATCTTGATTCATAGCTTTCGTGACTGCAGGAATCCACACTCTTGAGTTATTTCGGTAAAGTCACCACGTGGGTAGAAACATAACAGACCACGGCGTTTAGATCACAACACAAGCAATCGTCATCAGGTGGGACAACCACAGCAAGAAGAAGACGCTGAAGTAGTAGGCGCCTACTCCAGCAGTTTCTGCTTATTGCTGCTGTGCTTGTCCCACCTGATGACGATTGCTTGTGTTGCCATCGAAACGCCGTGATCTATTATTTGTAGCTAATGTTTAGAATTTGCTACATTTTGACCCAGACGCCAGCATGCAACGGCCTACTCGTTTTGAATGACGCAACAATAGTACGGTGTACATACACTGTTAAGCAGACGGTGCGTATTTGTAAAATTACTTCTTGTTAATACGATGTAACGTGATGCAGTCAATTTCGCTGCAGTAATTCAATGTTGTTGATATGCCCGTCAATCATTTAGAATTAATACTTGTCTGATTGTGCGCATACATGTAACATTTTGTCTGAGGGTCACACATTGAATAAGTGATGTTTGGACAAAGTGTGTGTGTGTGTTTGGAAGTAACCTGTACAGATATCTCAAGTGAGACCCGTTGTTCTTGTGATACAGGTCAAAGGGTGCTTTTGTGTTTCACGAAGCGTCGGCCTCTGCAGCAACTCATCGTCTTTGAAATAGGGAGCACGCTCGGATCATTCATCAGTTACAAGGCATACCACTTACAAGTTACACGTATAGGAGGAGGTACATTCTCTACAACACGAATTGTAGTTTTGTCTTACGTGTTGACGTAGATTTTGTCTAACTAGGACTAGAAATGCACCTTGCTGGTTCACGTCTGGATGTTCGTACCTATCGCTTGAAGCAAACCCCACTGCTGTTGTTGAGACGCTGTGCACCAATAATGGTCCAACACATTGACGGCCTTTAGGCCGGGAAAGTCACAACATTTGCACACGAAGGACGCATTCATGCAAGCACCCCATGCTCCGTTTTGAAGTTTTAAGATGAAACATCTTTGAATTGTGTTGTGTTTTGAATTAGATGATTTTATTTCTTCATTAAAAGCTTGTATAAATTTACATCTGGAAGACTTCATTGAAAAGGACATTTCGTGTGAATTTTCTCTCGTCATTAAGTAGATGGCCTTGCCGGGGGTTCGGTTGGATGCGGACACACACAGTGTACACACACACACAGTGTACACACACACAGTGTATACACACATAGTGTACACACAGTGTACACACAGTGTACACACACAGTGTATACACACATAGTGTACACACACAGTGTACACACACACAGTGTACACAGTGTACACACACAGTGTACACACACAGTGTATACACACAGTGTACACACACAGTGTATACACAATAATGTCCACGTTGTAGCTGAGCCCACGCACCCAAGGGAGGGAGCAATGGAAAATGAATCTAAATCAACTTAAACTCCAACCCCGCTCTGTGACGTCACCACTCAGCATTACTTCATCGGTGTGAAACGCCAGGGGGAGGTGTACCTCGCTAGTGACGTCATGTCACCCAGTTATTCCACCGCGCTCTTGAACACGACGTCACATACGCTGGGGTCACTGCCGATATCGGTCCAGTGCCACTCCTTATTTGGGCAAAGCCACGCCCAGTGACTGGCGGCTCATTAACATAATGTGTTCGTTAAAGCCGTCGCGAGTTTATTGCCACGGGTTCAGCACTCACGACATTTGGGCGGAACATTAACATAATTTATTCATTTTTTATTTATTTAGTTACAGAGACGCTCATTGTGGGAGGAGCGTGTCTCGTACCCCGGATGTGACGTCACGTCACCTGCTGCTGCGTGACGTCACGAGGTAACAGGAAGCTATCGCTTCCTGCACTGGAATCCGAGGTGAGAAATTCTCATCGTTGTGGTTGTGGTGGTTGTTGTGGTGGTTGTTGTTTACCAAGGTAGAGCCTCGCTCTCTCTCGTAGGGATGTCAGTTGAGTAGCAGCGAGCATGGGAATCGATGTCCAGGTTGGAACTTTACAACGCGGGGCCTAGCCACGCGGGGCCTTGCCTCCTGCCCTCGCCTGATTGCGTTTACTTTAATAATCTCGCTTAAGTTTAATTTGTCTTCACCCGGCTCGCCACTTTGTAGCTTTGTTTTGTTGTAAATATTCACGCAGTTTTTATATTTTTCACAAGGCCAAGCCCGCTTGAGCTGCTATACCGCTCTTGTTATCAGAAGCGACCTGCCCACAACAACACAAGGTGAGGCTTTGTCAACGTGTGTGAATGTTTTGACTTAAAACTTTGGTGACTGCAGGAATTAATATTTTTGGTTCTTTCGGTAAAGTCACATAGATAGAAAATTTAATGAAAATAACAGAAAATAAAAATAATTTTAAAAATTGTAAATAAAGCTAAAAAAACTGACGTCGTTTTGATCGCAACACAAGTGGTCTTAATTTAATGTAATTGTATTATCTGTTATTGTTATTTTCTGTCTACGTAACTTTGCTGAAAGAAACAAGAATACGTGTGTCAATGTCTATCGGTCAAAGACGCTATACGGAGAGATGTGCAAACTCCAAATATACAGCAGGCGTCACGGTCGGGATCAAACCCACGACTTCCTGTACACCAGGTGAGGTAGTTAACATCTCACCACGGAGAGAGACACGCAAACTCCAGTTAGCCTCGGCTATGTTCGTTGATCCTCGATTAATTACTTGGTGTAGTGAGGAAGCATTAATGCTGAGCAGATGAAGGTGGCCAGGCATGATTCTGGACACGCCACCGCCAGTGTGTGACAGTGTCAAGTTTGTGTTTGCGGTAAAGTCTATCAACTCTATTGAACACGGAGGTTATATCAAAACAATAGTTTATTTTTGTTTTCCTCTGGAACTCTTTGTAAGAATGGAAACAGGAGGTGAACACAGCACGCACATGCAGCTGAAGTCGGAACTGTTCATCCCAGCATTCAAGGACATCTGAGCCTGGATTCACACCTCTAAGTTGCGATTGAACATTAATTTATGAATTTCTGCCTAACACAAATAGTATTGTTTTCAACACCCTTTGCTATGTCAGCTGAATTTAGCTCTCATAAATATTCCTTTTGTAGCCAGACAGCTATAATTGTGTGCTCGGAGTTTTTGGTGAACATTCATTTTGAAGATACGAGGGCTTCCAGGCATGTTTATAACCATTTGCCCTCTCATTGTGTGCCATAACAGCCCATGTGATGAATTTGGGACACTTTTCCACTATATCATGAATATATGAATAAGTATAGACACACGTGTTACTGTGTATGTATGCTTTCCTCTGTGCATCGATACTGACGTGTAGATGGTGTGGATATTATTTTTTTCTGTCTGCAGCTGACGCTTCCTCTGACGCTTCCTCTGCAGAATTGGTCTGATGGAGCAAATGCACTCAGCGCAGCTCGGTAGGACAAGTCAACAATGCGACTGGTGTGCATACAGCACGGATCGGACTGGAGATTTGACACGGCACAAGAGAACTCACACAGGAGAGAAACCCTTCAAGTGCAGTGTGTGTGGGAAGGCGTTTGCAGATTCATCTACTCTTGTAGCACACCAGAGAACACACACGGGAGAGAAACCCTTCAAGTGCAGTGTGTGTGGGAAGGCATTTTCACGGTCATCTGCTCTTGTAACACACCAGAGAACACACACGGGAGAGAAACCCTTCAAGTGCAGTGTGTGTGTGAAGGCGTTTGCACATTCATGTACTCTTGTAGCACACCAGAGAACACACACAGGAGAGAAACCCTTCAAGTGCAGTGTGTGTGGAAAGGCGTTTGCATATTCATCTGCTCTTGTAATACACCAGAGGACACACACAGGAGAGAAACCCTTCAAGTGCAGTGTGTGCTTGAAGGCGTTTCCACGTTCATCTCTTCTTGTAGAACACCAGAGAACACACACGGGAGAGAAACCCTTCAAGTGCAGTGTGTGTGGGAAGGCATTTTCACGGTCATCTGCTCTTGTAACACACCAGAGAACACACACGGGAGAGAAACCCTTCAAGTGCAGTGTGTGTGTGAAGGCGTTTGCACATTCATGTACTCTTGTAGCACACCAGAGAACACACACAGGAGAGAAACCCTTCAAGTGCAGTGTGTGTGGAAAGGCGTTTGCATATTCATCTGCTCTTGTAATACACCAGAGGACACACACAGGAGAGAAACCCTTCAAGTGCAGTGTGTGCTTGAAGGCGTTTCCACGTTCATCTCTTCTTGTAGAACACCAGAGAACACACACAGGAGAGAAACCCTTCAAGTGCAGTGTGTGCGTGAAGGCATTTGCAGGTTCATCTCTTGTAGTACACCAGAGAACACACACGGGAGAGAAACCCTTCAAGTGCAGTGTGTGTGGGAAGGCGTTTGCAGATTCATCTGCTCTTGTAATACACCAGAGGACACACACAGGAGAGAAACCCTTCAAGTGCAGTGTGTGCTTGAAGGCGTTTCCACGTTCATCTCTTCTTGTAGAACACCAGAGAACACACACGGGAGAGAAACCCTTCAAGTGCAGTGTGTGTGTGAAGGCATTTTCACGGTCATCTGCTCTTGTAACACACCAGAGAACACACACGGGAGAGAAACCCTTCAAGTGCAGTGTGTGTGTGAAGGCGTTTGCACATTCATGTACTCTTGTAGCACACCAGAGAACACACACAGGAGAGAAACCCTTCAAGTGCAGTGTGTGTGGAAAGGCGTTTGCATATTCATCTGCTCTTGTAATACACCAGAGGACACACACAGGAGAGAAACCCTTCAAGTGCAGTGTGTGCTTGAAGGCGTTTCCACGTTCATCTCTTCTTGTAGAACACCAGAGAACACACACAGGAGAGAAACCCTTCAAGTGCAGTGTGTGCGTGAAGGCATTTGCAGGTTCATCTCTTGTAGTACACCAGAGAACACACACGGGAGAGAAACCCTTCAAGTGCAGTGTGTGTGGGAAGGCGTTTTCAGATTCATCAAATCTTCAAGTACACCAGAGAACACAGAAGCATCAGAAGATCTGCAAGGAGTGGAGTCTGAAATCCACTTGTGAAAGTCAAAGTGCCACCATCAGCCCATCCCTCATTAAACAAGAACCGGAAGAAAATTCCAGCTTGGACACTTTTAAAGGTATCGAGGTGAAATATGAAGAGGTGATGGTGAAGAGGGAAGAAGTGATGGTGAAGAGCGAAGAAGTGAAGGTGAAATGTGAAGAAGTGATGGTGAAATGTGAAGAAGTGAAGGTGAAATGTGAAGATGAAGATTCAACTCCAAAATGGGACCTTCTAATCGATGGAGGCAACGTGAAGCAGGAGGAGAATTCTGACTGTGAGGCAGAGCGAGGCAACTCTCAGCAGTTTGTGGAAGTGGAGGTGTGGGTGGACTTCCTAGACAATACAAAGTCAAGTGGAGACCCGGTAGATGTGTAAGCCAGAGACGATGTCGCTCCAATAGATGCACCTTTGTCACAGGCCTTTAATGACAAGAATGTGAAGTTGAACACTCAATTCCTAGGTTTAACCTGCAGAGTAAGAGCGAGCGGCCAGTCTTTGTGGACCTGTGGGTTGGGTCAATCTCTGACCAGGAGCGAGAGCCAATACGCTCCCAAGCATTCACGATGTTCTAATGATAATTGCTTTTACATGGTGCTTGCTTAATCGCCTCGGCAACTCGGAGTTTCGTATCTCGTCTGAGATGCTCGAAGAGCATCCCCAGGTAGCAGCTGCCCCTGTGTGGCACAAGGTGGTGGCCCTGCACCGGCCTGCATGTGGACAAGAGCCTGTCAGTAGGGGGCGATGATTGATGCATCATCTCAGTTGTGTAGTTTGTCGGCAATCTTGATTCGAAGCTTTTGTGACTGCAGGAATCCACACTCTCAAGTTATTTCGGTAAAGTCACCACGTGGGTAGAAACATAACAGATCACGGCGTTTATATCACAACACAAGCAATCGTCATCAGGTGGGACCACAGCAAGAAGAAGACGCTGAAGTAGGCGCCTACTTCAGCAGTTTTGTCTTGCTGCTGTGGTTGTCCCACCTGATGACGATTGTTTGTGTTGCGATCTAAACTCCGTGATCTATTATTTGTTGGCAATGTTTAGAATTTGCTACATTTTGACCCAGATGCAAGCATGCAATGGCCTACTCGTTTTGAATGACACTACAATAGTTTGTTGTACATACACTGTTAAGCAGGCGGTGCGTATTTTTAAAATAGCTTCTTAATACGATGTAACCTGATGCAGTATATTTCACTGCAGTAATTCAATTTTGTTAATATGCCTGTCAATAATTACGAATGAATACTTCTCTGTGCGTATTTTAAATGTTATTCTTTTATAAGGTGATGTTGATATTGAAAACTGACACATAACTGGCATGCCATAAATAGGAAATTAACTCTGCTTATTCGAATCAATGTATTCGTATATATGTTGATAAACTGTTTCAAGCAGATTGTCTCTAACGGCGACTACAGGGACCACGTGATTGTTTAAAAATGTATTTGATTATAACTATAATTGCCTACAATTCGTCATGTGTAGCTTATTTAGACTATAATTTATTCACTACCCAAAATGTATTTACTTGAAAACATAGAGCTGATATTTGTAAGCAATGTCTTTGTTATTTTTACGTTTGAAAACAAATATTTGCACAAATTTAACTTGTTCAGATACAAGGTGAATTCACAAGGCTTGGTAAAAAATCCAATATTTCAGAATTTTGCCTTAACGGAGAATATTTTTTTTAAATGTTGGTAAAAATAAAGATTCAGAAGTATATATTGTGCCGTGTCTACAATTTTACTGTAAAGTGGAATTGGTAAAAAAAAATGATGGTTCAATGAGCCACTCTGTCTACGGGAAAGCTACCCATACGGATGCTTACCTGAAACCGGATTCCCACCACCATCCATCCCAGAAGAATTCCCTCATCAAGACTCTGCACCATAGAGCCCAATGCATATCCGACCAGGAACACATAGCCAGTGAACTCAAGCACGTACACCAAGCTCTTAAGGCTAATGGTTACTCCGACTACACAATCCGCAAAGCTATCACTCCAACCATGAAGAAGGACCCTCTTGAGGAGACTTTCAAAACCATCACTTTACCCTACATTGCGGGGATCACAAAAGAGATCTCCAAAATCTTGACTAAAGACAAGATCCAGTTCCGTTTCAACACATTACATAAAATCCGTGATCTGGTGCCGTCTGTAAAAGATGTGATTCCGGACATACAGTACCCTGGCGTCTACAAACTAAGTTGCCTCTGTGGTAGTAGTTACATTGGAGAAACTAAACGACATGTCTCGGACCTCATTCGTGAACAGAATGCAGACCTAAAAAACGGTAGGACCAACACCTTGGCCGTGGCAGATCACTGTTATTATTCAGTAGGCTCACATGACATTGACTTCTCCAAGACGGAGGTTCTTTGCAATCCATCTGGCTACCATGAGAGATTCGTTCATGAGGCTATCCACATATACACAGAGACAATTTCAACCGAGAGGAAGGAATTCTGGCTTAGCAATCATTGGAAGGATTTGATAAACCATTTCGGGTCTTAAATGATTGTTCACACTTATGGAGGCTTTCAGACTGCATCCATTATTTTCGTCTCCCCCCTCCTCTATCCCGAACATAGATGGGCTCGTCCATCTGAATGACTGTCAAATCGCTCTCCGTGGTGCTAACGTTAAAAAAACGCCACTTTTTTCAAATTTTCTTGCTGTGGTTTTCACACCTGATGATGAATGCTTGTGTTGCAGTCGAAACGTTGTGAGAATTTTTAGTTTATATTTTTATTATTTTTCTTGTTGTGGTTTTCACACCTGACGACGATTGCTTGTGTTGCAGTTGAAACGTCGTGAGAATTGTATTGTTTTATATTTTTATTATTGTATTATTTCCCTTCTACGTGGTGACTTTACCGAAAGAACCAAGAACATAAATTCCTAGCAGTCACGAAAGCTTAAAATCAAAATTTATTTTTACTTCGTTAACACCTTTCACGTTCGCACGCCGCTAATTTTTTGCGACAAGAGGTTTCATTACCACAGGTTACACGTGCAGTGGGTCCAAGACGAGGCGAGACGGTTCGCTGGAGGCAACACGTTTATTCAACAAGGGAACCACAGCACAGAGGGGTGACGACCCCTCACAGCCGATAACCTCAGGAGGCAGTCCCTCCACACTACGGTGCCCTTACTCTGGTTCTAGCGCTAACCCTACACTGGTTATGTCTGAACCCGACCCTAGCCAGGGTCACTGGGCTCTTCGCTTCAGGGTCTTCAGGGTAGCGCTCAGAGACTTCTTCAGAGCTTCAGGTGGACGAGGACCGCCAAACCCGTTCAGGGGTCCGGCTTTTATCCCCGTTCCAGGGTCTCTCCGCCCCTGGCCAAGCCTTCTGGAACTCTCTAGGGGGCCCTGGAACATCCCCCAGCCCCCCCCCCCCATCTTGGGGTCTGGGGGCCCTGTTCGTCACACCTGGTCTGTACACCACCCCCTGCTGACACATGTCCGCTATTACAGGTCAGCTCCCGTGGTAATACGCATACAGCCCAACAATGGCGTTACATCATCCCCCCCCCCTTGTAGCATCCAGGCGTCTGCTACGTTCACAGGAAGATCTAGACGCATGCACAAATATGCTCAAGGTGCCATGTCATACGTTCAAGCGTATGGATGTCCCCGACTTATTTATTACCTTTACATGTAATCCAGCTTGGCCTGAGATAAAACAAAAATAATAATAACTTTCATTCGGCCAGACACCCAGCCGTCGATACGACTTCACAGCCAGGGTGTTCAGACAAAAGCAAGTCAAATTCATCGAGAGCATTCACTGAGAGTCGTGTTTTTTGGAGAAACGATGCTGGATGTACTCAACTGAGTGGCAGAAACGAGGACTTCCACATCATAGGGGTTTCCCCTTTTTTTGTGGCAAGAAAACTGAAACCTTTTGGCGTCCTCTGGTCGAGCACCAATTGGGTCGAGGCTCTCAAGAAAGCCGTCCCTTGGTGTGGAACAAGCGGTTTCAAGGACAATTCCACATATATATTATCATAGTGCGTGTTTTTTGCTTGCATTTTGACTGCAGGTATTGTGGTTAATGCTGTAATATGAATCCTTGTAAAAAGGTTTCAGTTTGTTGCCAGAAAAAAGGGGAAAAACCCCTATTATTATATTTTGGTACTGCCAAAGGAGGTCTAATGATGTAGATGACTTCCCCACGCTCATATTTTAATCTGGCTGAAAGAAAAAAATCATCCAATCCAAATCGATGTTATATCTGTCGAGTTTCCAAATCCAGAGGAAGACCCACCACCCAGTCCCACCTCACCACCCTACACCTCACCACCCAGCCCCTCCTCACCACCCTACACCTCATCTGCTCCTCCTCACCACCCTACACCTCACCACCCAGCCCCTCCTCACCACCCTACACCTCATCTCCTCCTCCTCACCCTGCATCTCCCCTCCAGCTGGTGTATCTCAGCCATGATGTCGTCTATCTGCTTGAGAATCCAGCACTCCTCCACCCTCTTGAGACTCGCCACCCTCTCCTCCTCCTCCACCCCGTCGCCCGACTTGCAGTCGCCATCATCGGCTGCACTGCGTGATCTCCGTAGTCCCCTCCTCCTCTTCTTCTTCTTTCTCCTCCTCGTCTTCCTCTCCTCCTCCTCGTTCTCCTCCTCCTCGTTGTCCGCCACCTCCTCATCGTCTCGTGCTCTGTCGACGCTCGGCTGCAGGCGGCTGGCGCGAAACTTCAGCAGCAGCCTGCGGACGCCCCCTGTAGACTCCACCACCTCCTCCTCCTTGTCGTCCCTCCGCTCCTTCACCTCGTCACCCTCCACCACCACCTCCCCCTCCTCCTCCTCGTCGTCCGTCCGCTTCTTCACCTCGTCACCCTCCACCACCACCTCCCCCTCCTCCTCCTCCTCGTCCCTCCGCTCCTTCGCCTCGTCACCCTCCACCACCACCTCCTCCTCGTCCCTCCGCTCCTTCACCTCGTTACCCTCCACCACCACCTCCTCCTCGTCGTCCCTCCGCTCCTTCACCTCGTCATCCACCACCACCTCCTCCTCCTCGTCCCTCCGCTCCTTCGCCTCGTCCCCCTCCACCACCTCCTCCAGCGATGACGACGACGATGATGAAGACGACGACGACGACGATGCGTCCGAGAACGACCAACAACTGGAGGACGATGACGACGCTCTCTGCTGCCAGTATTGTTGCTGAATTTGTTTCCGTCGCTGCCGCTGCTTCTCCAGGGCGCGACCCCGGCGCCTCTCGGTGGGCGGCGGCGGCTCAGCCAGCGGCCGCGGCATCAGCGAGGAGAAGTGGAACGTCGCCCCACGCGGGGCCGAGCGCCGCTTGCCCGCGACCGCCGGCGCCGGTGGCGGCGGCGGCGGCAGAAGAGGAGCCGGCGGCGACGGAGGAGGCGGAGGAGGCGGAGGAGCGCGGCAGGTAGAGGAGCCGGGGCAGGGATCGGGATTCGGTCCCGCCGGGCAATCCTCCGCCGCCGCCATCTCCCGCCGCTTGCTTAGCGGCGACCGCCCGGCCAAAACCTCCTCCTCTTCCTCCTCCGCCTTCATCACCGCCTCGGCCTCCTCTTCCCCTCCTCCTCCTCTCGCTCCGCCTCCTCCTCCTCCGCCCATCCTGCTGCTCGCCCTCCTGCCCACGCCCTGCCACCAAAAGTCGAAGTGTCTCTTCCACGCCGCACGCGGTCCAACCGCGGCCTCCCTGCGTCTCTCCGCCTCCTCCGCCTCCTCCGCCTCCTCCTTGCCCGCCGACTCGTCGGCACCGAGCGCCGGCCCCGACTCTCCGCCGCCGTCTCCGCGCTTCGGGGCGACCCTCGGGCCGATTCCCGGCGTCGGCCGGGTGCCGCCGCCGCGGGAGCTCTCCTGGGGGGGCGCCGCCGCCGCCGGAGTCTCCCGGCAGCGGCGCCCCCCCTCGAGAGCCCGGAACGTCACGGGGCGACGAAGATGACGGTCGCGGCGGGGAGGCCCCGGCGCGGGCCCCGGCCCCCTGGCGTCGTCGTCGTGGAGCGGGCGAGCGACCTTGGAGGGCGCCGCGTGGGACTCGGCTCCTCCTCCTCCGGCGTCGTCCGCGGAGCGCTTGGGCACCCGGATGGGCCAGGAGGAGCGAGCCCTCGCGGAGGGGGCGGCCGTGGCCATGGCCGGGGCCGGGGCCCGGGCCGGGGGAGGCCGTCTGGGAGGCCACTGGTGAGGGGGGAGGGCCGGAGGAGAGGGAGGAGACGCGGGATCAGATTCCAGCATTCAGCACGCAAACGTCCTGGTAGTGGTGGTGGTATTGGTGGTAGCGGTGGTGGTCAGTGATTGTAGTGATGTTGGTAATGGTGGTGGTGATGGTAGTGATTATAGTGTACGGTAGTAGTGGTGGTAATGATGGTGGTGGTAGTGATGGTAGTGTATGGTAGTAGTGGTGGTAACGGTGGAAGTGGTGGAAGTGGTGGTGGTGCTAGTGGTGGTGGTAGTAGTGGTGGTGTAATGGTGGTGGTAGTGTTGGTGGTAGTTATTGGAGGTAATGGTGGTGGTGTCCGGCAAAACAACCCCCTACCTCCTTGTGGTGCCGGACGGGCAATGCTGCCGTGGGCAGTGCCGGGGGGGAGGGCCAATTCGGATTGGCCTTTCCCCTCATGGCGTTTGTAACCACCACAGTGGCTAAGTGGGGGCTCTGGACAGGTGTGAAGGGCTGGAAACCCCTCCACCTCCAATTAATTACCACTAAACCACGACCACAACATTTTATAAATAAGCTTGTGCCGGAGGCCCCGGGGGGACAGGCGTCTATGACGTCTCCTGACCAAACCCCATTTGGCGGAGCCAGGAGACTGAATCCTTCCTCTCGGGGCTCCTCCAAAAACAACAAAAAAACACTGCGTGTGGCCACGTGGAATGTTCGAATGCTCACTGCGGAGGAGAGGCTGCCACTCCTCTGTCAAGAGCTGGACCGGTACCGCCTGGATCTCTGTGGTAATAAGGAGGTACTGTGGACCGGCTCTGGCTCCTGCCACCATGAGGGGTGGACAGTCCTCTATACGGGGCAGGAGACTGCCAAACAACAGGGTGTGGCTCTTTTTCTGAATAAAAGAATGAAGGGCTGTGGGAGCGTGGTGATGAGGTGTGGGAAGCTGTAAGCTCCAGGCTACTTTGGGCTCGCCTTCCCATCAACCACAGGCGAGGAGTGGTGGTCATGGTAACTTATGCCCCCACCAAAGACGAACATCCGTGGAGGGATGCAAGCAAGGCCAATGAGTTAAATGCCTTCTATGACCTCCTGTCACAGGTGCTGGCTAAAGTGGCCCCTCGGGATAGAGTCATCTTGTTGGGTGACTTCAATGCCCGAGTTGGTCATGATGCTGGCACCTGGTCTGGAGTAATTGGAAGGCATCGGGCAGATCAGCTCAATAACAACGGCAGGAGGCTGCTAAATTTTTGTGCAGCCCATGGGCTTGTAATTACCAACACACTGTTCCGGCATCGGAGCATCCACACCACATCATGGATGCATGCCGGGTCCAAGCAAGAACATCTGCTGGACTACATAGTGACGGAACAGCGAATGCGAGCCCATGTCCTTGACACCAGGACCGACTGTGGAGCTGATCTGCCCACTGACCATCGACTTGTCATCTGTAAGATGCACCTGCAATTCTTCCACTCCGGTGGTGGGTGTACACCCAGGACCCCATTCAAACCCTTAGTGGCATGGTCTCAGCTAGCTGATGAAAGTTACAAACGAGAATTTCATCATCGCTTGCGGCTGGGATTGGCATCGTCTCCCACTCCTCTTGATGTCGAGGGGAAATGGGCGAGGTTTAGGACTGTAGCTCATGTAGTTGCAATGGCTGCTTTGGGTACACGGTCCAGACCTCCCCAGAGACCCTGGCTGACAAGAGGAGGTGTTCAAGCTGGCTGAGAAAAATCGACAGGCCCACTCTCATCGGCTACAGCGTCCCACGTCGGAGAATGAGGAGGCTTACCGCAGCCTTCGCTCGGAGGTTCGGGGAGCCGTGAGGCGCTGCAAGGATGGGTGGTGGTCGCGGGTTGCTGAGGAGATGGAGTCTGCCTCAGTGGCCCGCGATCACAAATCTCTATTTAACTCCATCAAAAAAGTAACCTGCAGCGCCACACCTATTACCGTCATTAGGGGAAAGAACGGTGATCCAATATCCGACCCCCAGGAACAGGTTTGCAGATTTTCTGAGCATTCCTGAGGTCCTGGGAAAGGGGAAATCCCTCAGCCAGGAAAACGTGGGACAAAGTGGGGATGACCCTGCTGAGGTTGCGGTGCCTCAAATATTGGAGGAAGTCACCCACTGTGATTGGCTGGCTGAGGTGCCATCCGTTGAGGACAGCAAGTTGGCACAGTAGGGGGCACAGGTGGTGCATCAGCCAGTCGTCTCAGTCAGTCGACCCGTGGCACCTGGGTCTGCCCCGTGACCTCCTGCCAGCGGGCGTTCGACATTTCACGTGGCCTCAAGGTGCACATGGCCTGGCACAAGCGTCGTGGTGACGTCACCGCCACTTGGTGGCGAACTGCGGTTGTTGTTGTTGACAGTGGAGCTGCTGGTAGTATATTTGGAGTGTGAGTGTCTCTCGCCTCGTGGTCACGTGGATTTGTTTCTGGTTCCTCCGGTTTCTCCCCCTCCAGATTTAGAATTAACATCACGCGTTTAACTGCAATACATTTCCACACGATGAAGTCACTTTGTGTTGAGCTTTCATTTGTGATGGACAGGTCGCTTGTGAAAAAACGCTACATAGCTCAGTGGGCCTTACCTTGTACAATAAAATAGAAAAACTAGTTTATAGTTTAAGAAGAGAAATGAGTTGGATCTGTCACGTGGGTTATTTAAATAAAAAAGGTTATTCGTTTCATCAGGTCATGTGCACAGATTACAAAAACATTTGGAGGGAAAAAAACATGCTGGCCGTTATGTGACTTCACCGAAAAAGCCAAAGAGTACGTTATGGTCAAGTTTTATAAAAAAAATTTTTTTAGGATATTTGCTCTTAATGTGCTTACTTTCCCCTAGCACATTCACTGCATTGTCTTGGTGAATGCGAGGCATCGCGTGGTCATAACCCACCGGGGTATTTTCCCCTTACGCGTCAAGAGATTGACATTCTCAATGGAAATCATTTCAGGTATTCACTGAAAGTGTCAGAGCTGAATGTTCAGGATAAAACTGAACATTCGTGCTAAAGATTGGTGCCATATTGTACGATTATAATTGTGCAAAATGCAACCAAAACACAATTAGCACGGTTAGCTACAGTCTACATTATAGACTGCCAGTACACTCACTCAGCTTAATAACCATTGCTACAGTCAACATTATAGACTGTCAGAACACTCACCATAATTAATAACCATTACTACAGTCTACATTATAGACTGCCAGTACACTCACCATACTTAATAACCATTACAACAGTCTACATTATAGACTGTCAGTACACTCATTCAGCTTAATAACCATTACTACAGTCTACATTGTAGACTGTCAGTACACTCACCATACTTAATAACCAGGCTACAGTCTACATTATAGACTATCAGTACACTCATTCAGCTTAATAACCATTACTACAGTCTACATTATAGACTGTCAGTACACTCACCATACTTAATAACCATTACTACAGTCTACATTATAGACTGTCAGTACACTCACCATACTTAATAACCATTACTACAGTCTACATTATAGACTGCCAGTACACTCACCATACTTAATAACCAGGCTACAGTCTACATTATAGACTGTCAGTACACTCACCATACTTAATAACCAGGCTACAGTCTACATTATAGACTGCCAGTACACTCACCATACTTAATAACCGTTACTACAGTCTACATTCTAGACTGTCAGTACACTCATTCAGCTTAATAACCATTACTACAGTCTACATTATAGACTGTCAGTACACTCACCATACTTAATAACCAGGCTACAGTCTACATTATAGACTGTCAGTACACTCACCATACTTAATAACCAGGCTACAGTCTACATTATAGACTGTCAGTACACTCACCATACTTAATAACCATTACTACAGTCTACATTATAGACTGCCAGTACACTCACCATACTTAATAACCATTACTACAGTCTACATTCTAGACTGTCAGTACACTCATTCAGCTTAATAACCATTACTACAGTCTACATTATAGACTGTCAGTACACTCACCATACTTAATAACCATTACTACAGTCTACATTATAGACTGTCAGTACACTCACCATACTTAATAACCATTACTACAGTCTACATTATAGACTGCCAGTACACTCACCATACTTAATAACCATTACTACAGTCTACATTCTAGACTGTCAGTACACTCATTCAGCTTAATAACCATTACTACAGTCTACATTATAGACTGTCAGTACACTCACCATACTTAATAACCAGGCTACAGTCTACATTATAGACTGTCAGTACACTCACCATACTTAATAACCATTACTACAGTCTACATTATAGACTGCCAGTACACTCACCATACTTAATAACCATTACTACAGTCTACATTCTAGACTGTCAGTACACTCATTCAGCTTAATAACCATTACTACAGTCTACATTATAGACTGTCAGTACACTCACCATACTTAATAACCAGGCTACAGTCTACATTATAGACTGTCAGTACACTCACCATACTTAATAACCATTACTACAGTCTACATTATAGACTGTCAGTACACTCACCCCGCTGAATAACCAGGCTACAGTCTACATTATAGACTGTCAGTACACTCACCATACTTAATAACCATTACTACAGTCTACATTATAGACTGTCAGTACACTCACCCCGCTGAATAACCAGGCTACAGTCTACATTATAGACTGTCAGTAAACTCATCATACTTAATAACCAGGCTACAGTCTACATTATAGACTGCCAGTACACTCACCATACTTAATAACCATTACTACAGTCTACATTATAGACTGTCAGTACACTCATTCAGCTTAATAACCATTACTACAGTCTACATTATAGACTGTCAGTACACTCACCATACTTAATAACCAGGCTACAGTCTACATTATAGACTGTCAGTACACTCACCATACTTAATAACCATTACTACAGTCTACATTATAGACTGTCAGTACACTCACCCCGCTGAATAACCAGGCTACAGTCTACATTATAGACTGTCAGTACACTCACCATACTTAATAACCATTACTACAGTCTACATTATAGACTGTCAGTACACTCACCCCGCTGAATAACCAGGCTACAGTCTACATTATAGACTGTCAGTAAACTCATCATACTTAATAACCAGGCTACAGTCTACATTATAGACTGCCAGTACACTCACCATACTTAATAACCATTACTACAGTCTACATTATAGACTGTCAGTACACTCATTCAGCTTAATAACCATTACTACAGTCTACATTATAGACTGTCAGTACACTCATTCAGCTTAATAACCATTACTACAGTCTACATTATAGACTGTCAGTACACTCACCATACTTAATAACCAGGCTACAGTCTACATTATAGACTGTCAGTACACTCACCATACTTAATAACCATTACTACACTCTACATTATAGACTGTCAGTACACTCACTCAGGTTTATAACCATTACTACAGTCTACATTATAGACTGTCAGTACACTTTGGTTAATAACCATTACTACAGTCTACATTAAAGACTGTCAGTACACTCACCATACTTAATAACCATTACTACAGTCTACATTATAGACTGTCAGTACACTCACCATACTTAATAACCATTACTAGTCTACATTATAGACTGTCAGTACACTCACTCAGCTTAATAACCATTACTACAATCTACATTATAGACTGTCAGTACACTCACCATACTTAATAACCATTACTACAGTCTACATTATAGACTGTCAGTACACTCACCATAATAAATAACCATTACTACAGTCTACATTATAGACTGTCAGTACACTCAGCTTAATAACCAGGCTACAGTCTACATTATAGACTGTCAGAAAACTCACCATACTTAATAACCAGGCTACAGTCTACATTATAGACTGTCAGAAAACTCACCATACTTAATAACCAGGCGACAGTCTACATTATAGACTGTCAGTACACTCACCATACTTAATAACCATTACTACAGTCTACATTATAGACTGTCAGTACACTCACTCAGCTTAATAACCATTATTACAGTCTACATTATAGACTGTCAGTAAACTCACTATACTTAATAACCATTACTACAGTCTACATTTTAGACTGTCAGTACACTCACTCAGCTTAATAACCATTACTACAGTCTACATTATAGACTGTCAGTACACTCACTCAGCTTAATAACCATTACTACACTCTACATTATAGACTGTCAGTACACTCACTCAGGTTTATAACCATTACTACAGTCTACATTATAGACTGTCAGTACACTCTGGTTAATAACCATTACTACAGTCTACATTATAGACTGTCAGTACACTCACCATACTTAATAACCATTACTAGTCTACATTATAGACTGTCAGTACACTCACTCAGCTTAATAACCATTACTACAGTCTACATTATAGACTGTCAGTAAACTCACCATACTTAATAACCATTACTACAGTCTACATTATAGACTGTCAGTACACTCACCATAATAAATAACCATTACTACAGTCTACATTATAGACTGTCAGTACACTCAGCTTAATAACCAGGCTACAGTCTACATTATAGACTGTCAGAAAACTCACCATACTTAATAACCAGGCTACAGTCTACATTATAGACTGTCAGAAAACTCACCATACTTAATAACCAGGCGACAGTCTACATTATAGACTGTCAGTACACTCACCATACTTAATAACCATTACTACAGCCTACATTATAGACTGTCAGTACACTCACTCAGCTTAATAACCATTACTACAGTCTACATTATAGACTGTCAGTAAACTCACCATACTTAATAACCATTACTACAGTCTACATTATAGACTGTCAGTACACTCACCATACTTAATAACCAGGCGACAGTCTACATTTTAGACTGTCAGTACACTCACTCAGCTTAATAACCATTACTACAGTCTACATTATAGACTGTCAGTACACTCACTCAGCTTAATAACCATTACTACAATCTACATTATAGACTGTCAGTACACTCACTCAGCTTAATAACCATTACTACAATCTACATTATAGACTGTCAGTACACTCACCATACTTAACCTTTACTACAGTCTACATTATAGACTGTCAGTACACTCACCATACTTAATAACCATTACTACACTCTACATTATAGACTGTCAGTACACTCACCATACTTAATAACCATTACTACAGTCTACATCATAGACTGTCAGTACACTCACCAAGGTTAAGAACCAGGCTACAGTCTACATTATAGACTGTCAGTACACTCACTCAGGTTAATAACCATTACTACCGTCTACATTATAGACTGTCAGTACACTCACCATACTTAATAACCGTTACTACAGTCTACATTATAGACTGTCAGTACACTAACTCAGCTTAATAACCATTACTACAGTCTACATTATAGACTGTCAGTACACTCACCATACTTAATAACCAGGCTACAGTCTACATTATAGACTGTCAGTACACTAACTCAGCTTAATAACCATTACTACAGTCTACATTATAGACTGTCAGTACACTCACCATACTTAATAACCATTACTACAGTCTACATTATAGACTGCCAGTACACTCACCATACTTAATAACCATTACTACAGTCTACATTATAGACTGTCAGTACACTCACTCAGCTTAATAACCATTACTACAGTTTACATTATAGACTGTCAGTACACTCACCAAGGTTAAGAACCAGGCTACAGTCTACATTATAGACTGTCAGTACACTCACTCAGGTTAATAACCATTACTACAGTCTACATTATAGACTGTCAGTACACTCACCATACTTAATAACCATTACTAGTCTACATTATAGACTGTCAGTACACTCACTCAGCTTAATAACCATTACTACAATCTACATTATAGACTGTCAGTACACTCACCATACTTAATAACCATTACTACAGTCTACATTATAGACTGTCAGTACACTCACCATACTTAATAACCATTACTAGTCTACATTATAGACTGTCAGTACACTCACTCAGCTTAATAACCATTACTACAATCTACATTATAGACTGTCAGTACACTCACCATACTTAATAACCATTACTACAGTCTACATTATAGACTGTCAGTACACTCACTCAGGTTAATAACCATTACTACAGTCTACATTATAGACTGTCAGTAAACTCACCATACTTAATAACCATTACTACAGTCTACATTATAGACTGTCAGTACACTCACCATACTTAATAACCATTACTAGTCTACATTATAGACTGTCAGTACACTCACTCAGCTTAATAACCATTACTACAATCTACATTATAGACTGTCAGTACACTCACCATACTTAATAACCATTACTACAGTCTACATTATAGACTGTCAGTACACTCACTCAGGTTAATAACCATTACTACAGTCTACATTATAGACTGTCAGTAAACTCACCATACTTAATAACCATTACTACAGTCTACATTATAGACTGTCAGTACACTCACCATAATAAATAACCATTACTACAGTCTACATTATAGACTGTCAGTACACTCAGCTTAATAACCAGGCTACAGTCTACATTATAGACTGTCAGAAAACTCACCATACTTAATAACCAGGCTACAGTCTACATTATAGACTGTCAGAAAACTCACCATACTTAATAACCAGGCGACAGTCTACATTATAGACTGTCAGTACACTCACCATACTTAATAACCATTACTACAGCCTACATTATAGACTGTCAGTACACTCACTCAGCTTAATAACCATTACTACAGTCTACATTATAGACTGTCAGTAAACTCACTATACTTAATAACCATTACTACAGTCTACATTTTGTGTACTGTCAGTGAGTGTACTGTCAGTACACTCACTCAGCTTAATAACCATTACTACAGTCTACATTATAGACTGTCAGTACACTCACTCAGCTTAATAACCATTACTACACTCTACATTATAGACTGTCAGTACACTCACTCAGGTTTATAACCATTACTACAGTCTACATTATAGACTGTCAGTACACTCTGGTTAATAACCATTACTACAGTCTACATTATAGACTGTCAGTACACTCACCATACTTAATAACCATTACTAGTCTACATTATAGACTGTCAGTACACTCACTCAGCTTAATAACCATTACTACAATCTACATTATAGACTGTCAGTACACTCACCATACTTAATAACCATTACTACACTCTACATTATAGACTGTCAGTACACTCACCATACTTAATAACCATTACTACAGTCTACATCATAGACTGTCAGTACACTCACCAAGGTTAAGAACCAGGCTACAGTCTACATTATAGACTGTCAGTACACTCACTCAGGTTAATAACCATTACTACCGTCTACATTATAGACTGTCAGTACACTCACCATACTTAATAACCGTTACTACAGTCTACATTATAGACTGTCAGTACACTAACTCAGCTTAATAACCATTACTACAGTCTACATTATAGACTGTCAGTACACTCACCATACTTAATAACCAGGCTACAGTCTACATTATAGACTGTCAGTACACTAACTCAGCTTAATAACCATTACTACAGTCTACATTATAGACTGTCAGTACACTCACCATACTTAATAACCATTACTACAGTCTACATTATAGACTGCCAGTACACTCACCATACTTAATAACCATTACTACAGTCTACATTATAGACTGTCAGTACACTCACTCAGCTTAATAACCATTACTACAGTTTACATTATAGACTGTCAGTACACTCACCAAGGTTAAGAACCAGGCTACAGTCTACATTATAGACTGTCAGTACACTCACTCAGGTTAATAACCATTACTACAGTCTACATTATAGACTGTCAGTACACTCACCATACTTAATAACCATTACTAGTCTACATTATAGACTGTCAGTACACTCACTCAGCTTAATAACCATTACTACAATCTACATTATAGACTGTCAGTACACTCACCATACTTAATAACCATTACTACAGTCTACATTATAGACTGTCAGTACACTCACCATACTTAATAACCATTACTAGTCTACATTATAGACTGTCAGTACACTCACTCAGCTTAATAACCATTACTACAATCTACATTATAGACTGTCAGTACACTCACCATACTTAATAACCATTACTACAGTCTACATTATAGACTGTCAGTACACTCACTCAGGTTAATAACCATTACTACAGTCTACATTATAGACTGTCAGTAAACTCACCATACTTAATAACCATTACTACAGTCTACATTATAGACTGTCAGTACACTCACCATACTTAATAACCATTACTAGTCTACATTATAGACTGTCAGTACACTCACTCAGCTTAATAACCATTACTACAATCTACATTATAGACTGTCAGTACACTCACCATACTTAATAACCATTACTACAGTCTACATTATAGACTGTCAGTACACTCACTCAGGTTAATAACCATTACTACAGTCTACATTATAGACTGTCAGTAAACTCACCATACTTAATAACCATTACTACAGTCTACATTATAGACTGTCAGTACACTCACCATAATAAATAACCATTACTACAGTCTACATTATAGACTGTCAGTACACTCAGCTTAATAACCAGGCTACAGTCTACATTATAGACTGTCAGAAAACTCACCATACTTAATAACCAGGCTACAGTCTACATTATAGACTGTCAGAAAACTCACCATACTTAATAACCAGGCGACAGTCTACATTATAGACTGTCAGTACACTCACCATACTTAATAACCATTACTACAGCCTACATTATAGACTGTCAGTACACTCACTCAGCTTAATAACCATTACTACAGTCTACATTATAGACTGTCAGTAAACTCACTATACTTAATAACCATTACTACAGTCTACATTTTGTGTACTGTCAGTGAGTGTACTGTCAGTACACTCACTCAGCTTAATAACCATTACTACAGTCTACATTATAGACTGTCAGTACACTCACTCAGCTTAATAACCATTACTACACTCTACATTATAGACTGTCAGTACACTCACTCAGGTTTATAACCATTACTACAGTCTACATTATAGACTGTCAGTACACTCTGGTTAATAACCATTACTACAGTCTACATTATAGACTGTCAGTACACTCACCATACTTAATAACCATTACTAGTCTACATTATAGACTGTCAGTACACTCACTCAGCTTAATAACCATTACTACAATCTACATTATAGACTGTCAGTACACTCACCATACTTAATAACCATTACTACAGTCTACATTATAGACTGTCAGTACACTCACCATACTTAATAACCATTACTAGTCTACATTATAGACTGTCAGTACACTCACTCAGCTTAATAACCATTACTACAGTCTACATTATAGACTGTCAGTAAACTCACCATACTTAATAACCATTACTACAGTCTACATTATAGACTGTCAGTACACTCACCATAATAAATAACCATTACTACAGCCTACATTATAGACTGTCAGTACACTCACTCAGCTTAATAACCATTACTACAGTCTACATTATAGACTGTCAGTACACTCACTCAGCTTAATAACCATTACTACAATCTACATTATAGACTGTCAGTACACTCACCATACTTAACCTTTACTACAGTCTACATTATAGACTGTCAGTACACTCACCATACTTAATAACCATTACTACACTCTACATTATAGACTGTCAGTACACTCACCATACTTAATAACCATTACTACAGTCTACATCATAGACTGTCAGTACACTCACCAAGGTTAAGAACCAGGCTACAGTCTACATTATAGACTGTCAGTACACTCACCATACTTAATAACCATTACTACAGTCTACATTATAGACTGTCAGTACACTCACCATACTTAATAACCATTACTAGTCTACATTATAGACTGTCAGTACACTCACTCAGCTTAATAACCATTACTACAGTCTACATTATAGACTGTCAGTAAACTCACCATACTTAATAACCATTACTACAGTCTACATTATAGACTGTCAGTACACTCACCATAATAAATAACCATTACTACAGCCTACATTATAGACTGTCAGTACACTCACTCAGCTTAATAACCATTACTACAGTCTACATTATAGACTGTCAGTACACTCACTCAGCTTAATAACCATTACTACAATCTACATTATAGACTGTCAGTACACTCACCATACTTAACCTTTACTACAGTCTACATTATAGACTGTCAGTACACTCACCATACTTAATAACCATTACTACACTCTACATTATAGACTGTCAGTACACTCACCATACTTAATAACCATTACTACAGTCTACATCATAGACTGTCAGTACACTCACCAAGGTTAAGAACCAGGCTACAGTCTACATTATAGACTGTCAGAAAACTCACCATACTTAATAACCAGGCTACAGTCTACATTATAGACTGTCAGTACACTCACCATACTTAATAACCATTACTACAGCCTACATTATAGACTGTCAGTACACTCACTCAGCTTAATAACCATTACTACACTCTACATTATAGACTGTCAGTACACTCACTCAGGTTTATAACCATTACTACAGTCTACATTATAGACTGTCAGTACACTTTGGTTAATAACCATTACTACAGTCTACATTAAAGACTGTCAGTACACTCACCATACTTAATAACCATTACTACAGTCTACATTATAGACTGTCAGTACACTCACCATACTTAATAACCATTACTAGTCTACATTATAGACTGTCAGTACACTCACCATAATAAATAACCATTACTACAGCCTACATTATAGACTGTCAGTACACTCACTCAGCTTAATAACCATTACTACAGTCTACATTATAGACTGTCAGTACACTCACTCAGCTTAATAACCATTACTACAATCTACATTATAGACTGTCAGTACACTCACCATACTTAACCTTTACTACAGTCTACATTATAGACTGTCAGTACACTCACCATACTTAATAACCATTACTACACTCTACATTATAGACTGTCAGTACACTCACCATACTTAATAACCATTACTACAGTCTACATCATAGACTGTCAGTACACTCACCAAGGTTAAGAACCAGGCTACAGTCTACATTATAGACTGTCAGTACACTCACCATACTTAATAACCATTACTACAGTCTACATTATAGACTGTCAGTACACTCACCATACTTAATAACCATTACTAGTCTACATTATAGACTGTCAGTACACTCACTCAGCTTAATAACCATTACTACAGTCTACATTATAGACTGTCAGTAAACTCACCATACTTAATAACCATTACTACAGTCTACATTATAGACTGTCAGTACACTCACCATAATAAATAACCATTACTACAGCCTACATTATAGACTGTCAGTACACTCACTCAGCTTAATAACCATTACTACAGTCTACATTATAGACTGTCAGTACACTCACTCAGCTTAATAACCATTACAATCTACATTATAGACTGTCAGTACACTCACCATACTTAACCTTTACTACAGTCTACATTATAGACTGTCAGTACACTCACCATACTTAATAACCATTACTACACTCTACATTATAGACTGTCAGTACACTCACCATACTTAATAACCATTACTACAGTCTACATCATAGACTGTCAGTACACTCACCAAGGTTAAGAACCAGGCTACAGTCTACATTATAGACTGTCAGAAAACTCACCATACTTAATAACCAGGCTACAGTCTACATTATAGACTGTCAGTACACTCACCATACTTAATAACCATTACTACAGCCTACATTATAGACTGTCAGTACACTCACTCAGCTTAATAACCATTACTACACTCTACATTATAGACTGTCAGTACACTCACTCAGGTTTATAACCATTACTACAGTCTACATTATAGACTGTCAGTACACTTTGGTTAATAACCATTACTACAGTCTACATTAAAGACTGTCAGTACACTCACCATACTTAATAACCATTACTACAGTCTACATTATAGACTGTCAGTACACTCACCATACTTAATAACCATTACTAGTCTACATTATAGACTGTCAGTACACTCACTCAGCTTAATAACCATTACTACAATCTACATTATAGACTGTCAGTACACTCACCATACTTAATAACCATTACTACAGTCTACATTATAGACTGTCAGTACACTCACCATAATAAATAACCATTACTACAGCCTACATTATAGACTGTCAGTACACTCACTCAGCTTAATAACCATTACTACAGTCTACATTATAGACTGTCAGTACACTCACTCAGCTTAATAACCATTACTACAATCTACATTATAGACTGTCAGTACACTCACCATACTTAACCTTTACTACAGTCTACATTATAGACTGTCAGTACACTCACCATACTTAATAACCATTACTACACTCTACATTATAGACTGTCAGTACACTCACCATACTTAATAACCATTACTACAGTCTACATCATAGACTGTCAGTACACTCACCAAGGTTAAGAACCAGGCTACAGTCTACATTATAGACTGTCAGTACACTCACCATACTTAATAACCATTACTACAGTCTACATTATAGACTGTCAGTACACTCACCATACTTAATAACCATTACTAGTCTACATTATAGACTGTCAGTACACTCACTCAGCTTAATAACCATTACTACAGTCTACATTATAGACTGTCAGTAAACTCACCATACTTAATAACCATTACTACAGTCTACATTATAGACTGTCAGTACACTCACCATAATAAATAACCATTACTACAGCCTACATTATAGACTGTCAGTACACTCACTCAGCTTAATAACCATTACTACAGTCTACATTATAGACTGTCAGTACACTCACTCAGCTTAATAACCATTACTACAATCTACATTATAGACTGTCAGTACACTCACCATACTTAACCTTTACTACAGTCTACATTATAGACTGTCAGTACACTCACCATACTTAATAACCATTACTACACTCTACATTATAGACTGTCAGTACACTCACCATACTTAATAACCATTACTACAGTCTACATCATAGACTGTCAGTACACTCACCAAGGTTAAGAACCAGGCTACAGTCTACATTATAGACTGTCAGAAAACTCACCATACTTAATAACCAGGCTACAGTCTACATTATAGACTGTCAGTACACTCACCATACTTAATAACCATTACTACAGCCTACATTATAGACTGTCAGTACACTCACTCAGCTTAATAACCATTACTACACTCTACATTATAGACTGTCAGTACACTCACTCAGGTTTATAACCATTACTACAGTCTACATTATAGACTGTCAGTACACTTTGGTTAATAACCATTACTACAGTCTACATTAAAGACTGTCAGTACACTCACCATACTTAATAACCATTACTACAGTCTACATTATAGACTGTCAGTACACTCACCATACTTAATAACCATTACTAGTCTACATTATAGACTGTCAGTACACTCACTCAGCTTAATAACCATTACTACAATCTACATTATAGACTGTCAGTACACTCACCATACTTAATAACCATTACTACAGTCTACATTATAGACTGTCAGTACACTCACCATAATAAATAACCATTACTACAGTCTACATTATAGACTGTCAGTACACTCAGCTTAATAACCAGGCTACAGTCTACATTATAGACTGTCAGAAAACTCACCATACTTAATAACCAGGCTACAGTCTACATTATAGACTGTCAGAAAACTCACCATACTTAATAACCAGGCGACAGTCTACATTATAGACTGTCAGTACACTCACCATACTTAATAACCATTACTACAGTCTACATTATAGACTGTCAGTACACTCACTCAGCTTAATAACCATTACTACAGTCTACATTATAGACTGTCAGTAAACTCACTATACTTAATAACCATTACTACAGTCTACATTTTAGACTGTCAGTACACTCACTCAGCTTAATAACCATTACTACAGTCTACATTATAGACTGTCAGTACACTCACTCAGCTTAATAACCATTACTACAGTCTACATTATAGACTGTCAGTACACTCACTCAGGTTTATAACCATTACTACAGTCTACATTATAGACTGTCAGTACACTCTGGTTAATAACCATTACTACAGTCTACATTATAGACTGTCAGTACACTCACCATACTTAATAACCATTACTAGTCTACATTATAGACTGTCAGTACACTCACTCAGCTTAATAACCATTACTACAATCTACATTATAGACTGTCAGTACACTCACCATACTTAATAACCATTACTACAGTCTACATTATAGACTGTCAGTACACTCACCATACTTAATAACCATTACTAGTCTACATTATAGACTGTCAGTACACTCACTCAGCTTAATAACCATTACTACAGTCTACATTATAGACTGTCAGTAAACTCACCATACTTAATAACCATTACTACAGTCTACATTATAGACTGTCAGTACACTCACCATAATAAATAACCATTACTACAGTCTACATTATAGACTGTCAGTACACTCAGCTTAATAACCAGGCTACAGTCTACATTATAGACTGTCAGAAAACTCACCATACTTAATAACCAGGCTACAGTCTACATTATAGACTGTCAGAAAACTCACCATACTTAATAACCGTTACTACAGTCTACATTATAGACTGTCAGTACACTAACTCAGCTTAATAACCATTACTACAGTCTACATTATAGACTGTCAGTACACTCACCATACTTAACCTTTACTACAGTCTACATTATAGACTGTCAGTACACTCACCATACTTAATAACCATTACTACACTCTACATTATAGACTGTCAGTACACTCACCATACTTAATAACCATTACTACAGTCTACATCATAGACTGTCAGTACACTCACCAAGGTTAAGAACCAGGCTACAGTCTACATTATAGACTGTCAGAAAACTCACCATACTTAATAACCAGGCTACAGTCTACATTATAGACTGTCAGTACACTCACCATACTTAATAACCATTACTACAGCCTACATTATAGACTGTCAGTACACTCACTCAGCTTAATAACCATTACTACACTCTACATTATAGACTGTCAGTACACTCACTCAGGTTTATAACCATTACTACAGTCTACATTATAGACTGTCAGTACACTTTGGTTAATAACCATTACTACAGTCTACATTAAAGACTGTCAGTACACTCACCATACTTAATAACCATTACTACAGTCTACATTATAGACTGTCAGTACACTCACCATACTTAATAACCATTACTAGTCTACATTATAGACTGTCAGTACACTCACTCAGCTTAATAACCATTACTACAATCTACATTATAGACTGTCAGTACACTCACCATACTTAATAACCATTACTACACTCTACATTATAGACTGTCAGTACACTCACCATACTTAATAACCATTACTACAGTCTACATCATAGACTGTCAGTACACTCACCAAGGTTAAGAACCAGGCTACAGTCTACATTATAGACTGTCAGAAAACTCACCATACTTAATAACCAGGCTACAGTCTACATTATAGACTGTCAGTACACTCACCATACTTAATAACCATTACTACAGCCTACATTATAGACTGTCAGTACACTCACTCAGCTTAATAACCATTACTACACTCTACATTATAGACTGTCAGTACACTCACTCAGGTTTATAACCATTACTACAGTCTACATTATAGACTGTCAGTACACTTTGGTTAATAACCATTACTACAGTCTACATTAAAGACTGTCAGTACACTCACCATACTTAATAACCATTACTACAGTCTACATTATAGACTGTCAGTACACTCACCATACTTAATAACCATTACTAGTCTACATTATAGACTGTCAGTACACTCACTCAGCTTAATAACCATTACTACAATCTACATTATAGACTGTCAGTACACTCACCATACTTAATAACCATTACTACAGTCTACATTATAGACTGTCAGTACACTCACCATAATAAATAACCATTACTACAGTCTACATTATAGACTGTCAGAAAACTCACCATACTTAATAACCAGGCGACAGTCTACATTATAGACTGTCAGTACACTCACCATACTTAATAACCATTACTACAGTCTACATTATAGACTGTCAGTACACTCACTCAGCTTAATAACCATTACTACAGTCTACATTATAGACTGTCAGTAAACTCACTATACTTAATAACCATTACTACAGTCTACATTTTAGACTGTCAGTACACTCACTCAGCTTAATAACCATTACTACAGTCTACATTATAGACTGTCAGTACACTCACTCAGCTTAATAACCATTACTACAGTCTACATTATAGACTGTCAGTACACTCACTCAGGTTTATAACCATTACTACAGTCTACATTATAGACTGTCAGTACACTCTGGTTAATAACCATTACTACAGTCTACATTATAGACTGTCAGTACACTCACCATACTTAATAACCATTACTAGTCTACATTATAGACTGTCAGTACACTCACTCAGCTTAATAACCATTACTACAATCTACATTATAGACTGTCAGTACACTCACCATACTTAATAACCATTACTACAGTCTACATTATAGACTGTCAGTACACTCACCATACTTAATAACCATTACTAGTCTACATTATAGACTGTCAGTACACTCACTCAGCTTAATAACCATTACTACAGTCTACATTATAGACTGTCAGTAAACTCACCATACTTAATAACCATTACTACAGTCTACATTATAGACTGTCAGTACACTCACCATAATAAATAACCATTACTACAGTCTACATTATAGACTGTCAGTACACTCAGCTTAATAACCAGGCTACAGTCTACATTATAGACTGTCAGAAAACTCACCATACTTAATAACCAGGCTACAGTCTACATTATAGACTGTCAGAAAACTCACCATACTTAATAACCGTTACTACAGTCTACATTATAGACTGTCAGTACACTAACTCAGCTTAATAACCATTACTACAGTCTACATTATAGACTGTCAGTACACTCACCATACTTAATAACCAGGCTACAGTCTACATTATAGACTGTCAGTACACTAACTCAGCTTAATAACCATTACTACAGTCTACATTATAGACTGTCAGTACACTCACCATACTTAATAACCATTACTACAGTCTACATTATAGACTGTCAGTACACTCACTCAGGTTAATAACCATTACTACCGTCTACATTATAGACTGTCAGTACACTCACCATACTTAATAACCGTTACTACAGTCTACATTATAGACTGTCAGTACACTAACTCAGCTTAATAACCATTACTACAGTCTACATTATAGACTGTCAGTACACTCACCATACTTAATAACCAGGCTACAGTCTACATTATAGACTGTCAGTACACTAACTCAGCTTAATAACCATTACTACAGTCTACATTATAGACTGTCAGTACACTCACTCAGGTTAATAACCATTACTACCGTCTACATTATAGACTGTCAGTACACTCACCATACTTAATAACCGTTACTACAGTCTACATTATAGACTGTCAGTACACTAACTCAGCTTAATAACCATTACTACAGTCTACATTATAGACTGTCAGTACACTCACCATACTTAATAACCAGGCTACAGTCTACATTATAGACTGTCAGTACACTAACTCAGCTTAATAACCATTACTACAGTCTACATTATAGACTGTCAGTACACTCACCATACTTAATAACCATTACTACAGTCTACATTATAGACTGCCAGTACACTCACCATACTTAATAACCATTACTACAGTCTACATTATAGACTGTCAGTACACTCACCATACTTAATAACCAGGCTACAGTCTACATTATAGACTGCCAGTACACTCACCATACTTAATAACCATTACTACAGTCTACATTATAGACTGTCAGTACACTCACTCAGCTTAATAACCATTACTACAGTTTACATTATAGACTGTCAGTACACTCACCAAGGTTAAGAACCAGGCTACAGTCTACATTATAGACTGTCAGTACACTCACTCAGGTTAATAACCATTACTACAGTCTACATTATAGACTGTCAGTACACTCACCATACTTAATAACCATTACTAGTCTACATTATAGACTGTCAGTACACTCACTCAGCTTAATAACCATTACTACAATCTACATTATAGACTGTCAGTACACTCACCAAGGTTAAGAACCAGGCTACAGTCTACATTATAGACTGTCAGTACACTCACTCAGGTTAATAACCATTACTACAGTCTACATTATAGACTGTCAGTACACTCACCATACTTAATAACCATTACTAGTCTACATTATAGACTGTCAGTACACTCACTCAGCTTAATAACCATTACTACAATCTACATTATAGACTGTCAGTACACTCACCATACTTAATAACCATTACTACAGTCTACATTATAGACTGTCAGTACACTCACCATACTTAATAACCATTACTAGTCTACATTATAGACTGTCAGTACACTCACTCAGCTTAATAACCATTACTACAATCTACATTATAGACTGTCAGTACACTCACCATACTTAATAACCATTACTACAGTCTACATTATAGACTGTCAGTACACTCACTCAGGTTAATAACCATTACTACAGTCTACATTATAGACTGTCAGTAAACTCACCATACTTAATAACCATTACTACAGTCTACATTATAGACTGTCAGTACACTCACCATACTTAATAACCATTACTAGTCTACATTATAGACTGTCAGTACACTCACTCAGCTTAATAACCATTACTACAATCTACATTATAGACTGTCAGTACACTCACCATACTTAATAACCATTACTACAGTCTACATTATAGACTGTCAGTACACTCACTCAGGTTAATAACCATTACTACAGTCTACATTATAGACTGTCAGTAAACTCACCATACTTAATAACCATTACTACAGTCTACATTATAGACTGTCAGTACACTCACCATAATAAATAACCATTACTACAGTCTACATTATAGACTGTCAGTACACTCAGCTTAATAACCAGGCTACAGTCTACATTATAGACTGTCAGAAAACTCACCATACTTAATAACCAGGCGACAGTCTACATTATAGACTGTCAGTACACTCACCATACTTAATAACCATTACTACAGCCTACATTATAGACTGTCAGTACACTCACTCAGCTTAATAACCATTACTACAGTCTACATTATAGACTGTCAGTAAACTCACTATACTTAATAACCATTACTACAGTCTACATTTTGTGTACTGTCAGTGAGTGTACTGTCAGTACACTCACTCAGCTTAATAACCATTACTACAGTCTACATTATAGACTGTCAGTACACTCACTCAGCTTAATAACCATTACTACACTCTACATTATAGACTGTCAGTACACTCACTCAGGTTTATAACCATTACTACAGTCTACATTATAGACTGTCAGTACACTCTGGTTAATAACCATTACTACAGTCTACATTATAGACTGTCAGTACACTCACCATACTTAATAACCATTACTAGTCTACATTATAGACTGTCAGTACACTCACTCAGCTTAATAACCATTACTACAATCTACATTATAGACTGTCAGTACACTCACCATACTTAATAACCATTACTACAGTCTACATTATAGACTGTCAGTACACTCACCATACTTAATAACCATTACTAGTCTACATTATAGACTGTCAGTACACTCACTCAGCTTAATAACCATTACTACAGTCTACATTATAGACTGTCAGTAAACTCACCATACTTAATAACCATTACTACAGTCTACATTATAGACTGTCAGTACACTCACCATAATAAATAACCATTACTACAGCCTACATTATAGACTGTCAGTACACTCACTCAGCTTAATAACCATTACTACAGTCTACATTATAGACTGTCAGTAAACTCACCATACTTAATAACCATTACTACAGTCTACATTATAGACTGTCAGTACACTCACCATAATAAATAACCATTACTACAGTCTACATTATAGACTGTCAGTACACTCAGCTTAATAACCAGGCTACAGTCTACATTATAGACTGTCAGAAAACTCACCATACTTAATAACCAGGCTACAGTCTACATTATAGACTGTCAGAAAACTCACCATACTTAATAACCAGGCGACAGTCTACATTATAGACTGTCAGTACACTCACCATACTTAATAACCATTACTACAGTCTACATTATAGACTGTCAGTACACTCACTCAGCTTAATAACCATTACTACAGTCTACATTATAGACTGTCAGTACACTCACTCAGCTTAATAACCATTACTACAGTCTACATTATAGACTGTCAGTACACTCACTCAGGTTTATAACCATTACTACAGTCTACATTATAGACTGTCAGTACACTCTGGTTAATAACCATTACTACAGTCTACATTATAGACTGTCAGTACACTCACCATACTTAATAACCATTACTACAGTCTACATTATAGACTGTCAGTACACTCACCATACTTAATAACCATTACTAGTCTACATTATAGACTGTCAGTACACTCACTCAGCTTAATAACCATTACTACAATCTACATTATAGACTGTCAGTACACTCACCATACTTAATAACCATTACTACAGTCTACATTATAGACTGTCAGTACACTCACCATACTTAATAACCATTACTACAGTCTACATTATAGACTGTCAGTACACTCACTCAGCTTAATAACCATTACTACAGTCTACATTATAGACTGTCAGTAAACTCACTATACTTAATAACCATTACTACAGTCTACATTTTAGACTGTCAGTACACTCACTCAGCTTAATAACCATTACTACAGTCTACATTATAGACTGTCAGTACACTCTGGTTAATAACCATTACTACAGTCTACATTATAGACTGTCAGTACACTCACCATACTTAATAACCATTACTAGTCTACATTATAGACTGTCAGTACACTCACTCAGCTTAATAACCATTACTACAATCTACATTATAGACTGTCAGTACACTCACCATACTTAATAACCAGGCGACAGTCTACATTATAGACTGTCAGTACACTCACCATACTTAATAACCATTACTACAGCCTACATTATAGACTGTCAGTACACTCACTCAGCTTAATAACCATTACTACAGTCTACATTATAGACTGTCAGTAAACTCACTATACTTAATAACCATTACTACAGTCTACATTTTGTGTACTGTCAGTGAGTGTACTGTCAGTACACTCACTCAGCTTAATAACCATTACTACAGTCTACATTATAGACTGTCAGTACACTCACTCAGCTTAATAACCATTACTACACTCTACATTAGACTGTCAGTACACTCACTCAGGTTTATAACCATTACTACAGTCTACATTATAGACTGTCAGTACACTCTGGTTAATAACCATTACTACAGTCTACATTATAGACTGTCAGTACACTCACCATACTTAATAACCATTACTAGTCTACATTATAGACTGTCAGTACACTCACTCAGCTTAATAACCATTACTACAATCTACATTATAGACTGTCAGTACACTCACCATACTTAATAACCATTACTACAGTCTACATTATAGACTGTCAGTACACTCACCATACTTAATAACCATTACTAGTCTACATTATAGACTGTCAGTACACTCACTCAGCTTAATAACCATTACTACAGTCTACATTATAGACTGTCAGTAAACTCACCATACTTAATAACCATTACTACAGTCTACATTATAGACTGTCAGTACACTCACCATAATAAATAACCATTACTACAGCCTACATTATAGACTGTCAGTACACTCACTCAGCTTAATAACCATTACTACAGTCTACATTATAGACTGTCAGTAAACTCACCATACTTAATAACCATTACTACAGTCTACATTATAGACTGTCAGTACACTCACCATAATAAATAACCATTACTACAGTCTACATTATAGACTGTCAGTACACTCAGCTTAATAACCAGGCTACAGTCTACATTATAGACTGTCAGAAAACTCACCATACTTAATAACCAGGCTACAGTCTACATTATAGACTGTCAGAAAACTCACCATACTTAATAACCAGGCGACAGTCTACATTATAGACTGTCAGTACACTCACCATACTTAATAACCATTACTACAGTCTACATTATAGACTGTCAGTACACTCACTCAGCTTAATAACCATTACTACAGTCTACATTATAGACTGTCAGTACACTCACTCAGCTTAATAACCATTACTACAGTCTACATTATAGACTGTCAGTACACTCACTCAGGTTTATAACCATTACTACAGTCTACATTATAGACTGTCAGTACACTCTGGTTAATAACCATTACTACAGTCTACATTATAGACTGTCAGTACACTCACCATACTTAATAACCATTACTACAGTCTACATTATAGACTGTCAGTACACTCACCATACTTAATAACCATTACTAGTCTACATTATAGACTGTCAGTACACTCACTCAGCTTAATAACCATTACTACAATCTACATTATAGACTGTCAGTACACTCACCATACTTAATAACCATTACTACAGTCTACATTATAGACTGTCAGTACACTCACCATACTTAATAACCATTACTACAGTCTACATTATAGACTGTCAGTACACTCACTCAGCTTAATAACCATTACTACAGTCTACATTATAGACTGTCAGTAAACTCACTATACTTAATAACCATTACTACAGTCTACATTTTAGACTGTCAGTACACTCACTCAGCTTAATAACCATTACTACAGTCTACATTATAGACTGTCAGTACACTCTGGTTAATAACCATTACTACAGTCTACATTATAGACTGTCAGTACACTCACCATACTTAATAACCATTACTAGTCTACATTATAGACTGTCAGTACACTCACTCAGCTTAATAACCATTACTACAATCTACATTATAGACTGTCAGTACACTCACCATACTTAATAACCATTACTACAGTCTACATTATAGACTGTCAGTACACTCACCATACTTAATAACCATTACTAGTCTACATTATAGACTGTCAGTACACTCACTCAGCTTAATAACCATTACTACAGTCTACATTATAGACTGTCAGTAAACTCACCATACTTAATAACCATTACTACAGTCTACATTATAGACTGTCAGTACACTCACCATAATAAATAACCATTACTACAGTCTACATTATAGACTGTCAGTACACTCAGCTTAATAACCAGGCTACAGTCTACATTATAGACTGTCAGAAAACTCACCATACTTAATAACCAGGCTACAGTCTACATTATAGACTGTCAGAAAACTCACCATACTTAATAACCGTTACTACAGTCTACATTATAGACTGTCAGTACACTAACTCAGCTTAATAACCATTACTACAGTCTACATTATAGACTGTCAGTACACTCACCATACTTAATAACCAGGCGACAGTCTACATTATAGACTGTCAGTACACTCACCATACTTAATAACCATTACTACAGCCTACATTATAGACTGTCAGTACACTCACTCAGCTTAATAACCATTACTACAGTCTACATTATAGACTGTCAGTAAACTCACCATACTTAATAACCATTACTACAGTCTACATTATAGACTGTCAGTACACTCACCATACTTAATAACCAGGCGACAGTCTACATTTTAGACTGTCAGTACACTCACTCAGCTTAATAACCATTACTACAGTCTACATTATAGACTGTCAGTACACTCACTCAGCTTAATAACCATTACTACAATCTACATTATAGACTGTCAGTACACTCACTCAGCTTAATAACCATTACTACAATCTACATTATAGACTGTCAGTACACTCACCATACTTAACCTTTACTACAGTCTACATTATAGACTGTCAGTACACTCACCATACTTAATAACCATTACTACACTCTACATTATAGACTGTCAGTACACTCACCATACTTAATAACCATTACTACAGTCTACATCATAGACTGTCAGTACACTCACCAAGGTTAAGAACCAGGCTACAGTCTACATTATAGACTGTCAGTACACTCACTCAGGTTAATAACCATTACTACCGTCTACATGATAGACTGTCAGTACACTCACCATACTTAATAACCGTTACTACAGTCTACATTATAGACTGTCAGTACACTAACTCAGCTTAATAACCATTACTACAGTCTACATTATAGACTGCCAGTACACTCACCATACTTAATAACCATTACTACAGTCTACATTATAGACTGTCAGTACACTCACCATACTTAATAACCAGGCTACAGTCTACATTATAGACTGTCAGTACACTCACCATACTTAATAACCATTACTACAGTCTACATTTTAGACTGTCAGTACACTCACTCAGCTTAATAACCATTACTACAGTCTACATTATAGACTGTCAGTACACTCACTCAGCTTAATAACCATTACTACAGTCTACATTATAGACTGTCAGTACACTCACTCAGGTTAATAACCATTACTACCGTCTACATGATAGACTGTCAGTACACTCACCATACTTAATAACCATTACTACAGTCTACATTATAGACTGCCAGTACACTCACCATACTTAATAACCATTACTACAGTCTACATTATAGACTGTCAGTACACTCACCATACTTAATAACCAGGCTACAGTCTACATTATAGACTGCCAGTACACTCACCATACTTAATAACCATTACTACAGTCTACATTATAGACTGTCAGTACACTCACTCAGCTTAATAACCATTACTACAGTTTACATTATAGACTGTCAGTACACTCACCAAGGTTAAGAACCAGGCTACAGACTACATTATAGACTGTCAGTACACTCACTCAGGTTAATAACCATTACTACAGTCTACATTATAGACTGTCAGTACACTCACTCAGCTTAATAACCATTACTACAGTTTACATTATAGACTGTCAGTACACTCACCAAGGTTAAGAACCAGGCTACAGACTACATTATAGACTGTCAGTACACTCACCATACTTAATAACCATTACTACAGTCTACATTATAGACTGTCAGTACACTCACCATACTTAATAACCATTACTAGTCTACATTATAGACTGTCAGTACACTCACTCAGCTTAATAACCATTACTACAATCTACATTATAGACTGTCAGTACACTCACCATACTTAATAACCATTACTACAGTCTACATTATAGACTGTCAGTACACTCACCATACTTAATAACCATTACTAGTCTACATTATAGACTGTCAGTACACTCACTCAGCTTAATAACCATTACTACAATCTACATTATAGACTGTCAGTACACTCACCATACTTAATAACCATTACTACAGTCTACATTATAGACTGTCAGTACACTCACTCAGGTTAATAACCATTACTACAGTCTACATTATAGACTGTCAGTACACTCACCATACTTAATAACCATTACTAGTCTACATTATAGACTGTCAGTACACTCACTCAGCTTAATAACCATTACTACAATCTACATTATAGACTGTCAGTACACTCACCATACTTAATAACCATTACTACAGTCTACATTATAGACTGTCAGTACACTCACCATACTTAATAACCATTACTAGTCTACATTATAGACTGTCAGTACACTCTGGTTAATAACCATTACTACAGTCTACATTAAAGACTGTCAGTACACTCACCATACTTAATAACCATTACTACAGTCTACATTATAGACTGTCAGTACACTCACCATACTTAATAACCATTACTAGTCTACATTATAGACTGTCAGTACACTCACTCAGCTTAATAACCATTACTACAATCTACATTATAGACTGTCAGTACACTCACCATACTTAATAACCATTACTACAGTCTACATTATAGACTGTCAGTACACTCACCATACTTAATAACCATTACTAGTCTACATTATAGACTGTCAGTACACTCACTCAGCTTAATAACCATTACTACAATCTACATTATAGACTGTCAGTACACTCACCATACTTAATAACCATTACTAGTCTACATTATAGACTGTCAGTACACTCACTCAGCTTAATAACCATTACTACAATCTACATTATAGACTGTCAGTACACTCACCATACTTAATAACCATTACTACAGTCTACATTATAGACTGTCAGTACACTCACTCAGGTTAATAACCATTACTACAGTCTACATTATAGACTGTCAGTAAACTCACCATACTTAATAACCATTACTACAGTCTACATTATAGACTGTCAGTACACTCACCATAATAAATAACCATTACTACAGTCTACATTATAGACTGTCAGTACACTCAGCTTAATAACCAGGCTACAGTCTACATTATAGACTGTCAGAAAACTCACCATACTTAATAACCAGGCTACAGTCTACATTATAGACTGTCAGAAAACTCACCATACTTAATAACCAGGCGACAGTCTACATTATAGACTGTCAGTACACTCACCATACTTAATAACCATTACTACAGCCTACATTATAGACTGTCAGTACACTCACTCAGCTTAATAACCATTACTACAGTCTACATTATAGACTGTCAGTACACTCACTCAGCTTAATAACCATTACTACACTCTACATTATAGACTGTCAGTACACTCACTCAGGTTTATAACCATTACTACAGTCTACATTATAGACTGTCAGTACACTCACTCAGGTTTATAACCATTACTACAGTCTACATTATAGACTGTCAGTACACTCTGGTTAATAACCATTACTACAGTCTACATTATAGACTGTCAGTACACTCACCATACTTAATAACCATTACTAGTCTACATTATAGACTGTCAGTACACTCACTCAGCTTAATAACCATTACTACAATCTACATTATAGACTGTCAGTACACTCACCATACTTAATAACCATTACTACAGTCTACATTATAGACTGTCAGTACACTCACCATACTTAATAACCATTACTAGTCTACATTATAGACTGTCAGTACACTCACTCAGCTTAATAACCATTACTACAGTCTACATTATAGACTGTCAGTAAACTCACCATACTTAATAACCATTACTACAGTCTACATTATAGACTGTCAGTACACTCACCATAATAAATAACCATTACTACAGTCTACATTATAGACTGTCAGTACACAGCTTAATAACCAGGCTACAGTCTACATTATAGACTGTCAGAAAACTCACCATACTTAATAACCAGGCTACAGTCTACATTATAGACTGTCAGAAAACTCACCATACTTAATAACCAGGCGACAGTCTACATTATAGACTGTCAGTACACTCACCATACTTAATAACCATTACTACAGCCTACATTATAGACTGTCAGTACACTCACTCAGCTTAATAACCATTACTACAGTCTACATTATAGACTGTCAGTAAACTCACCATACTTAACCTTTACTACAGTCTACATTATAGACTGTCAGTACACTCACCATACTTAATAACCATTACTAGTCTACATTATAGACTGTCAGTACACTCACTCAGCTTAATAACCATTACTACAATCTACATTATAGACTGTCAGTACACTCACCATACTTAATAACCATTACTACAGTCTACATTATAGACTGTCAGTACACTCACTCAGGTTAATAACCATTACTACCGTCTACATTATAGACTGTCAGTACACTCACCATACTTAATAACCATTACTACCGTCTACATTATAGACTGTCAGTACACTCACCATACTTAATAACCAGGCTACAGTCTACATTATAGACTGTCAGTACACTAACTCAGCTTAATAACCATTACTACAGTCTACATTATAGACTGTCAGTACACTCACCATACTTAATAACCATTACTACAGTCTACATTATAGACTGCCAGTACACTCACCATACTTAATAACCATTACTACAGTCTACATTATAGACTGTCAGTACACTCACCATACTTAATAACCAGGCTACAGTCTACATTATAGACTGCCAGTACACTCACCATACTTAATAACCATTACTACAGTCTACATTATAGACTGTCAGTACACTCACTCAGCTTAATAACCATTACTACAGTTTACATTATAGACTGTCAGTACACTCACCAAGGTTAAGAACCAGGCTACAGTCTACATTATAGACTGTCAGTACACTCACTCAGGTTAATAACCATTACTACAGTCTACATTATAGACTGTCAGTACACTCACCAAGGTTAAGAACCAGGCTACAGTCTACATTATAGACTGTCAGTAAACTCACCATACTTAATAACCATTACTACAGTCTACATTATAGACTGTCAGTACACTCACCATAATAAATAACCATTACTACAGTCTACATTATAGACTGTCAGTACACTCAGCTTAATAACCAGGCTACAGTCTACATTATAGACTGTCAGAAAACTCACCATACTTAATAACCAGGCTACAGTCTACATTATAGACTGTCAGAAAACTCACCATACTTAATAACCAGGCTACAGTCTACATTATAGACTGTCAGTACACTCACCATACTTAATAACCATTACTACAGCCTACATTATAGACTGTCAGTACACTCACTCAGCTTAATAACCATTACTACAGTCTACATTATAGACTGTCAGTAAACTCACCATACTTAATAACCATTACTACAGTCTACATTATAGACTGTCAGTACACTCACCATACTTAATAACCAGGCGACAGTCTACATTTTAGACTGTCAGTACACTCACTCAGCTTAATAACCATTACTACAGTCTACATTATAGACTGTCAGTACACTCACTCAGCTTAATAACCATTACTACAATCTACATTATAGACTGTCAGTACACTCACTCAGCTTAATAACCATTACTACAATCTACATTATAGACTGTCAGTACACTCACCATACTTAACCTTTACTACAGTCTACATTATAGACTGTCAGTACACTCACCATACTTAATAACCATTACTACACTCTACATTATAGACTGTCAGTACACTCACCATACTTAATAACCATTACTACAGTCTACATCATAGACTGTCAGTACACTCACCAAGGTTAAGAACCAGGCTACAGTCTACATTATAGACTGTCAGTACACTCACTCAGGTTAATAACCATTACTACCGTCTACATTATAGACTGTCAGTACACTCACCATACTTAATAACCGTTACTACAGTCTACATTATAGACTGTCAGTACACTAACTCAGCTTAATAACCATTACTACAGTCTACATTATAGACTGTCAGTACACTCACCATACTTAATAACCAGGCTACAGTCTACATTATAGACTGTCAGTACACTAACTCAGCTTAATAACCATTACTACAGTCTACATTATAGACTGTCAGTACACTCACCATACTTAATAACCATTACTACAGTCTACATTATAGACTGCCAGTACACTCACCATACTTAATAACCATTACTACAGTCTACATTATAGACTGTCAGTACACTCACCATACTTAATAACCAGGCTACAGTCTACATTATAGACTGCCAGTACACTCACCATACTTAATAACCATTACTACAGTCTACATTATAGACTGTCAGTACACTCACTCAGCTTAATAACCATTACTACAGTTTACATTATAGACTGTCAGTACACTCACCAAGGTTAAGAACCAGGCTACAGTCTACATTATAGACTGTCAGTACACTCACTCAGGTTAATAACCATTACTACAGTCTACATTATAGACTGTCAGTACACTCACCATACTTAATAACCATTACTACAGCCTACATTATAGACTGTCAGTACACTCACTCAGCTTAATAACCATTACTACAGTCTACATTATAGACTGTCAGTAAACTCACCATACTTAATAACCATTACTACAGTCTACATTATAGACTGTCAGTACACTCACCATACTTAATAACCAGGCGACAGTCTACATTTTAGACTGTCAGTACACTCACTCAGCTTAATAACCATTACTACAGTCTACATTATAGACTGTCAGTACACTCACTCAGCTTAATAACCATTACTACAATCTACATTATAGACTGTCAGTACACTCACCATACTTAACCTTTACTACAGTCTACATTATAGACTGTCAGTACACTCACCATACTTAATAACCATTACTACAGTCTACATTATAGACTGTCAGTACACTCACCATACTTAATAACCAGGCGACAGTCTACATTTTAGACTGTCAGTACACTCACTCAGCTTAATAACCATTACTACAGTCTACATTATAGACTGTCAGTACACTCACTCAGCTTAATAACCATTACTACAATCTACATTATAGACTGTCAGTACACTCACCATACTTAACCTTTACTACAGTCTACATTATAGACTGTCAGTACACTCACCATACTTAATAACCATTACTACACTCTACATTATAGACTGTCAGTACACTCACCATACTTAATAACCATTACTACAGTCTACATCATAGACTGTCAGTACACTCACCAAGGTTAAGAACCAGGCTACAGTCTACATTATAGACTGTCAGTACACTCACTCAGGTTAATAACCATTACTACAGTCTACATTATAGACTGTCAGTACACTCACCATACTTAATAACCAGGCTACAGTCTACATTATAGACTGTCAGTACACTAACTCAGCTTAATAACCATTACTACAGTCTACATTATAGACCAGGGGTCGGGAACCTATGGCTCGCGAGCCAGATGTGGCTCTTTTGATGATTGCATATGGCTCGCAGATAAAACAAAATATTCTCACTTGTTTTAATCCATCCATCGATTTTTCACTGCGCATGTCCTGTTCAGGGCTGCAGGAGCAATTGTCCATTATTTTAATTGGATGATACTGGCCTACGTTTGCCGTTGCTGGGTAAAACAGGTAAACGCCCCCTTTTGAATCAGTCTGAGACTGCGTCTGCTCGGTCATTAGCTCAAAGCTAACCCTTCGACGAAGAAGATGGCGAAAAGAAAAAAAGACGACGAGTATCGTACATTTCAGGACGAATGGACCGAAGAATTCGCCTTTGTGGAGAGAGCGGGTTCTGCGGTGTGTCTAATTTGCAATGACAAAATTACATCGTTGAAACGGTCGAATGTAAAGCGGCACTTCGACACGCGCCACGCTACCTTTGCATCAAAATACCCTGCGGGAGACAGCAGAAAGAAAGCGTGCCAAGAGCTTCTGAGCAGGGTGCAAGCTAGCCAGCAGCAACTCCGCGTATGGACCCGGCAAGGTGACTATAATTCGGCTAGCTTTGCTGGTTCTTTAGCAATAGTGAGGAACGGAAAACCATTCACAGATGGCGAGTATGCTAAAACGTTCATGCTGGATGTAGCCAATGAACTTTTTGATCTTCCGAACAAAGACAAGATAATCAAACGGATACAAGACATGCCTCTGTCGGCAAGAACTGTTCATGATCGTACCATCGTGATGGCAAACAAAGTGGAGGAAACGCAAGTGAAGGACATAAATGCAGCGCCGTTCTTTTCTCTGGCTTTGGATGAGTCAACAGACGTGAGCCATTTGTCGCAGTTCAGCGTGATTGCAAGATATGCTGTTGGTGACACACTGCGCGAAGAAAGTCTTGCTGTTCTGCCATTAAAAGGGTCCACAAGAGGTGAGGATTTATTAAAGTCTTTCATGGAATTTGCTCAAGAAAAAAGTCTACCTATGGATAAACTTCTCTCAGTGTGTACTGATGGTGCTCCGTGTATGGTGGGGAAAAACAAAGGATTTGTGGCGCTTCTCCGTGAACATGAAAATAGACCCATCCTAAGTTTCAATTGCATTATACACCAGGAGGCACTTTGTGCTCAGATGTGTGACAGGCAGTTTGGCGAAGTGATGTCGCTGGTCATTCGTGTGATCAACTTTATTGTTGCCCGAGCCTTAAATGATCGCCAGTTTAAAACACTGCTGGATGAAGTTGTAAATAACTATCCTGGTCTGCTTTTGCACAGCAATGTGCGTTGGTTGTCAAGAGGGAAGGTGCTTAGCCGTTTTGCGGCTTGCCTGAACGAAATCCGGACTTTCCTTGAAATGAAAGGCGTCGGGCATCCTGAGCTAGCCGACACCGAGTGGCTCCTCAAGTTTTACTATCTCGTAGATCTGACTGAACATCTGAACCAGCTCAACGTGAAAATGCAAGGCATTGGAAATACAGTGTTATCCCTTCAACAAGCTGTATTTGCTTTTGAAAACAAGCTGGAGCTTTTCATCACGGATCTTGAAACAGGTCGTTTACTACATTTTGAAAAACTGAGCCAATTTAAAGATGCATGCACAGCAAGTGAGCCCATTCAAAACCTTGATCTCCACCAGCTAGCTGGCTGCACATCCAGTCTCCTACAGTCCTTCAAAGCACGCTTTGGAGAATTTCGTGAGCACACTCGTCTTTTTAAGTTCATCACCCATCCAAACGAGTGTTCACTGAACACAGCCGACCTGAATTACATCCCTGGTGTCTCTGTCAGAGATTTTGAAGCAGAAGTGGCTGACCTGAAGGCCTCAGACATGTGGGTGAATAAGTTCAAGTCACTGAATGAAGATTTGGAAAGAATCACACGACAGAAAGCGGAGTTGGCGAGCAAGCACATGTGGACAGAAATGAAAAAACTCCAACCCGAAGACCAGCTGATTCTCAAAACTTGGAACGCGCTTCCTGTCACATACCACACACTGCAGCGTGTGAGTATTGCTGTATTGACCATGTTTGGATCTACGTATGCATGTGAGCAGTCATTCTCACATCTTAAAAACATCAAGTCCAACCTACGATCACGTTTAACGGATGAAAGCCTCAACGCTTGCATGAAGCTTAACCTCACCAAGTACCAACCCGACTACAAAGACATCAGCAAATCCATGCAGCACCAGAAGTCGCATTAATGGTGAGTGTTATAACAACACATTCAGAGGCTTATTATACTGACATTTAGTTGAATTCACTTTTAAAATATATTATATGGCTCTCACTGAAATAAATTTCCAAATTTTTTGCTTTCATGGCTCTCTTAGTCAAAAAGGTTCCCGACCCCTGTAATATAGACTGTCAGTACACTCACCATACTTAATAACCATTACTACAGTCTACATTATAGACTGTCAGTACACTCACTCAGCTTAATAACCATTACTACAGTTTACATTATAGACTGTCAGTACACTCACCAAGGTTAAGAACCAGGCTACAGTCTACATTATAGACTGTCAGTACACTCACTCAGGTTAATAACCATTACTACAGTCTACATTATAGACTGTCAGTACACTCACCAAGGTTAAGAACCAGGCTACAGTCTACATTATAGACTGTCAGTACACTCACTCAGGTTAATAACCATTACTACAGTCTACATTATAGACTGTCAGTAAACTCACAATACTTAATAACCATTACTACAGTCTACATTATAGACTGTCAGTACACTCACCATAATAAATAACCATTACTACAGTCTACATTATAGACTGTCAGTACACTCACCATACTTAATAATGCTGGGATGAACAGATCCGACTTCAGCTGAATGTGTGTGCTGTTAACTTCCTGACTCCATTCTTATAAAGAGTTCCATAGGAAAACAAAAATAAACTATTGTTTTGATATAACCTCCGTGTTCAACAGAGTTAATAGACTTTACTGCAAACACAAACTTGACACTGTCACACAGTGCCATGGGTAAACAGGTGGTGGTGTGACCACAAACATGCCTGGCCACCTTCATCTGCTCAGCATTAATTCTTCCTCACGCCACCAAGTAATGAATCGAGGATCAATCAACATAGCCGAGGCTATCCGTGTCTCTGTCTCTCTCTCTCCCCGTGGTGAAGGTGTTCGCCTCCACACATTCAGAGTCAACAGCGGCACGCGCTTAGCGTCTTTGACCAATAGACATTGACGCACATATTGTTGGTTCTTTCAGTAAAGTCACGTAGATAGAAAATAAAAATAAAAAATTAAATTTAATAAGATAAAGACCACTTGTGTTGCGATCGAAACGTCGTGGGTGCTTTGCTTCATTTTTAATTTTTTTTATTTTTCATTAAATTTATTATCTTTTATTTTATTTTCTATCTACGTGACTTTACCGAAAGAACCAAGAATATCAATTCCTGCAGTCACCAAAGTTTTAAGTCAAAACATTCACACACGTTGACAAAGCCTCACCTTGTGTTGTTGTGGGCAGGTCGCTTCTGATAACAAGAGCGGTATAGCAGCTCAAGCGGGCTTGGCCTGCTAACAAAAGAAAATAAAAACTGCGTGAATATTTACAATAGTGGCGAGCCGGGTGAAGACAAATTAAACTTAAGCGAGATAATTAAAGTGAACGCAATCAGGCGAGGGCAGGAGGCAAGGCCCCGCGTGGCTAGGCCCCGCGTTGTAAAGTTCCAACCTGGACATCGATTCCCATGCTCGCTGCTACTCAACTGACATCCCTACGAGAGAGAGCGAGGCTCTACCTTGGTAAACAACAACAACAACCACCACCACCACAACAACCACCACCACAACGATGAGAATTTCTCACCTCAGGATTTAAGTGTAAGCGCGCACACGGCAGCTTCCTGTTACCTAGCGACAGCAGGAAGTAGTATGACGCCACTTCCCTCCCCCGAGCGGCTCTGTAACTGAATAAATTATGTTAATGAGGCCGGCCCATATGTGGTGTGTACAGTGTGTACACTGTGTGTACACTGTTTGTGTACACTGTGTGTGTGTACACTGTGTATACCCTGTGTGTGTACACTAATTGTGTATACACTATGTGTGTACACTCTGTGTGTGTACACTGTGTGTATAGACTGTGTGTACACTGTATGTACAGTGTGTGTACACTGTGTGTACACTGTGTGTATACACTGTGTGTGTGTACACTGTGGGTGTGTACACTGTGTGTGTACACTGTTTGTGTCCGCATCGAACCGAACCCCCGGCAAGACCGTCTACTTAATGACGAGAGAAATTCACACGAAATGTCCTTTTCAATGAAGTCTTCCAGATGTAAATTGATACAAGCTTTTAATGAAGAAATAAAATCATTTAATTTAAAACACAACACAATTCAAAGATGTTTCATTTTAAAACTTCAAAAACGGAGCATGGGGCACTTGCGTGAATGCGTCCTTCGTGTGCAAATGTTGTGACTTTCCTGGCCTGAAGGCCGTCAATGTGTTGGACCCTTATTGGTGCCCAGCGTCTCAACAACAGCAGTGGGGTTTGCTTCAACCGATAGGTACGAACATCCAGACGTGAATCAGCAAGGAGCATTTCTAGTCCCAGTTAGACAAAATCTACGTGAACACGTAAGACAAAAGTACAATTCGTGTTGTAGAGAATGTACCTCCTCCTATACGTGTAACTTTCAAGCGGTATGCCTTGTAACTGATGAATGATCCGAGCGTGCTCCCTATTTCAAAGACAATGAGTTGCTCCCGAGGCAGACGCTTCGTGAAACACAAAAATACCCTTTGACCTGTATCACAAGAACGGGTCTCACCCGAGTGATCTGTACAGGTTACTTCCAAACACACACACACACTTTATCCTAAAATCACTTATTCAATGTTTAACCCTCAGACAAAATGTTACATACACGCGCACAATCAGACGCGGTATTCATTCTAAATCATTGACGGGCATATTAACAAAAATGAATTACTGCAGCGAAATTGACTGCATCACGTTACATCGTATTAACAAGAAGTTATTTAACAAATATGCACCGTCTGCTTAACAGTGTATGTACAACGTACTATTGTTGCGTCATTCAAAACGAGTAGGCCGTTGCATGCTGGCGTCTGGGTCAAAATGTATCAAATTCTAAACATTACGCTACAAATAATAGATGACGGCGTTTCGATGGCAACACAAGCAATCATCATCAAGTGGGACAAGCACAGCAGCAAGAAGAAGAAACTGCTGGAGTAGGCGCCTACTACTTCAGCAGTTTCTCTTGCTGTGGTTGTCCCACGTGATGACGATTGCTTGTGTTGTGATCTAAATGCCGTGATCTGTTATGTTTCTACTACGTGGTGACTTTACTGAAATAATTCAAGAGTGTGGATTCCTGCAGTCACGAAAGCTTCGAATCAAGATTGCCTACAAACTACACAACTGAGATGACACATCAATCATCGCCCCCTACTGACAGGCTCTTGTCCACATGCAGGCCGGTGCAGGGCCACCACCTTGTGCCACACAGGGGCAGCTGCTACTTGGGGATGCTCTTCGAGTGCTTCAGACGAGATACAAAACTCGGAGTTGCTGAGGCGGTTAAGAAAGCACCGTGTAAATGCAATTATTATAACATAGTGAATGCTTGGGGGCTTATTGTCTCTCGCTCCTGGTTAAAGATCTACCCAACCCACAGGTCCACAAAGACTGGCCGCTCTTACCCTGCAGGTTGAACCAAGAAACTGAGTGTCCAACTTCAAGTTCCTGTCATTAAAGGCCTGTGACAAAGGTGCATCTATTGGAGCGACATCGTCTCAAGCTTACACATCTACCGGGTCTCCACTTGACTTTGTATTGTCTCGGAGGAAGTCCACCCACACCTCCACTTCCACAAACTGCTGGGAGTTGCCTCGCTCTGCCTCACAGTCAGAATTCTCCTCCTGCTTCACGTTGCCTCAATCGATGTGAAGGTCCCATTTTGGATTTGAATCTTCATCTTCACATTTCACCTTCACTTCTTCACTCTTCACCATCACTTCTTCACATTTCACCTTCACTTCTTCACATTTCACCATCACCTCTTCATATTTCACCTCGATACCTTTAAAAAGTGTCCAAGCTGGGATTTTCATCCGGTTCGTGTTTCATGAGGGATGGGCTCATTGCAGCACTTTGACTTTCACAAGCTGATTTCAGACTGCACTCCTTGTGGATCTTCTGATGCTTGTGCGTTCTCTGGTGTACTTGAAGATTTGATGAATTTGCAAATGCCTTCCCACACACACTGCACTTGAAGGGTTTCTCTCCCGTGTGTGTTCTCTGGTGTGTTTTAAGAGCAAATGAACCTGAAAATGTCTTCCGACACACACTGCACCTGAAGGGTTTCTCTCCCGTGTGTTCTCTGGTGTTTTTTAAGAGATGACCATGAAAATGTCTTCCCACACACACTGCACTTGAAGGGTTTCTCTCACGTGTGTGTTCTCTGGTGTTTTTTAAGAGTAGATGAATCTGAAAATGTCCTCCCACACACACTGCGCCTGATGGGTTTCTCTCCCGTGTGTGTTCTCTGGTGTGTTTTAAGAGTAGATGAATCTGAAGTCTTCCCACACACAGTGCATTTGAAGGGTTTCTCTCCCGTGTGTGTTCTCTGGTGTTTTTTTAGAGCAAATGACTGTGAAAATGCCTTTCCACACACACTGCACTTGAAGGGTTTCTCTCCCGTGTGTGTTCTCTGGTGTGTTTTAAGAGCAAATGAATCTGAAAATGTCTTCCCACACACACTGCACTTGAAGGGTTTCTCTACCGTGTGTGTTCTCTGGTGTCTTTGAAGATGAGATGAATCTGAAAATGCCTTCCCACACACACTGCACTTGAAGGGTTTCTCTCCGGTGTGTGTTCTCTGGTGTGTTTTAAGAGCAAATGAATCTGAAAATGCCTTCCCACACACACTGCACCTGAAGGGTTTCTCTCCCGTGTGTGTTCTCTGGTGTTTTTTAAGAGTAGATGAATCTGAAAATGTCTTCCCACACACACTGCACTTGAAGGGTTTCTCTCCCGTGTGTGTTCTCTGGTGTGTTTTAAGAGCGGATGACCATGAAAATGTCTTCCCACACACACTGCACTTGAAGGGTTTCTCTCCCGTGTGTTCTCTGGTGTCTTTGAAGATGAGATGAATCTGAAAATGCCTTCCCACACACACTGCACCTGAAGGGTTTCTCTCCCGTGTGTGTTCTCTGGTGTGTTTTAAGAGTAGATGAATCTGAAAATGTCTTCCCACACACACTGCACTTGAAGGGTTTCTCTCCCGTGTGTGTTCTCCGGTGTGTTTTAAGAGCAAATGAATCTGAAAATGCCTTCCCACACACACTGCACTTGAAGGGTTTCTCTCCCGTGTGTGTTCTCTGGTGTCTTCGAAGATGAGATGAATCTGAAAATGCCTTCCCACACACACTGCACTTGAAGGGTTTCTCTCCGGTGTGTGTTCTCTGGTGTGTTTTAAGAGCAAATGAATCTGAAAAAGCCTTCCCACACACACTGCACCTGAAGGGTTTCTCTCCCGTGTGTGTTCTCTGGTGTTTTTTAAGAGTAGATGAATCTGAAAATGTCTTCCCACACACACTGCACTTGAAGGGTTTCTCTCCCGTGTGTGTTCTATGGTGTGTTTTAAGAGCGGATGACCATGAAAATGTCTTCCCACACACACTGCACCTGAAGGGTTTCTCTCCCGTGTGTGTTCTCTGGTGTGTTTTAAGAGTAGATGAATCTGAAAATGTCTTCCCACACACAGTGCATTTGAAGGGTTTCTCTCCCGTGTGTGTTCTCTGGTGTTTTTTAAGAGTAGATGAATCTGAAAATGTCTTCCCACACACACTGCACTTGAAAGGTTTCTCTCCCGTGTGTGTTCTCTGGTGTGTTTTAAGAACAAATGAATCTGAAAATGCCTTCCCACACACACTGCACTTGAAGGGTTTCTCTCCCGTGTGTGTTCTCTGGTGCCGTGTCAAATTTCCAGTCCGATCCGTGCTGTATGCACGCTGGTCGCATTGTTGCCTTGTCATACCGAGCTGCTGTGCTGACTGCCTATGCTCCATCAGACCAGCGTCAGCTGCAGACAGAAAAAAATAATATCCACACCATCTACACGACAGTATCGAGGCACAGAGGAATGCATATAGTCACATGTGACTTACATGTTTATACTTATTCATATATTCATGATGTAGTGAAAAAGTGTCCCAAATTAATCACAGGGCTGTTATGGCACACAATGAGAGGGCAAATGTCATTAATATGCCTGGAAGCCCTCGTATCTTCAAAATGAATGTTCACCAAAAACTCCGAGCACACAATTTCGGCTGTCTGGCTACAAAAGGAATATTTATGAGAGCTAAATTCAGCTGACATAGCAAAGGGTGTTGAAAACAATACTATTTGTGTTGTGCAGAAATTCATAAATTAATGTTCAATCACAACTTAGAGGTGTGAATCCAGGCTCAGATGTCCTTAAATGCTGGGGATGAACAGTTCCGACTTCAGCTGCATGTGTGTGCTGTGTTCACCTCCAGTTTCCATTCTTACAAAGAGTTCCAGAGGAAAACAAAAGTAAACTACTGTTACGCTATAACCTCCGTGTTCAACAGAGTTAATAGACGTTACTAAAAAACACAAACTGTACACTGTCACTGGGTAAACAGGCGGTGGCGTGTCTAGAATCACGCCTGGCCACCTTCATCTGCTTGGCATGAATGCTTCCTCACTCCACCATGTAATTAATCGAGGATCAATTAACATAACCGAGGCTAACTGGAGTTTGCGTGTCTCTCTCCGTGGTGAGATGTTAACTACCTCACCTGGTATACAGGAAGTCGTGGGTTCGATCCCGACACTGACGCCTGCTGTATATCTGGAGTTTGCGCGTCTTTGACCGATAGACATTGACACACGTATTCTTGGTTCTTTCAGTAAAGTTACGTAGATAGGAAATAACAATAACAGATAATAACAATAACAGATAATACAATTAAATTAAATAAAGACTACTTGTGTTGCAATCAAAACGTGGGTTTTTTTTGCTTTATTTACTATTTTTTATTGTTATTTTTATTTTATTTTCTATCTACGTGACTTTACCGAAAGAATCAAGAATATTAATTCCTGCAGTCACCAAAGTTTTAAGTCAAAACATTCACACACGTTGACAAAGCCTCACCTTGTGTTGTTGTGGGCAGGTCGCTTCTGATAACAAGAGCGGTATAGCAGCTCAAGCGGGCTTGGCCTGGTGAAAAAAATAAAAACTGCGTGAATATTTACAATAAAACAAAGTTACAAAGTGGCGAGCCGGGTGAAGACAAATTAAACTTAAGCGAGATAATTAAAGTGAATGCAATCAGGCGAGGGCAGGAGGCAAGGCCCCGCGTGGCTAGGCCCCGCGTTGTAAAGTTCCAACCTGGACATCGATTCCCATGCTCGCTGCTACTCAACTGACATCCCTACGAGAGAGAGAGAGGCTCTACCTTGATAAATAACAACAACAAAGACCACCACCTCAGATTTCAGTGCAAGCGTGGATCGGCAGCCTCCTGTTACCTCGCGACGTCACGTGGGTAACATGACGCCATTCCAGGGTAAGAGACACACCCCTCCCACGAGCGGCTCTGTAACTGAATAAGTTATGTTAATGAATCAGGGCCATATGTCGAGGGATGGGGCGTGGCTGCTGAACCCGACAGACACACCCCTCAGAATGTTTATAAAAAAATTAACCTCAGAATGTTATTTTTTTTACCTCAATGTAAAAAAGATTTGCTTTTACCTCAGAATATAAAAAAAATGTTTACCTCAATGTAGAAATTCTATTTTTTTACCTCACTCGCACTCTTGAATGCGTTTATTGCCGTTTAACATATTAAACTTTTGCACATTTTACCTCATCGTTTCCTGTCATCACTTTACGAGTTCACCGTGTGTGCACTGTGTGTGTGGGGAGCGTTGGTGCGGCAAAGCAAACCCCTCCAGTGAAGGTCCCCCGTGTGGCCTCTAACAGACTGTAGGGGCAAGTGTCTCTTAGCAGCTCGCAGCAGCTGCGACCACCGTCACGACAAAATTATCTTACATCCACGTCCACCCTCTGTGTATATTCACACGCACGTGGGAGACGCGCTAACCCATCCCTAGCGATCCGAGCGGTGCGTCTTAAGAGTGCGAGGATTATTCTCCTGGCCGCTCTAACGCCGTTCCCACTCGACGAGCGACCTGACGGAGCTGCTTTCACTTGGTGCAGGGCAGGCCGCTCGCGTGGATCAAGATTGGCACAGCAGCTCAGTGGGGGGCTCCCTTACACCCTGGTGGCAATACACTTAGTTTAGTTTTACTTAGGGTCTCTGTTAGTGTGGGTCTCTGTTAGTGTGGGTCTCTGTGAGTCTCTGTGAGTGTGGGTCTCTGTTAGTGTGGGTCTCTGTGAGTGTGGGTCTCTGTGAGTGTGGGTTTCTGTGGGTCTGTGTGGGTCTCTGTGGGTCTGTGTGGGTCTCTGTGAGTGTAGGTCTCTGTGAGTGTGGGTCTCTGTGAGTGTGGGTCTCTGTGAGTGTGGGTTTCTGTGGGTCTGTGTGGGTCTCTGGACCACTGGACGGGTTCCGCAGGATTGGAAGGATGCACTGGTGGTCCCCCTTTTTAAGAAGGGGGACCGCACAGACTGTAACAACTACAGGGGCATCTCACTCCTCATTGTGCCGGGAAAGGTCCTGGCAAGGATTATTCAGCATCGCCTTGCCAGGCACGCTGAGGAGAGGCTTGCGGAGCCCCAATGCGGTTTCAGGAAAGGGCGGTCCTGCACAGATGCCATATTTTTTGTCCGTCTGCTACAGCAGAGGTGTAGGGAATTCCAACAGGACCTACATCTCTGCTTTATTGACCTGGTCAAGGCCTATGATACCATCAGTAGGCCTGGGCTCTGGGTCGTTCTTCGTGCTTTTGGAGTACCTGACCCTCTGCTCACGATCATTAAGGACCTTCATGATGGTGAGCGGGCCCGGGTAAAACTACGTGGCCGGGAGTCAGAGCCATTCCCTGTACACCTTTGGGTGCGACAGGGATGTCCTCTGGCTCCCACATTATTTAACATCTATTTTGACCACGTAGTTCGTGAAGCCTTCAATAGCTGTACCGGGGGAATCTCCATATGGTACAGATATAATGGGAGGCTGATCGATGCCCGGGTGCGGTCAAGGGATGGCTCCCTATTGCTCAACCACGTTATGTATGCTGATGATTTGGTAATAGCTGCTCAGTCAGAGGAGGAGTTGGAGACGCTGCTGCTGAGACTGGAGCGTGCCACTAAGAGGTGGGGCCTTACCATCAGCCCCACCAAAACTAAGCACCTGCCTGGGTATTTTGTACCATCGGACACTCCACCCCCACAACTCCCAATCGGTGATGGGGCAGTTGTGGAGAGAGTGGAGAGTTTCCCATACCTGGGCAGTGTGCTTATGACTGGCTCCAGTTTAACAGCAGAGGTCTCACTCCGAATCAGTCGAGCGGCAATATCTTTTCATCGGTTGCGTAACGCTGTGTGGAAGCTACCTGGTCTGTCGCTCCGCACTAAGCTTCAGGTCTTCTCGGCCACGGTCATTCCCTCCATTCTCTACGCTTGCGAAACGTGGACCCCCCTAATGGAACATCTTCGCCGGTTGGAAACATTTAGGCTGGCCTGCCTACGATCCATCCTGGGTTTAACCAGACTGGATTGTGTGAGGAGCTCACAAATCCTTGAAAGATCTGGGCAGGGTCCCATCGGTGAGCTCCTCCGGCAGGCAAGGCTGCGATGGCTGGGTCATGTAGCCCGCATGCCCAGCCACCGCATGCCGAAACAGCTTTTGTTTGGCCGGATTGAGGGGGGTAAGCGGGCGCGGCACGGGCTAGAGAAGAGATGGAGTGATGTGGTACAGGAGGACGTGGAGCTGAGTGGACTTGCCGATGACTGGTACCAGCGGTGTCAAGATCGGCCTCTGTGGAGGAGGCTCGTGAAGGATGCTACTGGGCAGTTGGAGGCAGTCGCCCTCCAACAACAACGGAGGGCGGAGGAGCAACGCTCAGAGCAACGAGCGGAGCGCCGGGTGGCTAAAGCACAGCAGGTTGGCACAGTAGGGGGCACAGGTGGTGCATCAGCCAGTCATCTCAGTCAGTCGACCCATGGCACCTGGGTCTGCCCCGTGACCTCCTGCCAGCGGGCGTTCGACACTTCACGTGGCCTCAAGGTGCACATAGCCTGGCACAAGCGTCGTGGTGACGTCACCGCCACTTAGTGGCGAATGGCGGTTGTTGTTGTGTGGGTCTCTGTGGGTCTGTGTGGGTCTCTGTGAGTGTAGGTCTCTGTGAGTGTGGGTCTCTGTGAGTGTGGGTCTCTGTGGGTCTCTGTGAGTATGGGTCTCTGTGGGTGTGGGTCTCTGTTAGTGTGGGTCTCTGTGGCTCTCTGAGTGTGGGTCTCTGTGGGTGTGGGTCTGTGTGGGTCTTTATGAGTATGGGTCTCTGTGAGTCTGTGTGGGTCTCTGTGAGTGTGGGTCTATGTGGGTCTCTGTGAGTATGGGTCTCTGTGGGTCTGTGTGGGTCTCTGTGAGTGTGGGTCTATGTGGGTCTGTGTGGGTCTGTGTGAGTGTGGGTTTCTGTTAGTGTGGGTCTCTGTGGGTTTCTGTGAGTGTGGGTCTCTGTTAGTGTGGGTCTCTGTGGGTTTCGTGAGTGTGGGTCTCTGTTAGTGTGGGTCTCTGTGGGTTTCTGTGAGTGTGGGTCTCTGTTAGTGTGGGTCTCTGTGAGTGTGGGTCTCTGTTAGTGTGGGTCTCTGTGAGTCTCTGTGAGTGTGGGTCTCTGTGGGTTTGTGTGGGTCTCTGTGGGTCTGTATGGGTCTCTGTGAGTCTGGGTCTCTGTTAGTGTGGGTCTCTGTGAGTGTGGGTCTCTATGGGTCTGTATGGGTGTCTGTGAGTGTGGGTCTCTGTTAGTGTGGGTCTCTGTGGGTTTCTGTGAGTGTTGGTCTCTGTTAGTGTGGGTCTCTGTGAGTGTGGGTCTCTGTGGGTCTGTGTGGGTCTCTGTTAGTTTGGGTCTCTGTTAGTGTGGGTCTCTGTGGGTCTCTGTGAGTGTGGGTCCTGTTAGTGTGGGTCTCTGTGAGTGTGGGTCTCTGTTAGTGTGGGTCTCTGTGGGTCTGTATGGGTCTCTGTGAGTATGGGTCTCTGTCAGTGTGGGTCTCTGTTAGTGTGGGTCTCTGTTAGTGTGGGTCTCTGTGTGTCTCTGTGAGTGTGGGTCTCTGTTAGTGTGGGTCTCTGTGGGTCTCTGTGAGTGTGGGTCTCTGTGAGTGTGGGTCTCTGTGGGTCTGTATGGGTCTCTTTGGGTCTCTGTGAGTGTGGGTCTCTGTGAGTATGGGTCTCTGTGAGTGTGGATCTCTGTAAGTGTAGGTCTCTGTGGGCCTGTGTGGGTCTCTATGAGTATGGGTCTCTGTGGGTCTCTGTGAGTGTGGGTCTGTGTGGGTCTGTGTGGGTCTGTGTGAGTGTGGGTCTCTGTTAGTGTGGGTCTCTGTGGGTTTCTGTGAGTGTGGGTCTCTGTTAGTGTGGGTCTCTGTGGGTTTCGTGAGTGTGGGTCTCTGTTAGTGTGGGCTCTGTGGGTTTCTGTGAGTGTGGGTCTCTGTTAGTGTGGGTCTCTGTGAGTGTGGGTCTCTGTTAGTGTGGGTCTCTGTGAGTCTCTGTGAGTGTGGGTCTCTGTGGGTTTGTGTGGGTCTCTGTGGGTCTGTATGGGTCTCTGTGAGTGTGGGTCTCTGTTAGTGTGGGTCTCTGTGAGTGTGGGTCTCTATGGGTCTGTATGGGTCTCTGTGAGTGTGGGTCTCTGTTAGTGTGGGTCTCTGTGGGTTTCTGTGAGTGTTGGTCTCTGTTAGTGTGGGTCTCTGTGAGTGTGGGTCTCTGTGGGTCTGTGTGGGTCTCTGTTAGTTTGGGTCTCTGTTAGTGTGGGTCTCTGTGGGTCTCTGTGAGTGTGGGTCCTGTTAGTGTGGGTCTCTGTGGGTCTCTGTGAGTGTGGGTCTCTGTTAGTGTGGGTCTCTGTGGGTCTGTATGGGTCTCTGTGAGTATGGGTCTCTGTTAGTGTGGGTCTCTGTTAGTGTGGGTCTCTGTTAGTGTGGGTCTCTGTGTGTCTCTGTGAGTGTGGGTCTCTGTTAGTGTGGGTCTCTGTGGGTCTCTGTGAGTGTGGGTCTCTGTTAGTGTGGGTCTCTGTGGGTCTCTGTGAGTGTGGGTCTCTGTGAGTATGGGTCTCTGTGAGTGTGGATCTCTGTAAGTGTAGGTCTCTGTGGGCCTGTGTGGGTCTCTATGAGTATGGGTCTCTGTGGGTCTCTGTGGGTCTCTGTGAGTGTGGGTCTGTGTGGGTCTCTGTGAGTGTGGGTCTGTGTGGGTCTCTGTGAGTGTGGGTCTCTGTGGGTCTCTGTGAGTGTGAGTCTCTGTGGGTCTCTGTGAATGTGGGTCTCTGTGGGTCTCTGTGAGTGTGGGTCTCTGTGGGTCTCTGTGAGTATGGGTCTGTGTGGGTCTCTGTGAGTGTGGGTCTCTGTGGGTCTCTGTGAGTGTGAGTCTCTGTGGGTCTCTGTGAATGTGGGTCTATGTGGGTGTGGGTCTATGTGGGTCTCTGTGAGTGTGGGTCTATGTGGGTCTATGTGGGTCTCTGTGAGTGTGGGTCTCTGTGGGTCTCTGTTAGTGTGGGTCTCTGTGAGTGTGGGTCTATGTGGGTCTATGTGGGTCTCTGTGAGTGTAGGTCTCTCTGGGTCTCTGTGAGTGTGAGTCTCTGTGGGTCTCTGTGAATGTGGGTCTCTGTGGGTCTATGTGGGTGTGGGTCTATGTGGGTCTCTGTGAGTGTGGGTCTATGTGGGTCTGTGTGGGTCTCTGTGAGTGTGGGTCTCTGTGGGTCTCTGTGAGTGTAGGTCTCTGTGGGTCTCTGAGTATGGGTCTGTGTGGGTCTGTGTGGGTCTCTGTTAGTGTGGGTCTCTGTGGGTCTGTGCGGGTCTCTGTGAGTATGGGTCTGTGTGGGGCTCTGTGGGTCTCTATGAGTATGGGTCTGTGTGGGTCTGTGTGGGTCTCTGTGGGTCTGTGTGGGTCTCAGTTAGTATGGGTCTCTGTGGGTGTCTATGTGGGTCTCTATGAGTATGGGTCTCTGTGAGTCTATGTGGGTCTCTAGAGTCTCTGTGGGTGTCTGTGTGGGTCTCTGTGAGTCTCTGTGAGTCTGCGTGGGTCTCTATGAGTATGGGTCTCTGTGGGTGTCTATGTGGGTCTCTATGAGTATGGGTCTATGTGAGTCTATGTGGGTCTCTATGGGTCTCTGTGGGTGTCTGTGTGGGTCTCTATGAGTCTACGTGGGCCTCTGTGAGTCTCTATGAGTCTCTGTGGGTGTCTGTGTGGGTCTCTGGGTGTCTGTGTGGGTCTCTATGGGTCTCTGTGGGTGTCTGTGTGGGTCTCTATGGGTCTATGTGGGTCTCTATGAGTCTCTATGAGTCTCTGTGGGTGTCTGTGTGGGTCTCTTTGGGTCTCTCCCTCCCCCCCCTTTAACCCCTGGCCGTCGCCTACCCCTCGGGTGCGGCCACGCCCACACCTCATCCAATCAGGAGTCCCTGGCTCACGGACGTTGCGTCACCTCCGGCTTCCGTCGCTCAGCATCACTTCCGGGGCGTGGAGAGTCCTGGGAGTCGGCGGCTGCATCACGTGACGACTCCCACGTGGCTGCGTGCTGCCCGCTCCGTCCATAGTTACCGTGAAAGACTTGAAACTTGCTGTATTTAGACTATATCGTGACATATTGAGGCGTTAAAACAATCACGGTTTGTTAATTGAACGATTTCCCTTCCCGCCGTGTAATAATGGACAGTGTTTGGTAAGACTTTGTTTTGTTTTTCATCATAACGGGACACATTTTTTACATTATTCCACATGCATAGCGGGGCTAGGGTGTGAGCTTGAGACGTTTGGAAGCCGGTTTAGCATGAGCACTTTTAAGATTTCGTCAATAATGTAATCGGTGTTGCTCAAGCAAATACATTATGAAGTTTGCACACGTGTCAGTAACAAATTGCATTTTTTTACGCATGCAAATGTAGTTTCTTTTCCAAGTGTTGTGAAAATTCTACCTTTATTCTTAATGCTCTGTTGAGCACGAAGTGCCCGTGGCATAACCTGTGGTAATCTCCATATATATAAAAGGCAAAGTTGTGATTGTGTGTTTGTGCTTCTCCACATGCAACAAACTGGAAATTTGCCATGTGCGTACTTTCCAGACTGTACACCATGCACAAATTATGAAAATACACTTTATTTTTTTTGGGGGGGGAGCTCAATAATGCATTTAATTTTTGCACGGCAAGTGAGCTGTGACGTCAAATCTGTCACGTGAACACTTGTGTGTGCACCCAGCACGTGCCTGTCCGAGTAATAAACTCCACTCGTGAACACTTGTGTGTACCCAGCACGTGCCTGTCCGAGTAATAAACTCCACTCGTGAACACTTGTGTGTACCCAGCACGTGCCTGTCCGAGTAATAAATTCCACTTGTGTGTACCCAGCACGTGCCTGTCCGAGTAATAAACTCCACTCGTGAACACTTGTGTGTACCCAGCACATGCCTGTCCGAGTAATAAACTCCACTCGTGAACACTTGTGTGCACCCAGCACGTGCCTGTCCGAGTAATAAACTCCACTCGTGAACACTTGTGTGTACCCAGCACGTGCCTGTTCGAGTAATAAACTCCTGAGCACGAGGCGCGAGCGACGGACCAAGACATGGACAGAAGCGAGTGGTGGCAAGGCGAGTTGGCAGACGACATCTACCGCGTCCTTCGAGAGAAGGTATCCGCCTCTCTCATCAATAGGCCTCCTACACGCAGACACAAATCCTACGAACTGATTTACACGGCATGTACGTTCGAGTGCTCGACTCGCAGCGAGAGGGTTGCAAGTTCAATCCTGGCCAGCGGGTCGACCCGGCCCCCTATCTCTCCGGGGACTATAACACGAGCGATACGGTACCTTGTGGAAGAATAAAAGTGGCTGTGCTTTGGAGGTACAGATCTCCACACCTCGTGTTTTTTTTTCATCGTAGGCTGAGGACTACCGAATGAGTTCTTCGCCATCTTTCACTCGCTTGAACAGGGAGACAATTTTGGCCGTGGCTTTTGTCATTCTTGGTTTGCGTGACGGCGAAAGTTGAATGCTGTGGCCCACCGTAACCGGGCGCGTCGCCTCCTTAGACCCCCAGAATAATCTATTATCGTTTCAAAACACCTCTTGACCTCTTGACCCAACTCCACAGCGTCCCAACTGCCCTCCCAACCCCCGTGTCCTCGTTTTTTTTCCCCCTCGCAGGAGCTGTCGCTGCCTCGGTTTTGCGCACGCTCGCCCCAGCTGCACCTCCGTCGCCACTTCGTCGACCTCCTGGCAACGCTGAGCGAGCGCCTGCAGCTGAGTGTGGCCACGCACCACCTGGCCATCGCAATGTTAGACGTGTTCATGGACCGCCACGACATCACCGTCCGCTGCCTCTACACCTGCTCAATCTGCTACCTCATTATAGCAGGTCGGTCAATCGCTCACGTGACCCACCCACCCACCCACCCGATCACTCGCTCATCTCTCGCTCGCACGCTTGGTCGCTTGCTCACCGTCGGCATGCGTGTCCCTGACACCCTGCGCAGCCAAGTTCGAGGAGATGGATGAGCACGTGCCGCGACTGGACTGGGTGAACCGGCTGGAGGTGATGATCAAGCAAGGGCTGAGTCTGTCCAAGGAGGAATTGCAGCAGACGGAGGTAGCTGCATGCCCCTGTTAATTCGGCATGCAATGTTTCACCCCCCAGAACCGTTCCGTGCATTGTCATGATTCAAGGTCGCGATTTGATTCAAGAAACCAATTGTTTTGTCTTGTTACTTTACAATCTTACTCTTTGGGTCTGTCGGTAAAGTCACGTAGATAGAAAAATAATTAAAAAAATTACGACGTTTCGATGGCAACACAAGCAGTCGTCCTCAGGTGATTGCTTGTGTTGCGATCGAAACGTCAAAGACCCAAAGAATATGAACACATCATCTCTGTTTCATGCCAACTAATTATTCTGTAGACAATTTGAATGTACAGCCCGAATTTGAATATAGAAGCGTGTCTTCTTACTAGATAACAGGAAGGCAAAAGCTGCAGAATAACATTACCACAGCAGACCTGACAAATGAACGTGGAGTGGTGCTCATTTATTTGCACGGCGCTGGAACAAGTGCAGGAAATTCTCCCTATGGTGGGGCTCAGTCTCTCCATAAAACAATCACCCCGTGACGATTTGCTTGCGTTGCGATGGAAACGTCGTGATATTTTTTATTAATTTTTCAATCTACGTGGCTTTTACCGAAAGACCCAAAAGAATATGACGGCCATTGCATTTACCCGTGCAGACGAAGGGCCGAGTTGACTCCTTGACCAGACATTTGAACTGTTTGCGAGCCATGCACCAACCCGACTAGTTAAGCAACCATTGGAAAGATGTTCTAAATCGAACCAAACATTAAACTAATTTTCAATGGTACAGTATATTTTTCAAGTAGTGGTACCCCAAACTTTCGCAGCTCTTAAATTCCCCTTTCACACCATCAATAGGTAAACTCCCCCCCCCCCGCGCCAACTGGCAAGTGCACCCGCACGTACACCACTTCTATGCTAAGTCGGCCAATCAAATGCTAATTTTTATGCTAATTCCTTTGTCAAGGCACCTTGTTTCCTTGCGCACAGCTTAAAGGTCGCGGTCTGAGCGTGGCTGTGTTTCACTCCAGCGCTGTCCTCGAGACCGCCTGATCCCTTCACCTGATGAAGGCCACTTGTGTTGTGGCCGAAACGTCGTGATTTTTGTTGTTTTATTTTTTACCTACGTGACTTTACCGAATAGAACCAAAGAGTATGGATCCTTGCAGTCACGAAAGCTTTAAATCTAGAATAGTTAAATAAACCCTCCAGGCAACACACAGCAGCGTGGCGGACTGAATGCTTCACGCAGTGGTGGCAGCTGTGCCGTGCCAGCCCACTCTCCCGTCTGCCTCCCCCCTGCACAGTTCCTGCTGCTGTGTACACTTGACTGGAACCTGTGCACGCCCACAGCGGCGCACTTCGTGGACTACTTCCTGTGGCTGTCGCGGCGTGAGGACGCCCCGGCTGGAGGCTCGTCCTACCGGCACGCGTACACGACCAAGTACACGGCCCACTTCCTTCAGCTCGCCCTGCAAGGTGCTCGCAGAGCTGTAGAGGAGCGCTTCGTAGGCAACGCTAAGGTGACCAGCGAAGAAGGGACAGTGCCTGAAACGTCACCGAATATATATTTTTTTCCAACGTCGGAATGTTGATATTCTTAGCTCTTTCGGTAAAGTCACGTTGAAGGGAAACAATTAAATAATAAAAAATATATATAAAACAATAAAAATTCTCACGACGTTTCGACCATAACACAAACGGTCGTCATCAGGTGTGTCGGTTTGCATTAATTTATTTATTTTAAAACAGGGTATTTATTTAAAAAAACGTCAGCGCCACGCGCAGCGATTTGGCAGTTTATTTAGAAGGACGAGTCCATCTATGTTCTGAAAAGAGGAGGGGGGAGACGAAAAATTAATGTATGCTGTCTGAAAGCCACCGTAAGCGTGAACAGGTCTTAATTGATTGTTCACGCTTACGGTGGCTTTCAGACAACATACATTAATGTTTCGTCTCCCCCCTCCTCTTTTCAGAACATAGATGGACTCGTCCTTCTAAACAAACTGCCAAATCGCTGCCCGTAGTGCTAACGTTTAAATAAATAAATAAACACACACAAACACCGTTAATAAAATAAATAATTTGATGCGAACCGACACTTCTTTCAAATGTTTCTTGCCGTTGCTTTTCACACCTGATGATGACCGTTTGTGTTATGGTCGAAACGTCGTGAGAATTTTTATTGTTTTATATATTTTATTATTTTATTGTTTCCCTTCAACGTGACTTTACCGAAAGAGCTAAGAATATGAATTACTGCAGTCACAAAAGCTTTAAATCAAAATTTTAGTCGGAATGTTTGTTCAAATGTTCAGGGTGCCGTTGGCCCAACGTTCCTCGTTCACTGGGTGCTTGTGCGTTTAAGCGTCTGTGTGTGTGCCTGTCTGTCATTCCTGTGTGCAGGGTAGAGGTGGCGTAGCGGTTAGCGCTACGCTGCAGCTACGACCCTGGACACCCTGGTCCAACGCCCGCTCACGGCTATCACCGGTGACGATTATCTGAACCGGTCCTGGGCCTCCCCTAGGTCGACTCGGCCTCAAATGAGTAACTCAATGTGGTGTGTAAACATCGCCAGCACTGGGGAGACAAAGGCGGCCGGGCGTGGTGCTGGCCACCCACCCCCTCGTGTGCCACAGTGCCAACCTTCATAGGTGCTGCTACTCGCTAGCAGCACTTGCCCCAAAAGTCTGTTAAGGCTAAACGGAGGGTTTTTGTCTTTGTGTGTATGCAGACCACGTATTCCTGAGTTTCCGTCCATCCGTGGTGGCGGCTGCAAGCATAGCATTGGCCCGTATAGAAGTGAAGCTGCCCTCTGCGTGGACTCTGTACATGCAACACTTCACTGGCCTTGCCTGGGAGATGATCCTGCCGTGCGTGGAGCAGCTGATTTGGTGATTTGCACAACAAAACAACACAAAGCTCTCCTAAGTGACCGTTTAAGAGACCTATTAAGGCTGAGTTGTGGCTCACGAGGCAGCAACGTGCTCTTTTCTCTCCACAATTTATGTTTACAAACCAATACCGGTTACCCGTTCAAGCCGAATTTACCCAAGGGAAATTGAATACAGGTTATGCGTCGCTGCCCGAACCATCACTGCTGCCCAAACCATCACTGCTTTAAGATTAACTGTTAGTCACAGGAAAGTGAAAGTTGTCTCCCAGGTCAAATGAGCGATGTCGGTGGGACCGAGGTAGTCGTGTCGATTCAACAGTCACACGGTGGAGGCCAGTGTCTCCAGAGGACAAATACTGTTGTCAAGTTGGCATGACGAGAGACTACTAAAAAAACAACGAGTATGCCATTTTCTTTGGTTCTTTCGGTAAAGTCACCACCACGTAGAGTGAGAATAAAATAATAAAATAATAAAATTCTCACGGCGTTTCGGCCACAACGCAAGCGGCCGTCTTCAGATGAATGGTACAGACCTGTTTGCGTTGTGGCCGAAACGTCGTGAGAATTTTATTGTGTTATTTTAATATTTTATTCTCATTCTACGTGGTGGTGACTTTACCGAAAGAACCAAATAAGATTAATCCTTGCAGTCACGAAAGCTTCAAATCGAAAAGAGTATGCCATTGTGCAACAGATGGCAAATATTTTAAACAATATCCATGACGACTAAATGAAGCTGATATGTGGATTCCTGTGCGTGCGAATTTTCACGTCCTAGTCCATCACGGATGCCCTGAGACTCGGTGAGGCGCTCCAGCATTACCCATGGTGCCTTGTGACTCATTGGTAGATGGGCCCTTATGGTTGAGGTTTCTCATCACCTTGCTGAATTAAATAAGCAGACGAACGCTAAACGATTAAACATTCCTCTGGTGCTGTTGCTGGCTTCTTAGTATTTTGGGCCTGTGCTTAGCAACCGTTATTTAAACATAACAACATTAAGTTACACACTCTTAATTTTTAGAGATTGGGGAGTATGGATTTCAGATTTTGCCCCAGGGTTGTTTCCACTTATGTTATATTGAGGACAAACTACTACAAACGACAGTACTATGCAGTGGTGTTAATTACTGCAGTACATCCTAGATGTTTTTATTGATGTTAAATTATTATATTGCTGTCAAGGGCACGGTGTGATATTGGGTTCAAGGATTACAAGATGGCTTGAACCTAACATGATTAGACCCACATGCATGGACCTGTGTGTGTCAAGATGGGCTTGAACCTAACATGATTAGACACACAGGCATGGACCTGTGTGTGTCAAGATGGGCTTGAACCTAACATGATTAGACACAGGCATGTACCTGTGTGTGTCAAGATGGGCTTGAACCTAACATGATTAGACCCACAGGCATGGACCTGTGTGTGTCAAGATGGGCTTGAACCTAACATGATTAGACACACAGGCATGGACCTGTGTGTATCAAGATGGGCTTGAACCTAACATGATTAGACACACAGACATGGACCTGTGTGTGTCAAGATGGGCTTGAACCTAACATGATTAGACACACAGGCATGGACCTGTGTGTGTCAAGATGGGCTTGAACCTAACATGATTAGACACACAGGCCTGGACCTGTGTGTGTCAAGATGGGCTTGAACCTAACATGATTAGACACACAGACATGGACCTGTGTGTGTCAAGATGGGCTTGAACCTAACATGATTAGACACACAGGCATGGACCTGTGTATGTCAAGATGGGCTTGAACCTAACATGATTAGACACACAGGCATGGACCTGTGTGTCTGTTCTAACTCTACGTCCTCCCCCTGTGTTCGAACTCTTCAGTAAATACAACTTCAACAGGAAGCAGGTCATGGAGCTTCAGGAAAATCCTGCTGTCCACTCTGAGCAGCCCTCCCACTCAGCCTCAGCCATACCACGTGTGCCTCGTCACCAGTCAACTCAACAGCAGCAGCAGCAGCCGCAGCCACTACAGCAGCAACAGCAGCAGCAACAGCAGCAGCAGCAACAGCAGCAGCAACAGCAGCAACAGCAGCAGCAGCCACAACAACAGCAGCAGCCACAGCAACAGCAGCAGCAACAGCAGCAACAGCAGCAGCAACAGTAGCAGCAGCAGAAGCCACAGCAGCAGCAGCAGAAGCCACAGCAGCAGCAGCCACAACAACAGCAGCAGGAGCAACAGCAGCAGGAGGAGCAGCAGCAGCCACAGCAGCAGCCACAGTAGCAGCAGCAGCAGCCACAGCAACAGCAGCAGGAGGAGCAGCATCTGGTGCCCAAGTCGGTGCAGACGCCACCTGTGGAGGTGGGTCAGGAGATGGAGTCGCCGCCGCCGTTCAGCAAAGAGACCCTTGGCAACATTTGGGATGACCAAGAGTTGGCCGCGCAAGCCACGTGTCAGCAGGAACCTGGCCATCGAGCCGCACAACAGATACATCAGCAGGCCGTGCGGTGATTGATGTTGCATTTTCGGCAGGGCACCGATTTCAGGAATGCAGAACGCGGAGCGAGTTGTCGGTCAAACCTCAGCTCGTCAGAGCTTTGGTCGGCAAGCTGTGGGGGGGGGTGGGGGGTGTTCAAGGAGGCTGTAGATTCATACTCTTTGGTTCTATTGGGTAAAGTCACGTAGGTAAAAAATAAAATAATAAAATTCTCACGACGTTTCGGCCACAACACAAGCGGCCTTCATCAGGTGAAGGGACGAGACTGTCTGGAGGACAGCGCTGGAGTGAGCTGTAGATTACCGGCAACGAAAGCGTTGCAGAATCTTCGCGACGGTTGCAAATTTCAGTTAATGAGGCGTCGTGCCGCACGCAATCCCGTGACATCGCAAACCGACTTCCACTGTATAATTTCGATTTGAAGCTTTCGTGACTGCAAGGATTCGTCTTCTTTGGTTCTTTCGGTAAAGTCACCACCACGTAGAATGAGAATAAAATAATAAAATAACACAATAAAATTCTCACGGCGTTTCGGCCACAACGCAAGCGGCCGTCTTCAGGTGAAAGGTACAGAACTGTCGGGACGACAGAGCTTCAATGAACGATGTTAAGATTCGTAGCGACTTCTCCCAACCAGCTTAAAAGTCGCTACGAATCTTAACATCATTCATTGAAGCTCTGTCGTCCCGACAGTTCTGTACCTTTCACCTGAAGACGGCCGCTTGCGTTGTGGCCGAAACGTTGTGAGAATTTTATTGTGTTATTTTATTATTTTATTCTCATTCTACGTGACCTTACCGAAAGAACCAAAGAAGATGACTTCCACTGGTCAAGAGGCCAGCCGAACGCCGACAAATACTGGGTCGGCCTGCAGTTAAAAGCCACGCTGTTCGGGCCCGGCTCCGCTCTGGCCATTTTATGTTTGGCCATGAATTCAAATGGCCAAAGAGACATAGTAAGAAAATGTCTTCAAGCCTAAGTGAGCATTGGTTGATGCTTATTTTCACGGGAGTTTCTCAGCCAGTGAAGATATTTTTTAAGGACATGTCTGTGAAGCTATCGTTGCCGTTCCACAAAGCGGTACTTACTGCGTCAATCCCGGAGGAATAATTGGTCGCGAAAGCCTACGTGTTAAACTGGAATAATTGCAGAATCTACCTCTTGTGTGGGAATTGAACTGGTAACTATCTGGTTATAGGTTGGACACTTTTATCACTGCGCTACACTGAACAACATTACCAAATACACTGAACATAATGTGCTATCTGTTTAGCCGTTAAAATAATTGAGAAACAAAAAAACCATGCGTGCAATTTGTACCAATCTCATGTCTCTGTTTCGGGGCATAGTGTTATCCCAAAGCCACCCAGACACTTCCACTAAACAGTGCGAACTGTGTCTGCTACTTGTTTTTATATATTGCGACCTTATCACTTATGCACCTCTCAGAAAGAACGTGTATTAATGAAATTACGTGTAATTATAGGGATGGCAAAGTCAGGTTCGCAGTTTTCTGCATCGACATGTGAAAGATGCTCCTCCGGACAGGTGTAATGCTGTAATTTCATTGTGGATAATTATGTACACTTTAAATGGGCACATTTAATCCTGTGTGTGACTGGGTGACAGCATTTAGAGTCAGAATTATCTCTTGCATGTGAGACAAGGGAATAATTCATTGTTTTAGACTAATAATTTAGAAAAAAATTATGTTACTGATAAAACTGTCTTCCTGCTCAAACGATCATGGCATGATATTCGTATTTGTGGTCCTGATACAGTGTTGATAATTCCTTTAATATCACCATCAAAGAGTATTTAAACCTGTAATTGACGAAAAAATCCGATCATAACAGCGCAGGTTGTAAAATCATTTTTTACTTGCAAATAAACACGAACGGTTTCTTCTTAAGCAGTGCATTGTGGTTCTCTTACCTTTGGTCACTGTCAAAATAAATCTGAGCAAATCTGACCGACTGTCAGTTAGAACCAATACAGAGATGGGTAACTCTAGGCCCATTTGGTCATTGATCAGATTCATCAGTGTGGTATCATCACCTTTACAGAGATGGGTAACTCTAGGCCCATGTAGTCATTGATCAGACTGATCAGTGTGGTATCATCACCAATAGAGAGATGGGTAACTCTAGGCCCATGTAGTCATTGATCAGACTCATCAGTGTGGTATCATCACCAATACAGAGATGGGTAACTCTAGGCCCATTTAGTCATTGATCAGACTCATCAGTGTTGTATCATCACCAATACAGAGATGGGTAACTCTAGGCCCATGTAGTCATTGATCAGACTCATCAGTGTGGTATCATCACCAATACAGAGATGGGTAACTCTAGGTCCATGTAGTCATTGATCAGACTCATCAGTGTGGTATCATCGCCAATACAGAGATGGGTAACTCTAGGCCCATGTAGTCATTGATCAGACTCATCAGTGTGGTATCACCACCAATACAGAGATGGGTAACGCTAGGCCCATTTAGTCATTGATCAGACTCATCAGTGTGGTATCATCACCAATATAGAGATGGGTAACTCTAGGCCCATGTAGTCATTGATCAGACTCACCAGTGTGGTATCACCAATACAGAGATGGGTAACTCTAGGCCCATGTAGTCATTGATCAGACTCATCAGTGTGGTATCACCAATACAGAGATGGGTAACTAGGCCCATTTAGTCATTGATCAGACTCATCAGTGTGGTATCATCACCAATACAAAGATGGGTAACTCTAGGCCAATGTAGTCATTGATCAGACTCATCAGTGTGGTATCACCAATGCTCACTGCAGTGAAGACTGCCTCTGGCAAGCCACACATGTAGAGTTACCACTTTCACACCGCGGGGTCAATTAGCTGGGCTAATTCAAAGCTGCTTAAGAAAAATACAATACAAACTCAGCGTCTGATGTCACGCTACTGCTAAGGCAAGATGAGCCCATCATAATAGTAACACTGTGTGTATGTACACCTATGTTAACCACACTGTGTGTGTACACCTATGTTAACCACACTGTGTGTGTGTACACCTATGTTAATCACACTGTGTGTGTACACCATGTTAATAACACTGTGTGTGTACACCTATGTTAATCACACTGTGTGTGTGTACACCTATGTTAATCACATTTTGTGTATGTACACCATGTTAATCACACTGTGTGTATGTACACCATGTTAATCACACTGTGTGTATGTACACTATGTTAATCACACTGTGTGTATGTACACCATGTTAATCACACTGTGTGTGTGTACACCATGTTAATCACACTGTGTGTGTGTACACCTATGTTAATCACACTGTGTGTGTACACCTATGTTAATCACAATGTGTGTGTACACCATGTTAATCACACTGTGTGTGTACACTATGTTAACCACACTGTGTGTGTACACCTATGTTAATCACACTGTGTGTGTACACTATGTTAATCACACTGTGTGTGTGTACACCATGTTAATCACACTGTGTGTGTACACCATGTTAATCACACTATGTGTGTACACCATGTTAATCACACTGTGTGTGTGTACACCTATGTTAATCACACTGTGTGTGTACACCATGTTAATCACACTGTGTGTGTACACCATGTTAATCACACTGTGTGTACACCATGTTAATCACACTGTGTGTGTACACCTATGTTAATCACACTGTGTGTACACCTATGTTAATCACACTGTGTGTGTACACCTATGTTAATCACACTGTGTGTGTGTACACCATGTTAATCACACTGTGTGTGTACACCTATGTTAATCACACTGTGTGTACATCATGTTAATCACACTGTGTGTACATCATGTTAATCACACTGTGTGTGTACACCTATGTTAATCACACTGTGTGTGTGTACACCATGTTAATCACACTGTGTGTGTACACCATGTTAATCATACTGTGTGTGTACACCTATGTTAATCACACTGTGTGTGTGTACACCTATGTTAATCACACTGTGTGTGTACACCTATGTTAATCACACTATGTGTGTGTGTGTACACCATGTTAAACACACTGTGTGTGTGTACACCATGTTAATCACACTGTGTGTGTGTACACCATGTTAATCACACTGTGTGTGTACACCTATGTTAATCACACTGTGTGTGTGTACACCATGTTAATCACACTGTGTGTGTACACTATGTTAATCACACTGTGTGTGTGTACACCTATGTTAATCACACTGTGTGTGTACACCTATGTTAATCACACTGTGTGTGTACACCATGTTAATCACACTGTGTGTGTACACCTATGTTAATCACACTGTGTGTGTACACCTATGTTAATCACACTGTGTGTACACCATGTTAATCACAGTGTGTGTGTGTACACCTATGTTAATCACACTGTGTGTGTACACTATGTTAATCACACTGTGTGTGTACACCATGTTAACCACACTGTGTGTGTGTACACCTATGTTAATCACACTGTGTGTGTGTGTACACCATGTTAATCACACTGTGTGTGTGTGTACACCATGTTAACCACACTGTGTGTGTACACCATGTTAATCACACTATGTGTGTGTACACCTATGTTAATCACACTGTGTGTGTGTGCACCTATGTTAATCACACTGTGTGTGTGTACACCATGTTAATCACACTGTGTGTGTGTACACCATGTTAATCACACTGTGTGTGTACACCTATGTTAATCACAGTGTGTATGTACACCATGTTAATCACACTGTGTGTGTACACCTATGTTAACCACACTGTGTGTGTACATGTTAATCACACTGTGTGTGTACACCATGTTAATCACACTGTGTGTGTGTGTACACCATGTTAATCACACTGTGTGTGTACACTATGTTAATCACACTGTGTGTGTACACCATGTTAATCACACTGTGTGTGTGTACACCTATGTTAATCACACTGTGTGTGTACACCATGTTAATCACACTGTGTGTACACCATGTTAATCACATTGTGTGTGTGTACACCATGTTAATCACACTGTGTGTGTACACCATGTTAACCACATTGTGTGTGTGTACACCATGTTAACCACACTGTGTGTGTACACCATGTTAATCACACTGTGTGTGTGTACACCATGTTAATCACACTGTGTGTGTGTACACCATGTTAATCACACTGTGTGTGTACACCATGTTAACCACACTGTGTGTGTACATCTATGTTAACCAAATGCCAACGTTGGCTCAACGTTGCATGTTGACTGGGTTTGAATTAAAATGTTGTGTTCTCGATGGAGTAATTTCTGGCCCTCATAAAAAAATTTCAACGCTTTTACCGAACTTGATTCCCCTGTTTGTCGTGGTCAAATTCTTGTAATAAAAATGTAGTCTACTTCCTGTCGTCCAATCAATCACACATGTTGCACGCGGTGACAATGCATATCCTGTATTAAAATCGGCATCAATCAATTCATTGCCTCCTTTCCAGCAATTAAAAATAAGATTTACGGACAGCATCTTTAAAAAATTTTGTGCAGGTGGGAAAAACGCCGCGGTCCCTAAACTGCGGAATCGTCTCGCGCGACGAGCAGGCGCCGCGTGTCTGAGGCGCGCCTGCTCCGTGTGCGTGGTGTTAACGAGTTACGGACAGCATCACACACACAAAAAAATAGCACGTTGAAGATTAATTTATAAAGTAATCAATCAATTAAGCGGCTCTTTTAAAGCAATTACAATTTTTTTTGTATGGACGGATTATTTAATTTAATGTTTTTTTTGGCTAGGTCAATGAAACGCCGCGGTCCCTAAAGTGTGGAATCGCCTCGCCGGGGAAGCAGGCGCCACGTCCTTCTCTCACGGCGGTGAGTTATAAACTATTTATTGTTGTTATTATTATTGTTGTTGTTAATCTTTAAAGCTTGTGATCAAAACGACGTCCACTTCCCGTTGCCCACTGGACTTCTTCTTCTTTACCTTTTAGCGCACTTTAAAATAAGAAAGCGTTGTTTAATAATAAAACGTTGTTGTTGTTATTGTGTGTAAGGCGTTTCCAGGGTAGTCCTCGACTTACGACGGAGTTGCGTTACAGCGACCAACACCGTAACTCGGAAATATCGTCCTTAGCCTAGCCGGGAGTCTTAAAGAATGGTGATTATTTAGCAAAAACAGAGATAATTTACAGTAGTACTGTATAAACTATATACCGCATGTATTTATTACAATACTGTATTGCACAGTGAAATGTAAAGTTAAACAAACAAGGTAAATTCTTAGACTATGAGCTGCAATTTAATATAAAGTTTTTTCCAGGAAACAATCCTATCTAAGCTATAACAACTTTAAACATGCATTGAACATAGCGTATCGTATGTTGTACTGTACTCGCCAAGATTCTTACCTCGCACGTCGCTGCGTTTGCCTGCCACGCGAAATTTAAAATATATTAACAATTTTGTCTTAGCGTAAGATCGTAACATCGAAATAGCGTAAGTCGGGGATCGTCGTAAGTCGGGGGTCGTCGTAAGTCGCGGACCGTCGTAAGTCGGGGACCTCGTGTGCTGCCCTGCAGGCTGTCACCACGTGTGATGTCACCACGTGTGATGTCACCTCGTGTGTTGTCACCACCACGTGTGTTGTCACCACCTCGTGTGTTGTCACCACCTCGTGTGTTGTCACCACCACGTGTGATGTCACCACCACGTGTGTTGTCACCACCACGTGTGATGTCACCACCACGTGTGTTGTCACCACCTCGTGTGCTGTCACCACCACGTGTGATGTCACCACGTGTGCTGTCACCTGTTAATGAACTCCGCTTTCAAATCCAATTAAAATTAGTTTTATACATTTGTGGCGGCCCATTGTAAAACCTCAACACACTGAGATGTCTCAGAATATTGAAGTCAGCAACCCCCCCCAAAGTCAAAATCCTGGCTCCTAGCCCACTGACCCTCCTCCACCTACAACACGTGGAGATCCCTTTATACAGCAGTGGCTTGGCAAAGAGTTGCAAATCATTATTGTTTTATATTTTTATTGTTTCCCTTCTACGTGGTGACTTTACCGAAAGAACCAAGAATATAATAATAAAACAATAGTAATATAATAATAAAATATTATAATAACATTCAATATATAATATAAAATATATAATATATAATAATTAAATATTTTAATCGAATATTGTAATAGTAATCTAATAATATAATAATACATTTTGATTTAAAGCTTTCGTGACTGCAGGCAGTGGTTCTTAACCTTGTTGGAGGTACCGAACCCCACCAGTTTCATATGCGCATTCACCGAACCCCTCTTTAGTGAAAAATAAAATGTGATTTTTTTCAAATTCAAGACGTAGATATGTTTTTTACTGGTACACAAAATGAGCCGTGCATGAACATTACCTTGTTCAAAGAATAAAACCAACACAATGCATAAACTCACAACAAATTACATACCTGGAAATCAATGTGACTTCTGCTGTTGCCTTTGAGAGATCAGTTCAGATATGCGTGGCTCCACCTTGGCAAGTGCCACTCTCATGTCATTTTCACAGCAAAGTCTGTTCCTTTTCTTCGTTTTTATGTCCAGCATCCTCGAAAAGGATTGCTCACAAAGATATGTTGTAACAAATGGTATAAAAAAATCCAGGGCTTTCTTAGCAATAACTGGATACTTGTTCATTTGTCGACACCAAAACGTTGAGAGCGTTGTTGTTCTGAAGAGTTGCTGTTGAACCTGGCTCTGCTGAATTTCAATGATTTCGTCGAGGAATTCATCATTGACATCTGCTGTTTCAACAGCAAACGTGAACGGCTGTCTCACCCATGCTGGATATGACTCTCTTGTAGGGAAATATCCGTCGAGAGACTTTGCAAGCTCATCTAAGTGCGTGGCAATTGTTTGCTTCAGTTCCGTGGATACAGAAATATCTCCGATTCCAGACACATCTTCGATCTTACTTGCACAGTCGTCCAGAAGCGGGAAGTTTGCGAAGTTATTGTTCTCTGTTCGTCGTTTCCATAACGGTAGCTTTTTTTGAAAAGCCTTCAGGTGTTCTTCCGCTTCCATGATATTGACTCCACCACCCTGCATCTGCTGATTGAGATGATTGAGAGCTGCGAATATATCAGCCATGTATGCTAAAATGAGAATGAACTCAGGATTTTTGAAGCAATCTGCATGGCAGTGTTGGTGCTCTTGCAAAAACAGGGCTAATTCCACACGCATGGCAAAAACACGATTCAGCACCTGTCCCCGGGATAACCACCAAATATTAGAATGGAGCAGAAGTACCTCAAATTCAAAGCCCATTTCTTTACACAGCTCACTGAAGATGCGGTGCCTCAGAGCACTTTTTCGCACATAGTTCACACATTCCACCACAGTTTTTAATACTTCTGCCATTTTTGGAGGTAAGGTTTTTGTTGCCAACGCATGCCTGTGCAGAATACAATGCCTCACAATGATGTGTGGTGCATCGGCCTTTACTAGCGCACCAAAACCAGACTTTCTTCCCAGCATGACTGGAGCTCCGTCCGTACAAACTGCAGAAACTATATCCCATGAAAGATTGTTGTCTCTGAAGAAGTCATCCACAAGCTTCTTCACATCGGCTGCCTTCGTTGTTGTTGTAAGAGGCTTACAAAATAAAAACTCTTCTTTTATCATGTCGTCTTTCACATAGCGTACAAAAACAGCAAGCTGGCTTAGATCAGAAACGTCTGTGGTTTCGTCGAGTTGAAGGCTGAATTTTGCCGGGCTTGAAATCAGATCCGCGACTACTTGAGCCAAGATGTCTTTACTCATGTCTTCTATTCTGTCACTGACGGTGTCATTTGAAAGGGGAATTTGTGATAATTTACCTTCGGCCGCTGTTCCGAGTATCAGATTCGCCATCTTTAATGCAGCTGGTTTCACAAGTGTTTCACCAATGGTGTGTGGCTTGCCCTGCTTTGCGATCAGGTAAGCAACTTCGTACGATGCTGTCAGGATCGGTTTGTTAACAGGTACAAATCCAAGAGCAGGCAGAGTGGCCCTTTCATCGAATCTGGCTCTCTTCACCCTGAATTCAGCAAGTGTTGTGTTCTTGTATTCCCCGTCTCCATGCAGCTTCAAGAAGTGTTCCTTTAGTTTTGCCGGTGCAAGACTAGAGTTGCTCAACTTGGCGTTGCAAATCATGCAGATAGGACGCTCACTCCCATCACGTTCCGTGATACATGAGAATCCATGTTGTACATATTCGTCCGACCACTTTCTTCTTTTGCCCGACATAGTTAGTATGGATAAAATATTAAAGAAATCACACGACGTACGACAACAACAGTCACACGTTGACTACTGAGTACGCACTAAATTCCCCGTTGCGCTGATTGGCCAAGCAGTGTAGCATGATCATCTGCAGCCAGTGATGGCCAAGCGGGCCGTGTGTGTCATCACAAATTTACACAATAATTCAAGTGTGTCCGGACCTCCGTGGCGGGGGCTCTGCCGAACCCCTGAGATCGACTCACCGAACCCCTGGGGTTCGATCGAACCCAGGTTAAGAACCACTGACTGCAGGGATTCATATTCTTGGTTCTTTCAGTAGAGTCACCTGCACGTAGAAGGGAAACAATAAAATAATGAAAATATAAAACAATAAAATAGTTCTTGCTGTGGTTTTTCTTGCTGTGGTTTTCACACCTGATGATGATTCTTGTGTTGCAGTCGAAACGTCGTGATAATTTTATTGTTTTACATATTTTTTATTGTTCCCTTCTACGTGGTGACTTTACCGAAAGAACCAAGAATAATATAATAATAATATAATAATAGGGGTTATTCCTCTTTTTTTTCTGGCAATAAAAAGAAAGCCGTCCCTTGGTGTGGACCAATCAGTTTGAAGGACAATGCATCAAATATTATCATAGTATTTGTGTTTTGTTTACATTTTGACTGCAGGTATTGTGGTTAATGCAGTAACATGAATCCTTGTTAAAAGGTTTTAGTTTTGTTGCCAGAAAAAAAGGGGAAACCCCCCTCCCCCTATTATTGTTATTATTGTTATTATTATTGTTATTATTATGATGATGCAGTGATCACCTTTGTGTTGGGTGATTTTGACTGTAGCCGCGGCGAGGATGACCCAGAGTCTGCGTGAGGATTTTATGGTCCTCCTGCATAGACCCAGATGTTGATGAGGCCTGTCAACCCCCCTGCCAGCACCACCACCATCACCACCACCACCATCACCACCATCATCACCACCATCACCACCATTACCACCACCCTCACCATCACCTCCATCACCACCACCATCACCACCCTCACCACCACCACCACCACCCTCACCACCACCATCACCACCATCACCACCACCATCACCCTCACCATCACCACCACCACCATCACCACCATCACCACCATCATCACCACCATCACCACCATCACCACCATCACCACCACCATCACCACCATCATCACCACCATCACCACCATCACCATTACCACCACCATCACCATCACCTCCATCACCATCACCATCACCACCACCATCACCACCCTCACCACCACCACCACCACCCTCACCATCACCACCATCACCACCACCATCACCCTCACCATCACCACCACCACCATCACCACCATCACCACCATCATCACCACCATCACCACCATCACCACCATCACCACCACCATCACCACCATCATCACCACCATCACCACCATCACCATTACCACCACCATCACCATCACCTCCATCACCATCACCACCACCATCACCACCCTCACCACCACCACCATCACCACCCTCACCACCACCATCACCACCACCATCACCCTCACCACTGTTGTATACGGCCCCTTTTTCCACATTTAATATCCATAAGACTATTTACGGATGCATACACATAGATTTATTTTTCCCTTCTTTCGTGACAAACAATATATTTTTTTAATAATGAATAAAACCCGTAAGCCAGAAAAACGAAAAACCAGATGTCGGTCATGAACAGGCCATATATATATAAAGAAATAATAAAACTCTCAAGGCGAGGATGTAACAGCTATCGGCGAAAATCTCCAGATGAACAAGAGTTTGATGGGCCCCTTAGGAAAGGTCCCTCCGAGGTCAGAACACCAAGAGAGTAGACACGGAGGCGCCAACAGGCTAAATCGTATACATTTTTTTTGTTTCTTATTTGTCGGTAAAACAAAAATATATAATTAAAAGGCAACAACAAGAATAAGATCAAATTAACGGTCCTAACGCTCACTCCAATTAAGACCAGGCCACCAGATACATCAGTGAATTATTATCCGATAATTAATTCGCTATCAAATGATTTTCACCTTTAATACTTACTGTTAAAACAAAGCTTGGAGACAAATACCGAGTCACATCAAAGGTTTTTGAGAAGGAATGAGACAACGGGCAAACTTGCGAAAGAGTTTAAACAATATCCCAAGCAACCCCGACCACCTTTGTCTCTCGCAACGCGGAGAAGCAGGAATTACACCTTATCACGAGGGGCCATCTGGAAAAGCCGGCCGGGTTTGATGAGGAGGCACACCCCACCCCACACACGGCAATCAGGCAAACAAAGTTTTAAAGAAATTGCAATATAACATTAATAATAACGTGTTCACCTTACACGACATTCCATTATAGAACCTTACAGAACCAAGGGATATGGATTCCAACAATCAAGAAACGGACCTCTTAAACTCAGGATGATAATTATTTTTCTTTTTAATAATTCCATCATAACAATTCGAACCTCGGTAAAACCGAGAGGTGTCGGGAGGACGTAGTTACAAACACGAGTCTTGGCAAACATGGGACCAAATGGTATTTGAGAAATATAAGTCGAAAGTATAAAGAGATAGGTGCTCCCGACCACCTTTGTCTCTCCCGAAGAGCGCGAGAGAGGAATTTCACGCCAGGGCAAACAGATCGTTATCGCAGGAACCATCTGCCACACACGGGACTTAGTAGTGGCCCCACCCCACCCTGCACACGGGCAGCAAAAGAGCGAGCGTGCTTTAAGTTAAATAAACTGTCACACATTTATAAACACAAAGTGACGAAAATTAAAAAAACTAAGTAAGAGCCAAGGTAACGGGGTGGATTAGGCTGGTAGAATGTGGAGTCGAAATGATATTTGCAAAGTATAGAGAGATGGGAAGATCCCGGCCACCTTTGTCTTTCCCTGCAGCACGTGATAAAATGCATACGCTCAGAAGAGCATCTTCACTTGGAAACATATCAAATACTATGAATCACAAGCATGATCATAACTGTGTATGATAAGATACCAACTGTGATGTGAAATGTTAAACTTAAAAAAAAATCGTAACCATTTCTTTGTGCGTCGAAAACGTGTACGAAAAGGGGGGGGAACCCGCCCCTCTCTCTGGGTGGATGGAGTAGACAACCAGACGCCTTCAAGATTAATCGAAGTGTCTGTTGTCTTGATGTTTATGGCTTGAGGAAAGACCCGAACAGAACCGTGTCATAAATGACACACACAAACATACACACTGACACACGAACCCCCCCCCCCCACCACCGACATACGATCAGATCAAAGATAGCTCCGCCTCGTGAGGGGGAGCCGAGAAGGAGAGAGATTTTTGGCATAAAAAGGAGCCGTTTCAGCATTGAAATCAACTCATCAGCCCTCGGGGGCAGCTCAACAGAAGAAGACTCATCTCAACTCAGCTCAACAGAAGAAGACTCATCTCTACTCATCTCAGCAGAAGACCCGCTCAACTCATCTCAGCAGAAGACCAGCCATCACCGACGCCGGAGACGCCTCTACAACTCGCCGAATTGGCGAGTGTCGCCGATTGGCGACCCGCTGCCGCTGTTAGCGGCCAGCGCCACCACGAGCGAATCGTGAGCCTGCAATCTACAACCGCCGACGACGGAGCACCAGCGTGCCAGCTGCTCGCAGACGCACTGCGCGCATTACCTACCGTCCGCGTACAACCGCACCGCTGCGGGCGTGCTTCTATCGCCATCTACCAGACGGTCATCGCAGCTACAAACAACGTATCTACTCGTTCACCAACGTCCGTCGAGTCCGAACCAACTACTGAAAGAAGAATCAACTGATACGTATGATGCACTGCCCCCCACTACACGACAAACCAGACGTCTGCTTGACGCAAAGAATCGATTCCGAACATTGGCCTACTCTTTCACCACTCATACCATTCAACACACACACGGGTCATTAACAAAGCCTAAAACCTCAAGCCATTGAATTATCCGTGATTGTGGAAACATCGCAACGACCGAGTGAATAATCCATCGTTTTTAAGAGTGTTCATAATTTTCCTCTGTAATATTGTGCTGGGGCTGTACTTCTAACCGCATAAATTACCAACTGACCCATTAACAAGGATTAATTCTTGGCACCTCACCACGGAGCGCCGCTCGCGGGGGTGAAGAGCGGGTTCAACCGGTTCCCTGTCAAGGGTCTGGCCACAATTAATTAAAAGATTTGCCCGAGATAAGGATCTCAAAAGGAAACATCGCCACCCATTGAGTTGCGTTGAGAAGTCGATTAGAAATACTTGAGTCGTTCGTTAATATTTTTCTTTCTACATAATCTTGCTGGTATCCACGAATGAAATAACGAATTCAAACGCATATTTGTGCCTCCAAGAATAATACTGGTTGGAGTGCCCTTTCAACGAGTAGCGTTGCATAATAATCAGTCATCCTATTGTTAACAACGTGACAATAATTGCATTAAGGGTCGCGCATGATCAATGACCGAATGCTGTGTTGTGTGACAATTCAAGTAACGAAGCATTGCGGCCATCGAGTGGTGTTGATAAGGCAATTAGAAGTATTTCAGTCGAACGCTTTGAATTCATAATCGTTATGAATCAATGAACGAACATCAACGTGGTACTGTGCTGACGATTTCAAGCATAATAACTTCGCATATCAGAATGTATTAAGGATTGGATACGAATCAAAGACCAAGTGCCGTGTTGTGTAACAATTCAAGCATACGAGTTTGTATATTATAAAGTTAAGGTTTGATAGAATAGTTCACATGTTTTTAATCTCTCTCTCAACAACCGATCGATTGCGTTACGCGTCGGGAATTAACCACAGGTGCCGCTATCGAGGTGAAACAACGCAATCGTGATGGTATCATGTTAACGCTGTGTTGAAATTCCAAAATCCCGAGATTGAGTTTTTATATTATCCAAAAATTAAAGTTAGCTAGAAATAAAATTGACTAAAGCAGAAGGTTTGTGTGTGATTCTTCCTGAAATTCTGCATAATATTGTTCTGCGTATGAGATCTGAATCCTGGGGACCTATCATAAGCACGCTATCACCACACATAATCCATAACACACATAATTCATAATGTTCAATCGAGAGTAATCGTATCCTTATCGATAATACGGAATTAAAGAGCAGAGTAGAATCGACTCTCTCTCATTCACGCTCACAACGCCTGCGTCACTGCATACGATTAATTGCGTTATTCCAATTCATAACACAATCCTCGTCACCGAGGCTCGACCTGATAATCCATAACGACCTGCATTGTCCTGACCACGCCCACTCGCATAAATTAATACAATTATCTCTGGAATCAGCATAATTTATGCGCATAATTACACTAATTAACATAATTTCCGATAAATTATGCAAATCTCAAATTTCATTTAATTTTCATTATTTTCATCAATTTTCATAACACCTATATATACAACATATTGGGGGCGTCGTCCGGGATCTCTCGCAGACAGTTTATGCTTGAACTAAGGAACAAATCACTGTTGTATTAACCAAGGTATTATGATCTATATATACAACAGTGTACTATAGTGTAGTGTTTACTGTAGTGTAGTGTGTACTATAGTGTAGTGTATACTATAGTGTAGTGTGTACTGTAGTGTAGTGTATACTATAGTGTAGTGTGTACTATAGAGTAGTGTATACTATAGTGTGTACTATAGTGTAGTGTATACTATAGTGTAGTGTGTACTATATACTATAGTGTAGTGTGTACTATAGTGTAGTGTATACTATAGTGTAGTGTATAGTGTAGTGTGTACTATAGTGTATACTATAGTGTGTACTATAGTGTAGTGTATACTATAGTGTACTGTATACTTCAGTGTAGTGTGCACTATATACTATAGTGTAGTGTGTACTATAGTGTAGTGTGTACTGTATACTATAGTGTATACTATATTGTAGTGTACTGTATACTACAGTGTAGTGTGTACTATATACTATACTGTAGTGTGTACTATAGTGTAGAGTGTACTGTATACTATAGTGTAGTGTGTACTATAGTGTTGTGTGTACTATAGTGTACTGTAGTGTGGTGTGTACTGTAATGTAGTGTGTACTGTAGTGTGGTGTGCACTATAGTGTAGTGTGTACTACAGTGTAGTGTGTACTATAGTGTAGTTTGTACTATAGTGTAGTGTGTACTATAGTGCAGTGTGTACTGTAGTGTAGTGTACTGTATACTACAGTATAGTGTGTACTATAGTGTAGTGTACTGTATACTACAGTGTAGTGTGTACTATAGTGTATTGTGTACTGTAGTGTAGTGTACTGTATACTACAGTATAGTGTGTACTATAGTGTAGTGTACTGTATATTACAGTGTAGTGTGTACTATAGTGTAGTGTGTACTGTAGTGTGGTTTGTACTATAGTGTAGCGTGTACTATAGTGTAGTGTACTGTATACTACAGTATAGTGTGTACTATAGTGTAGTGTACTGTATACTATAGTGTAGCGTGTACTATAGTGTAGTGTGTACTATAGTGTAGTCTACTGTATACTACAGTGTAGTGTGTACTATATAGTATAGTCAAGTGTGTACTGTAGTGTAGTGTGTACTGTAGTGTGTACTATAGTGTAGTGTACTGTATACTACAGTGAGGAGTGTACTATATGCTGTAGTGTAGTGTGTACTATAGTGTAGTGTGTACTGTATACTATAGTGTAGTGTGTACTGTGTACTATAGTGTGTACTATAGTGTAGTGTGTACTGTATACTATAGTGTATACTATAGTGTAGTGTGTTCTATAGTGTCGTGTGTACTATAGTGTACTGTAGTGTAGTGTGTACTGTAGTGTGGTGTGTACTATAGTGTAGTGTGTACTGTAGTGTGTACTATAGTGTAGTGTACTGTATACTATAGTGTAGTGTGTACTATAGTGTAGTGTGTACTGTATACTACAGTGTATTGTGTACTATATACTATAGTGTAGTGTGTACGATAGTGTAGTGTGTACTGTATACTATAGTGTAGTGTGTGCTGTATACTATAGTGTATACTATAGTGTAGTGTATACTATAGTGTACTGTATACTACAGTGTAGTGTGTACTATATACTATACTGTAGTGTGTTCTATAGTGTAGTGTGTACTGTATACTATAGTGTACTGTAGTGTGTACTGTATGCGATAGTGTAGTGTGTACTGTATACTGTAGTGTAGTGTGTACTGTATACTATAGTGTAGTGTATACTATAGTTTAGTGTATACTATAATGTGTACTGTATACTATAGTGTAGTGTATACTGTATACTATAGTATAGTGTGTACTATAGTGTAGTGTATACTATAGTGTGTACTGTATACTATAGTGTAGTGTATACTGTATACTATAGTATAGTGTGTACTGTAGTGTAGTGTGTACTATAGTGTATACTATAGTGTAGTGTATACTATAGTGTAGTGTGTACTGTAGTGTAGTGTGTACTATAGTGTGTACTGCAGTGTATAGTGTAGTGTGTACTGTATACTATAGTGTATACTATAGTGTAGTGTATACTATAGTGTAGTGTGTACTATAGTGTGTACTGCAGTGTATAGTGTAGTGTAATAACGCGGGTTTGTGACAGTGTCAGGGCCGCTGACGGCAGGGGGCAGTGCACACGTGGGCGTGAGGAGATCACGTGGGGAGCCCAGGACAAAGCTCTGCCCCCCCCCCCCCAAAAAAAATATAAAACATGATTCAAATCGCTTTAAACTATTGTTGTCATTGTAGTGCGTAGTTAATGTGGCGCTGCACTCTGATGTTGTAGGTAGAAAACATTAAAAAGTCTATTTAATTAAGGAGAACGTGTTGTCTATTTAAAGTTGCGCAATTTGATGTGACGTCACATTTCTCAAACCCCCCACCCCCCCCCCCTTGTCACACATCGTTACAAATGTCTGACCCCCCCCCTAGGTGCGTGACGTCATTTACGGACGGCCCCTAACTGTCAACAGCCTCCACACGGAACAGGCAGTGACGTCACGCGTAACAGACCCAACAGTGACATCACGCATAACAGACCCAACATAGCAGTGACGTCATGTGTGTACAGACACAACATAGCAGTGACGTCACGCGTGTACTGGACCCGACACGGCAGTGACGTCACGCGCGCACCGGACCCGACACGGCAGTGACGTCATACATCGCTACGCATATATAAGGTATAATACAGTTTAGTGACGACGCCTAGCTCGCTGCTTTCTCGGCACTTGACGTTGATGGCACACCCGCCTTAGCGCAGTGTCAGTGGGTTCACTCGAGGAGGAGGGTGCAGCCCCTCGTGCTACTGCTGGTCCGTCGTGCTCCCCACCCGCCCCTGGTCCATCATGGCCCATGCACCTCCTACGTACATCGTGCTCAATTCTACGCTAATTCCTTTGTCAAAGCGTTTTGCTTCCTCCCACACAGCTTAAAGGACGCGTCCTGGGCTTGGCTGTTTTCACTCCAACGCTGTCCTCGTGACAGCACGGTCCCCTTCACCTGATGAAGGCCACTTGTGTTGTGGCCGAAACGTCGTGATTTTTTGTTATTTTATTTTTTGTTGTTTTTTACGTGACTTTACCGAATAGAACCAAAGAGTATGGAGGGTGGAGCTCTGTAGACCCCCTCTAAAGGGGATTCCCAAGCTGCCTCTTCCACGTTGGTCAGATGTCTTGGAGGCGGTGGCAGTACCACGCGGTTTACTCCACCACACGCGATCTCTTGATTCATTCACTGTTGTGATGGACCCGTGGATACTGCTCTAGACGAGACTGTCTGGAGGACAGCGCTGGAGTGAAAAAGCCACGCTCAGATTGCGACCTTTAAGCTGTGTGAGAAGAAACAAGCGCCTTAGAGTCGCGGCATCTGAGCGTGGCTTTGTTCACTCCAGCGCTGTCCTCCAGACAGTCTTGTCCCTTCACCTGATGAAGGCCGCTTGTGTTGTGGCCGAAACGTCGTGAGAATTTTATTGTGTTATTTTATTTTATCAATTTATTATTTTATTCTCATTCTACGTGGTGGTGACTTTACCGAAAGAACCAAAGAAGATGAATCCTTGCAGTCACGAAAGCTTTAAATCGAAAAATAAAATGTTTCGCTCCGGATGAGTATTATCTGCGTTTTGATTTAGCGTGCCGATCTTAAAGGTGCATTGAGAAATGTGATACTCCGACCGATGCTCCTGTTGTTTGTGGAGTAACTCATGTAGCCAGCTATGGCTCTAGGATTTGGTGTTACATGTTGTTTATGTAGTTTATTGTTAAAAATTCGGTCACAGTCCCTATGATCACTGTTACGTTGCATTTATGGCTTTATTTTGGTGATTTCGAAAAGTTTTTTGGTTTGACCATGTTTTTGTTTATTGTAGTACGGAGTTAGACTGATGGCCTCAATCTAAGTTGTCTTTTCTAGATTTAAAGCTTTCGTGACTGCTAGGATCCATACTCTTTGGTTCTATTGGGTAAAGTCACGTAGGTGAAAATAAAATAACAAAAAAATTTAACAATTAATTGTCTTGTGGTTGTTGTTGTTTGACTTGCATCCCACTGGGATTTTTTGCACACAGCGTTGGTGTTCGGTGCAATTTCAGGAATATTTTTGATGTTTTTTTTTCCCTGGATTTTCTGTTTGCACAGTCACACAAAGTCACTTTAAGATGTTTTCTTGTTCATGTTTTTTTGTGTTTGTTGCGGTTGCACCCGATTCAAGAGCCGAATGGCTCACAGGGCTATACCAAAATAAATGAAATTATGAACTAACTATGAGAACTCCACCACGACTCCGGGCAGTGGGCCCGAGCTCGCCACGACGTAAGGGGCCATGGGCAATTAGACGCAAGCCGAAACATAACATGTACAAAATAATGTTTAAGATATATGTTTATTTTAATGATAGAATATGGTATTGTCATCAGTATGACATAAGTATACCGAGTTTGCAGTCGATACCACATTGGGAAGTGGGTTAAAATTGAGTTACAAGATTTGAAGATACAACGACAGACAGAGAGAGTTAAAAGAAAGCGTGTACAATTGGAATCAGTGAGAGTATTCTTTGGTTTTTCCGGTAAAGTCACGTAGAAATAATAAAATAAGATAATAGTGTATGACGTTTCGATTGCAACACAAGCAATCATCATCAGGTACAGAAGAGCTAAATTTACGAGAGCGAGGAGACACGTAACCGCAGATATATGTACAGATACAGATACAACAGGGGATACAGAGAGAGAGAGAAACGTGGGAGCACACTAAATATAATTCCTGCAGTCACGAAAGCTCCAAATTCAAGTATCATTGAGAGTATTCTATATGAATAAAGCACTCTACCTAGCGTGTACCTGCATGTGTAGTAGTACCCCAGTAATTACTACCCTGTAATGGGGTCATTTGTATAGGGTAAGCGTAAAAGGTCGGGTAAAGGTAGGCTCGTTGTTTTTAACCTTTAACCTTACCTGCTGAAGGGTAAAAGGTAGGTAGAGTGATTGTATTGTGGTAAGGTAAAAGGTAGGGAAAAGGTAGGCTCGTTGTTTTTAACCTTTTTCCTTACCTGCTGAAGGGTAAAAGGTAGATAGAGTGATTGTATTGTGGTAAGGTAAAAGGTAGGAAAAAAGTAGGCTCGTTGTTTTTTTTACCTTTTACGTCACGACAACTTAAAATGTAGCAATGTGAGAGATCCTCGCCACGCGGTTGGCTAGGAGATGTTAACTCCCTCGCCTGGTCTACAGAGGTCCGTGGGTTCGATCCCGACCCTGGCAACACCTTCTGCTGCTGCTACTGAATGTTTGAAGTCTGTATCTCTCTGTCTCGCTCCCAGGTGCCCCTCGGACCACGAGGATGGAGGAGGAGATGAGGAGGGCCGGAGGTGGCGACCATCAGAGAGGAAGGGGAGGAGGAGGAGGTGGTGGAGGTGGTGGAGGTGGTGGAGGAGGTGGTGGAGGTGGTGGAGGTGGTGAAGAAGCTTGGGCGAGGATGTGGGCTGGTTGGGGAGGGTGGCATGGACTTACCAGAGAGGGGGCCTGGTGGCACTATGATGGCAGTGGTGGTGGTGGCTATGGTGGTGGCTATGGTGGTGGAGGTGGTGGTGGAGGTGGCTATAGTGGAGGTGTCTATGGTGGTGGTGGAGGTGGTGGTGCCACGATCTGTGACGTGCTACAGAGACCCCAGCAGGTGCAGAGGGGATACGTGGAAGGAGGTGAAGGATCTGGAGGAGGTGAAGGAGGAGGTGAAGGATCTGGAGGAGGTGAAGAAGCTTGGGCGTGGATGTGGGCTGGTTGGGGAGGGTGGTGTGCACTTGCCAGAGAGGGGGCCTGGTGGCGCTATGATGGCAGTGGTGGTGGTTGCTATAGCGGAGGTGTCTATGGTGGTGGCTATGGTGGTAGCTATAGCGGAGGTATCTCTGGTGGTGGCTATAGCGGAGGTGGCTATGGTGGTGGCTATGGTGGTAGCTATAGCGGAGGTGTCTCTGGTGGTGTCTATGGTGGTAGCTATAGCGGAGGTGTCTCTGGTGGTGGCTATGGTGGTAGCTATAGCGGAGGTGTCTATGGTGGTGTCTATGGTGGTAGCTATAGCGGAGGTGTCTCTGGTGGTGGCTATTTGGTGTCTATGGTGGTGCCACGATCGGTGACGTGCTACAGAGACACCAGCAGGTGCAGGGGGGAGACGTGGGAGGAGGTGAAGGATCTGGAGGAGGTGAAGCAGCTGGAGGAGGAGGAGGTGAAGGAGAAGGTGAAGGAGCTGGAGAAGATGAAGGAGGAGGTGAAGAAGAAGGAGCTGGAAGAGATGGAGGTGAAGGAGCTGGAGGAGACGAAGGAGGAGGTGAAGGAGGAGATGAAGGAGGAGGTGAAGGAGGAGGTGGAGGAGGAGGGGGTGGAGGAGGTGGAGGAGATGAAGGAGGAGGTGAAGGAGGAGGTGGAGGAGGAGGGGGTGGAGGAGGTGGAGGAGCTGGAGGAGGTGAAGCAGCTGGAGGAGGAGGAGGTGAAGGAGCTGGAGGAGATGAAGGAGGAGGTGAAGGAGGAGATGAAGGAGGAGGTGAAGGAGGAGGTGGAGGAGGAGGGGGTGCAAGAGGTGGAGGAGCTGGAGGAGGTAAAGCAGCTGGAGGAGGAGGAGGTGAAGGAGCTGGAGAAGATGAAGGAGGAGGTGAAGGAGGAGGTGAAGAAGCTGGAAGAGGAGGAGGTGAAGGAGCTGGAGGAGATGAAGGAGGAGGTGAAGGAGGAGATGAAGGAGGAGGTGAAGGAGGAGGTGGAGGAGGTAGAGGAGGTGGGGGGGTTGTGGGCCACCACCACCGTGGGAGGACAAGAAGGAGAGCGCCAACAGCAGAAGCAGGTGGTGAGTGTGGTGGTGGTGAGTGTGGTGGTGGTGAGTGTGGTGGTGGTGAGTGTGGTGGTGGTGAGTGTGGTGGTGGTGAGTGTGGTGGTGAGTGTGGTGGTGAGTGTGGTGGTGACCTACCTGATGTTCATCTTCTCTCTCTGTCCCCTCTGTCCCCACTCCCCTCCCAGCTGACTCACCGCCCGGTGAGGAGTCAACGCGGCCTGACTCAACCTGGGGTCAATCTCCCCCCCTGGGGGAGTCGCTCCCAGGCGGTGTATCGCCAGGCTCCTGTCAGTCACCCCCAGCTTGTGAGCCGCCCACAGCTGGCTCAGCAGCTGAGTCACCCCTGGATGATGAACCCCCAGATCCAGTACCACTGGGTGATCCACCCCCCACAGCTGACTCACCCCCCCCAGCTGACTCACCCCCCACAGCTGACTCACCCCCCACAGCTGACTCACGCCCCCCAGCTGACTCAACCACGCCAGGTGATTTACCTACAGCTGACTCACCCCCCCAGCTGACTCACCCCCCCAGCTGACTCACCCCCCCAGCTGACTCAACCCCCAGGTGACTCACCCCCCCCAGCTGACTCACCCCCACAGCTGACTCAACCACGCCAGGTGATTTACCTACAGGTGACTCACCTCCCCCCAGCTGACTCACCCCCCTCAGCTGACTCACCCCCCCAGCTGACTCACCCCCCTCAGCTGACTCACCCCCCCAGCTGACTCACCCCCCACAGCTGACTCACCCCCCCAGCTGACTCACCCCCCACAGCTGACTCACCCCCCACAGCTGACTCACCCCCACAGCTGACTCACCCCCCCCAGCTGACTCAACCCCCAGGTGACTCACCCCCCCCAGCTGACTCACCCCCACAGCTGACTCACCCCCCCCAGCTGACTCACCCCCCACAGCTGACTCACCCCCCCCAGCTGACTCACCCCCCACAGCTGACTCACCCCCCCCAGCTGACTCACCCCCCACAGCTGACTCACCCCCCTCAGCTGACTCACCCCCACAGCTGATTCACCCCCCCCCCCCAGCTGACTCACCCCCCACAGCTGACTCACCCCCCACAGCTGACTCACCCCCCCCAGCTGACTCACCCCCCACAGCTGACTCACCCCCCTCCCAGGTGACTCACCCCCCCAGGTGATTTACCCACAGCTGACTCACCCCCATTGGGTGGTGTGGGATTGTCAGGTGGTTCCTGCCATGGCCAGGACACGGCGCTCACCACACAATGTGAAGATGTAACGTGTACAGCCTGGGGTGTCAACAAGCCTGGAGTGTGGTACGTGTTGTGATGTTATTAAAGTTTTACTAAATATGGAAATGTAACATACAATCTGGATTGAGGTTGAATATTTTGTGATGTTATAAAAGTTGTACTAAATATGGAAATGTAACATACAATCTGGATTGAGGTTGTATATTTTGTGATGTTATAAAAGTTTAACTAAATATGGAAATGAAACATACAATCTGGATTGAGGTTGTATATTTTGTGATGTTATAAAAGTTTTACTAAATTTGGAAATGTAACATACAATCTGGATTGACGTATATTTTGTGATATTATAAAAGTTTTACTAAATATGGAAATGTAACATACAATCTGGATTGGCGTTGAATAATTTGTGATGTTATAAAAGTTTTACTAAATATGGAAATGTAACGTACAATCTGGATTGGGGTTGTGTATTTTGTGATGTTATAAAAGTTTTACTAAAAATGGAAATGTAACATACAATCTGGATTGAGGTTGTATATTTTGTGATGTTATAAAAGTTTTACTAAATATGGAAATGTAACATACAATCTGGATTGGCATTGTTTATTTTGTGATGTTATAAAAGTTGTACTAAATATGGAAATGTAACATACAATCTGGATTGAGGTTGTATATTTTGTGATGTTATAAAAGTTTAACTAAATATGGAAATGAAACATACAATCTGGATTGAGGTTGTATATTTTGTGATGTTATAAAAGTTTTACTAAATTTGGAAATGTAACATACAATCTGGATTGACGTTGTATATTTTGTGATATTATAAAAGTTTTACTAAATATGGAAATGTAACATACAATCTGGATTGGCGTTGAATATTTTGTGATGTTATAAAAGTTTTACTAAATATGGAAATGTAACGTACAATCTGGATTGGGGTTGTGTATTTTGTGATGTTATAAAAGTTTTACTAAAAATGGAAATGTAACATACAATCTGGATTGAGGTTGTATATTTTGTGATGTTATAAAAGTTTTACTAAATATGGAAATGTAACATACAATCTGGATTGGCATTGTTTATTTTGTGATGTTATAAAAGTTTAACTAAATATGGAAATGAAACATACAATCTGGATTGAGGTTGTATATTTTGTGATGTTATAAAAGTTTTACTAAATATGGAAATGTAACATACAAACTGGATTGAGGTTGTATATTTTGTGATGTTATAAAAGTTTTACTAAATATGGAAATGAAACATACAATCTGGATTGGCGTTGTGTATTTTGTGATGTTATAAAAGTTTTAATAAATATGGAAATGTAACATACAATCTGGATTGGTGTTGTATATTTTGTGATTTTATAAAAGTTTTAATAAATATGGAAATGTAACATACAATCTGGATTGAGGTTGTGTATTTTGTGATGTTATAACAGTTTTACTAAATATGGAAATGTAACATACAATCTGGATTGGCGTTGTTCATTTTGTGATGTTATAAAAGTTTTACTAAATATGGAAATGAAACATACAATCTGGATTGGCGTTGTGTATTTTGTGATGTTATAAAAGTTTTAATAAATATGGAAATGTAACATACAATCTGGATTGGTGTTGTATATTTTGTGATTTTATAAAAGTTTTACTAAATATGGAAATGTAACATACAATCTGGATTGACGTTGTATATTTTGTGATCTTATAAAAGTTTTACTAAATGTGGAAATGTAACATACAATCTGGATTGGCGTTGTGTATTTTGTGATGTTATAAAAGTTTTACTAAATATGAAAATGTAACATACAATCTGGATTGACGTATATTTTGTGATGTTATAAAAGTTTTACTAAATATGGAAATGTAACATACAATCTGGATTGAGGTTGTATATTTTGTGATGTTATAAAAGTTTTACTAAATATGGAAATGTAACATACAATCTGGATTGGCGTTGTGTATTTTGTGATGTTATAAAAGTTTTAATAAATATGGAAATGTAACATACAATCTGGATTGGTGTTGTATATTTTGTGATTTTATAAAAGTTTTAATAAATATGGAAATGTAACATACAATCTGGATTGAGGTTGAATATTTTGTGATGTTATAAAAGTTTTACTAAATATGGAAATGTAACATACAATCTGGATTGGCGTTGTTTATTTTGTGATGTTATAAAAGTTTAACTAAATATGGAAATGAAACATACAATCTGGATTGAGGTTGTATATTTTGTGATGTTATAAAAGTTTTACTAAATATGGAAATGTAACATACAAACTGGATTGAGGTTGTATATTTTGTGATGTTATAAAAGTTTTACTAAATATGGAAATGAAACATACAATCTGGATTGGCGTTGTGTATTTTGTGATGTTATAAAAGTTTTAATAAATATGGAAATGTAACATACAATCTGGATTGGTGTTGTATATTTTGTGATTTTATAAAAGTTTTAATAAATATGGCAATGTAACATACAATCTGGATTGAGGTTGTGTATTTTGTGATGTTAATAAAGTTTTAATAAATATGGAAATGTAACATACAATCTGGATTGGCGTTGTTTATTTTGTGATGTTATAAAAATTTTACTAAATATGGAAATGAAACATACAATCTGGATTGGCGTTGTGTATTTTGTGATGTTATAAAAGTTTTAATAAATATGGAAATGTAACATACAATCTCGATTGGTGTTGTATATTTTGTGATTTTATTAAAGTTTTAATAAATATGGAAATGTAACATACAATCTGGATTGAGGTTGAATATTTTGTGATGTTATAAAAGTTTTACTAAATATGGAAATGTAACATACAATCTGGATTGACGTTGTATATTTTGTGATCTTATAAAAGTTTTACTAAATGTGGAAATGTAACATACAATCTGGATTGGCGTTGTGTATTTTGTGATGTTATAAAAGTTTTACTAAATATGAAAATGTAACATACAATCTGGATTGACATATATTTTGTGATGTTATAAAAGTTTTACTAAATATGGAAATGTAACATACAATCTGGATTGAGGTTGTATATTTTGTGATGTTATAAAAGTTTTACTAAATATGGAAATGTAACATACAATCTGGATTGGCGTTGTGTATTTTGTGATGTTATAAAAGTTTTAATAAATATGGAAATGTAACATACAATCTGGATTGGTGTTGTATATTTTGTGATTTTATAAAAGTTTTAATAAATATGGAAATGTAACATACAATCTGGATTGGCATTGTTTATTTTGTGATGTTATAAAAGTTGTACTAAATATGGAAATGTAACATACAATCTGGATTGGCGTTGTTTATTTTGTGATGTTATAAAAGTTTAACTAAATATGGAAATGAAACATACAATCTGGATTGAGGTTGTATATTTTGTGATGTTATAAAAGTTTTACTAAATATGGAAATGAAACATACAATCTGGATTGGCGTTGTGTATTTTGTGATCTTATAAAAGTTTTACTAAATGTGGAAATGTAACATACAATCTGGATTGGCGTTGTGTATTTTGTGATGTTATAAAAGTTTTACTAAATATGAAAATGTAACATACAATCTGGATTGACATATATTTTGTGATGTTATAAAAGTTTTACTAAATATGGAAATGTAACATACAATCTGGATTGAGGTTGTATATTTTGTGATGTTATAAAAGTTTTACTAAATATGGAAATGTAACATACAATCTGGATTGGCGTTGTGTATTTTGTGATGTTATAAAAGTTTTAATAAATATGGAAATGTAACATACAATCTGGATTGGTGTTGTATATTTTGTGATTTTATAAAAGTTTTAATAAATATGGAAATGTAACATACAATCTGGATTGAGGTTGAATATTTTGTGATGTTATAAATGTTTTACTAAATATGGAAATGTAACATACAATCTGGATTGGCGTTGTTTATTTTGTGATGTTATAAAAGTTTAACTAAATATGGAAATGAAACATACAATCTGGATTGAGGTTGTATATTTTGTGATGTTATAAAAGTTTTACTAAATATGGAAATGTAACATACAAACTATATTGAGGTTGTATATTTTGTGATGTTATAAAAGTTTTACGAAATATGGAAATGAAACATACAATCTGGATTGGCGTTGTGTATTTTGTGATGTTATAAAAGTTTTAATAAATATGGAAATGTAACATACAATCTGGATTGGTGTTGTATATTTTGTGATTTTATAAAAATTTTAATACATATGGCAATGTAACATACAATCTGGATTGAGGTTGTGTATTTTGTGATGTTATAAAAGTTTTAATAAATATGGAAATGTAACATACAATCTGGATTGGCGTTGTTTATTTTGTGATGTTATAAAAGTTTAACTAAATATGGAAATGAAACATACAATCTGGATTGAGGTTGTATATTTTGTGATGTTATAAAAGTTTTACTAAATATGGAAATGTAACATACAAACTGGATTGAGGTTGTATATTTTGTGATGTTATAAAAGTTTTACTAAATATGGAAATGAAACATACAATCTGGATTGGCGTTGTGTATTTTGTGATGTTATAAAAGTTTTAATAAATATGGAAATGTAACATACAATCTGGATTGGTGTTGTATATTTTGTGATTTTATAAAAGTTTTAATAAATATGGCAATGTAACATACAATCTGGATTGAGGTTGTGTATTTTGTGATGTTATAAAAGTTTTAATAAATATGGAAATGTAACATACAATCTGGATTGGCGTTGTTTATTTTGTGATGTTATAAAAATTTTACTAAATATGGAAATGAAACATACAATCTGGATTGGCGTTGTGTATTTTGTGATGTTATAAAAGTTTTAATAAATATGGAAATGTAACATACAATCTGGATTGGTGTTGTATATTTTGTGATTTTATAAAAGTTTTAATAAATATGGAAATGCAACATACAATCTGGATTGAGGTTGAATATTTCGTGATGTTATAAAAGTTTTACTAAATATGGAAATGTAACATACAATCTGGATTGACGTTGTATATTTTGTGATCTTATAAAAGTTTTACTAAATGTGGAAATGTAACATACAATCTGGATTGGCGTTGTATATTTTGTGATGTTATAAAAGTTTTACTAAATATGAAAATGTAACATACAATCTGGATTGACGTATATTTTGTGACGTTATAAAAGTTTTACTAAATATGGAAATGTAACATACAATCTGGATTGAGGTTGTATATTTTGTGATGTTATAAAAGTTTTAATAAATATGGAAATGTAACATACAATCTGGATTGAGGTTGTATATTTTGTGATGTTATAAAAGTTTTACTAAATGTAGTGCCGTGAATTCACTCGGACGACAACCGTCTCTTTTTCCGCCATCACTTTTATTCCATCGTTCCGTACACACAGTAATTCTCTCCGTGCTCCACCAACTCGGACACTCCGATTTACTTCAGCATCGTCCGTGCATCCCCTTCCACACACAGTGTTAGGTGAAGGGACCGTGCTGTCATGAGGACAGCGCTGGAGTGAAATCAGCCAAGCCCAGGTCGCGTCCTTTAAGCTGTGTGGGAGGAAGCAAAACGCTTTGACAAAGGAATTAGCATAACAATGAGCACGATGTACGTAGGAGGTGCATGGGCCATGATGGACCAGGAGCGGGTGGGGACCATGACGGACTAGCACCGGGGGGAGGGGGGGGGGGAGTGTAGTGAGTGTAGTGAGTGGAGTGAGTGAGTGGAGTGAGTGGGTGGAGTGAGTGGAGTGAGTGGAGTGAGTTAGTGGAGTGAGTGAGTGAGTGGAGTGAGTGAGTGAGTGGAGTGAGTGGAGTGAGTGAGTGTTCATAGTTCATTTATTTGGTATAGCCCTGTGAGCCATTCGGCTCTTGAATCGGGTGCAACCGCAACAAACAAAAAAACAAAAACGTGAACAAGAAAACATTTTAAAGTGACTATGTGCGACTGTGAAAACAGAAAATCCAGGAAAAAAAACATCAAAATATTCCTGAGATAGCACCGTACACCACCAACGCTGTGTGCAAAAATGCCAGTGGGATGCAAGTCAAACAACAACATCAAGAAAACCAAGATTAAGGCCATCAGTCTAACAAGGCCCGTGTGTCATTGGAACACACGGGCCGTCACGGATACGCGATTGTGTTGCCGTCACGTGACACGTCCCGCACAGTCACGTCGCAGCCCCGTGTCGAGCCATTAACAAGAAAGCAACATGTCACACGATTGTGTCACTGCCACACTGCCAATGCAGTGTGGCCAAATAACGAGCAATTACATGTCGTAGAATCCATTGTTGTAGCGTGATCCCTGGACGAATTGCGCATTATAAATGTCAATTATTTTTATTACAATTCCCCCATTGTAATAAGATGGTTTTATGGGTTCTTATTTTTGTTTTTGTGTTTGTTGATGGCTCACAGGGCTACACTAAATAAACTGAACTGAACTTAGTAATAGGTTTTTACCCTTTTATCTGGCACCAAAACTGACACCTTTATACAAGGGGATCATGTTTGCAATAACCACAACACAAGCAGTCAAAATGCAAACGAAAAAGAGACAACTCTGATAATGATATTGGCACTGTCCTTGAAGTTGATTGGTCCACGCCCGAGACGGCATTTCTTAGAGCCCAGTCTCCACTGGTGTTGGACCAGACGACACCAAAAGGCGTATCTTGCTACTGGCTAAGGAGGTCTCGTAATGACCTGAACTTAACCCGTGTCTACGCTCCTGGCCTTCAACACGGCGACACAAACCGGCGTCCCGCGCGGTGCAGGCTACTCGCTGAAACCTCGCGCATCGTGCGGCATGGGGAGGCCTTCGTCCAGCAGTGGAGTGGAAGAGCAGCTGTCCGTGTGCGCAATGGGAACCGTCATGAGACCGGGACGCTCATGGAGCTTTGTTTTCAAGGAGTCTTTCGTTAAAGCCAGACGCCTGTTTGAACGATGAGCTCCTGCGGGCATATTGCCACGTGACGTTGGTGCCGATGTTACGTAGGCCAGGCGTTATTCGTAATGTTTGGGACGCTTTCAATCGGCAACCCAAGCAATCGGGATGGCGAGATTAATCTTCTTGGTTCTGTCGGTAAAGTCACCTAGAATGGGAATAAAATAATAAAATAATAAAAATAAAACATTAACTTAAGCGCTGTCTTCCCGACAGTTCTGTTTCTTCACCTGAGGAAGGCTACTTGTGTTGTGGCCGAAACGTCGTGAGAATTTTATTTTATTATGTTTTATGTTTATTATTTTATTATTTTATTATTTCCATTCTACGTGGTGACTTTACCGAAAGAAGCAAGAAGATGAATTCCTGCAGTCGCGAAAGCTTTAAAAAGGCAAGATTAATGTTTAGTTTTTGGCTGCTACAAATTTGCACGTACAATCTTATTTCGTTGAGCTTTAATTTGAGATAGCAAGGTCGCTTCTGAAATAGAGCTATATAGCTCACTGGGCCTTACCTGGTAAAATAATGAATAGTTGTAATAGTTTAGTTGTAATGTACCATCCAAGGTTGGCATGCTTATATATATGTGTGTGATATAATCTATCCTTGGTACATTAGCAGTGGGATGATTGGCTGCCACCGCGTTCTAAACTTGTATTTACTACTGCACTTGTAATGACTATCGATCAATGACTTAAAGTTCTCGCTTTTAAACTCCTGGGAATTTGATTGGACAAGCACACACACACATCTCATTTTCATTATTTCCTTTTGGGAGCACAAATCTGCTCTGGAGCTGATTTGTTCATACGTCAGAGGTATCCCTGTGAGTTCCAAAAGCGTTCTGGTTCCATACACCTGCAAATAGGATTAGAAGAACCAAACTTAGGTAAGAGAGGAAGGGCGGAGGTCAAGTAGAGAATTAAACAAATATTTGTTGCGACTAAGGTTGGGGGTGTTAATACTTTAGCTCTGTCTGTCTGTAACTTGGGCTCACAATTGCTCTCGTCAATATGATCCAATACCCGTACAACTTTAGTTTTAACTTGCGTTACTAGAGACTTGCCCAAAAAGAAAACGAGACAAATTGACCAAAGGGTTTCCCAAAACGTTTTCTGGCCAAGGTGATGACGTTAGAAAGCATGACGTCGTGTGACGTCATCTCATCGTCAAACTTAGAAGGCGATGCCATTGAATCATCACGTTCGTTACATACGAAACATCACATTAATCACACGTCAATAATCACAGGGAAAAAAAAACAGTTCTAAATAATCTTTGTTTTTTATCGGTAAAGTCACGTATAAATAAGAAATAATAAAATAACATAATAGCGTATGACATTTCGGTTGCAACACAAGCAGCCATCATCAGGTACAGAAGAGCTAAATTTAAGAGAGAGGGGAAACACATAACCCCAGATGTATACACAGACACCCAAGTAGGGGGAACTAACACCGACACAATAGGGGACACAGAGAGAGAAGCATACCAAACAGACAGAGCTTAGCAGAATTTGGAAACCAAATAAAGCAACACAGACGGTCGGTCAAAACACAATTAACGCATAGCCAGGTTGATTACGTTATTTCAAAGAATGCTAAATTGCAAGTTAAGTATGAAATTTAAGATACAGATGGCACACACACACACATAGACACACATAAACTCTGTTTGGTATGCTTCTCTCTTTGTGTCCCGTATTGTGTCGGTGTTAGTTCCCCCTACTTGGGTCTCTGTGTATACATCTAGGGTTATGTGTTTCCCCTCTCTCGTAAATTTAGCTCTTCTGTACCTGATGATGGCTGCTTGTGTCGCAACCGAAACGTCGTACGCTATTATTTTATTTTATTATTTCTTATTTATATGTGACTTTACCGAAAAAAAACAAAGATTAATTCCTGCAGTCACAAAAGCTTCGAACCAAGTTTAGTTCTAAAGAAATACATTTTAAATCCAGATGATTTAAAAGCGCATAGCTCCAGTGGCTTCCTAATATCGGAAGGAAGAGCGTTCCAGACGGCCGCGGCAGTGCATCTGAAAGCGTGCGAGCGGTGGCCGTCTTTGTTCGATGGCCAATCAAAACGTTGCGTTGCTACGTTTGATTTTATATATGGTAGGTTAAATTCGTGGAAATATCCTCAAATAACATTAACATATGAAATGTTATAACATGTTGAACTATCAAACATATGCGCCGTTTCAATTGTTTACTGCTTGTGACATTTGAATCCACAATTTATAACGCACGCAGCTAATTTGCCAGTCTAATCGTGGGTCGGGTCGGGTGTGCGATTGATGTCTCTGGTCTGGCGGGCACAGACCACGTGCAGGGAAACGCCGTAAACTCAGTGGTCACCACCTGGCTAGATACACCAATCACGTGATAACTAGTGTAGCTAGCCTGGTGGTCACCACCTGGCTAGCTACACTAGTCACGTGATAACTAGTGTAGCTACCCTGGTGGTCACCACCTGGCTAGATACACTAGTCACGTGATAACTAGTGTAGCTAGCCTGGTGGTCACCACCTGGCTAGATACACTAGTCACGTGATAACTAGTGTAGCTAGCCTGGTGGTCACCATCTGGCTAGCTACACCAGCCACGTGGTAACTAGTGTAGCTAGCCTGGTGTTCACCATCTGGCTAGCTACACCAGCCACGTGGTAACTAGTGTAGCTAGCCTGGTGGTGACCATCTGGCTAGCTACACTAGTCACGTGGTAACTAGTGCAGCTAGCCTGGTGGTCACCACCTGGCTAGCTACACCAGTCACGTGGTAACTAGTGCAGCTAGCCTGGTGGTCACCACCTGGCTAGCTCCACCAGTCACGTGGTCACCACCTGGCTAGCTACACTAGTCACGTGATAACTAGTGTAGCTAGCCTGGTGGTCACCACCTGGCTAGCTACACTAGTCACGTGATAACTAATGTAGCTAGCCTGGTGGTCACCACCTGGCTAGATACACCAGTCACGTGGTCACCACCTGGCTAGCTACACTAGTCACGTGATAACTAGTGTAGCTAGCCTGGTGGTCACCACCTAGCTAACTACACTAGTCACGTGATAACTAGTGTAGCTGGCCTGGTGGTCACCACCTGGCTAACTACACTAGTCACGTGGTAACTATTGTAGCTAGCCAGGTGGTGGTCACCACCTGGCTAGCTATACTAGTCACGTGATAACTAGTGTAGCTAGCCTGGTGGTCACCACCTGGCTAGCTACACTAGTCACGTGATAACTAGTGTAGCTAGCCTGGTGGTCACCACCTGGCTAGATACACCAGTCACGTGGTCACCACCTGGCTAGCTACACTAGTCACGTGGTACCTAGTGTAGCTAGCCTGGTGGTCACCACCTGGCTAGCTACACTAGTCACGTGTCTCTGGTCTGGCGGGCACAGACCACGTGCAGCGAGACGCCGTACACTCAGTGTTGCTGTGCTACATCAGTTAGAGTTTTTAATTTCCGCCAACAAACCGCGTCAAATATATCCTCAGCTATCAACAACAAATTAAATACGTCATTTAATATTTTCCTCTCACTCTCTCTCGAAAAACGAACCGTATTCCAAATATGTGCACGCAATATACATTCGCGAAAATCAAACACGCATGAACAAATATGAAATATCGCAACAAATATCGTGACACACCGCGATGAATTGACCTGCAAGACTTGTGGGAGGGGGGGGGACCTCCCTTGCAGTTTGCAGCGGAACGGCTGAGACGCTTGACTGGGAGGTACTCACTTGATGACTCCCACTAGCAAAGAAACCTCGTGTGCAATGTCTCTGAAGCATCGGGAATTAACGTAGCGTTAGCCCGGCCAACAAAAGATGCAGATCCCCGCCGTGGTAACCTTTAACAGACTGTTGGGGCAAGTGCCCGTTAGCGAGCACCTCAGAAGGAGAATGTTTATTTACACTGGAGAAATCCGATGAGCTATGAAGCTCTTTTTCACAGATGTCCAGTAGGCGCACGGGGTAAGAACGTCAAAACAACAGAAAGTAGAACACGTGATGGTAGTGCAATGTACAAAAATGGTAAATAAATCGCCCACACACACACACGCAACTAAACCATCCCCGTCCTACCAGGCAAAGCCCACTAGTTGCTATTCACTTATTTTACAGAAACGATTTGGCCTATGAGGGTCGACTGACCGAGATGACTGGCCAATGCACCGCCTTTGCCCCCCACTACACACACACAGTGTGTACGTACACACACAGTGTGTACACACACACAGTGTGTACGTACACACACAGTGTGTACACACACACTGTGTGTGTGTGTGTGCACACAGTGTGTGTGTGTACGTACACACAATAATGTCAACGTTGTTGTTGCTGAGTTCACGCACCCAAGGGAGGGGGCAATAGAAAATGAATCTAAATCAACTTAAACTCCATCCCTGCTCTGTGACGTCACCACTCAGCAGACCTCATCGGCATGAAGTGCCAGCGGGAGGTATACCTGGCTAGTGACGTCTTGTCACCAAGGTATCCACACTCCCCCAACCCCCGTCCACGGCGCTCTTGAGCGTGACGTCACCTCCGCTCAGATCACTGCCGATATCGTTCCAGTGGCAATCCTTGTTTGGGCAAAGCTTCGCCCAGTGACTGGCGAATCATTAACATATTGTATCCGTATTCTTAGTTTTTTCGGTAAAGTCACGTTGAAGAGAAACAACAAAATAATAAAATATATATAAAACAATAAACAATTCTCACGACGTTTCGACCATAACTCAAACGGTCATCTTCAGGTGTGTTGGTTTGCATAAATGTATTTTTATAAAAATATAATGTATCCGTTAAAGCCATCGGGTTCAGCAGCCACGCCCCATCCCTCGACGTATGGCCAGTGAACATTAACATAATTTATTCAATTTTGATTTAAAGCTTTCGTGACTGCAGTAATTCATATTCTTAGTTTTTTCGGTAAAGTCACGTTGAAGAGAAACAACAAAATAACAAAATATATATAAAACAATAAAAAATTATCACGACGTTTCGACCATAACTCAAACGGTCATCATCAGGTGTGTGTGACACACCTGAAGTGTGTCATCATCAGGTGTGTGTGACACACCTGATGATGACCGTTTGAGTTATGGTCGAAACGTCGTGAGAATTTTTTATTGTTTTATATATATTTTGTTGTTTCTCTTCAACGTGACTTTACCGAAAAAACTAAGAATATAATTTATTCAGTTACAGAGCCACTCATTATGGGAGGGGCGTGTCTCTTACCGCGGAAGTGACGTCATGTTACCTGCTTACCCGCGTGACGTCGCGAGGTAACAGGAGGCTGCCGATCCGCGCTTGCACTGAAATCCGAGGTGAGAAATTCTCATCGTTGTGGTGGTGGTCGTTGTGGTGGTGGTGGTTGTTGTTTACCAAGGTAGAGCCTCTCTCTCTCTCGTAGGGATGTCAGTTGAGTAGCAGCGAGCATGGGAATCGATGTCCAGGTTGGAACTTTACAACGCGGGGCCTAGCCACGCGGGGCCTTGCCTCCTGCCCTCGCCTGATTGCATTCACTTTAATTATCTCGCTTAAGTTTAATTTGTCTTCACCCGGCTCGCCACTTTGTAACTTTGTTTTATTGTAAATATTCACGCAGTTTTTATTTTCTTTTGTTAGCAGGCCAAGCCCGCTTGAGCTGCTATACCGCTCTTGTTATCAGAAGCGACCTGCCCACAACAACACAAGGTGAGGCTTTGTCAACGTGTGTGAATGTTTTGACTTAAAACTTTGGTGACTGCAGGAATTAATATTCTTGGTTCTTTCGGTAAAGTCACGTAGATAGAAAATAAAATTAAAATAACATATAATAATTTATCTTTTTTAAAATGAAGCAAAAAACCCCACAACGTTTCTATGGCAACATTAATGTTGAAGATGCGATGGCTTACAGGAATGTTTATGACATTTGCCCTCTCATTGCGTGCCATGACAGTGCTGTTTGCACAGTCACACATAGTCACTGTAAGATGTTTTTCTTGGTCGTGTTTTTGTTTGGTTGCTTGTTGTGGTTGCACCCGATTCAAGAGCCGAATGGCTCACGGGACTATAACCAAAATAAATAAAACTGAAAATCAAAAAACTGAAACCGCGTGATGAATTTTGGGAAAGTTTTTCACTGCATCTCCAAATATATATAAAAGGCAAAGTTGTGATTGTGTGTGTTGTCTGTTCAAATTGTTTAGCGTACTTACCGACATGCAACAAACTGGAAATTTGCCATGTGGGTACTTTCCAGACTGTACACCGTGCAAACATTATACAAATACACTTTTGTTTCTAGGGGGCGGGGGGGGAGCTCAATAATGTATAGATTTTTTGCACGGCAAGTGAGCTGTGACGTCAAATCTGTCACGTGACCCTCGCATGTGGAAGCGTCACTCATTGTAGTGTAGCGGTTAGCGTTGTCTGTGTGTGTGTCTGTGTGTGTGTGTTGGGAGCGATAGTGTAGCGGTTAGCGCGCTGCGCTATGAACCTGGCGACCCGGGTTCGATTCCCGCTCACGGCCAACACCAGTGACGATTATGTGAACCGGTCCCGGGCCTCCCCTAGGTCGACTCAGCCTCAAATGAGTACCTGGTGCGGTGTGTAAACATCGCCATTAGGGAGACAAAGGCGGTCGGGCGTGGTGCTGGCCACCCACCCCCTCGTGTACCGTTCTGGCCTTCATAGGTGCTCGCTAACAGCACTTGCCCCTACAGTCTGTTACAGGCTATATGGGGGATCTTTTGTCTGTGTGTGTGTGGAAGAGTAACGCATTGTAGTGTAGCGGTTAGCGTTGTCTGTGTGTGTGTCTGTGTGTGTCTGTGTGTGTGTGTCTGTGTGTGTCTGTGTGTGTGTCTGTGTGTGTAAGCGTAACGCATTGCAGTGTAGCGGTTAGCGCTACGCCGCGCTACGAACCCGGCGACCCGAGTTCAATTCCTGCTCACGGCCACCACCGGCGACGATTATTTGAACCGCTTCTGGGCCTCCCCTAGGTCGACTCAGCCTCAAACGAGTAACTGCTGTGGTGTGAACATCGCCACTGGGGAGACAAAGGCGGCCGGACGTGGTGGATCCAAGTCCCGGGCGAAGCCGGGTAGTACAGCTAGTCATGAATACATGAATGAATATAGACGTGTAAGTCACGTGTGACTGTTTATATTCATTCCTCCATGGCTCGATACTGAAGTGTAGATGGTGTGGATATTCTTATTTTCTGTCTGCAGCTGACGCTGGTCTGATGGAGCAAAGGCCCTCAGCACACCAGCGCGGTACGACAAGTCAACAATGCGACCAGCGTGCATACAGCACGGATCGGACTGGAAATTTGACACGGCACCAGAGAACTCGCACAGGAGAGAAACCCTTCAAGTGCACTGTGTGTGGGAAGGCATTTGCATGGCCATCAGTTCTTAAAATACACCAGAGAACACACACGGGAGAGAAACCTTTCAAGTGCAGTGTGTGTGGGAAGACATTTTCAGATTCATCGACTCTTACAAAACACCAGAGAACACACACGGGAGAGAAACCCTTCAAGTGCAGTGTGTGTGGGAAGGCATTTTCAGATTCATCTCATCTTCAAAGACACCAGAGAACACACACGGGAGAGAAACCCTTCAAGTGCAGTGTGTGTGAGAAGACATTTTCAGATTCATTTGCTCTTAAAACACACCAGAGAACACACACGGGAGATAAACCTTTCAAGTGCAGTGTGTGTGGGAAGACATTTTCAGATTTATCTACTCTTAAAAAACACCAGAGAACACACACGGGAGAGAAACCCTTCAAGTGCAGTGTGTGTGGGAAGACATTTTCATGGTCATCCGCTCAAAAAACACACCTGAGAACACACACGGGAGAGAAACCCTTCAAGTGCAGTGTGTGTGGGAAGACATTTTCAGATTCATCTACTCTTAAAACACACCAGAGAACACACACGGGAGAGAAACCCTTCAGGTGCAGTGTGTGTGGGAAGACATTTTCATGGTCATCTGCTCTTAAAGCACACCAGAGAACACACACGGGAGAGAAACCCTTCAAGTGCAGTGTGTGTGGGAAGGCATTTTCAGATTCATCTCATCTTCAAAGACACCAGAGAACACACACGGGAGAGAAACCCTTCAAATGCACTGTGTGTGGGAAGACTTATTCATATTCATCTACTCTTAAAACACACCAGAGAACACACACGGGAGAGAAACCCTTCAAATGCACTGTGTGTGGGAAGACTTTTTCAGATTCATCTACTCTTAAAAAACACCAGAGAACACACATGGGAGAGAAACCCTTCAGGTGCAGTGTGTGTCGGAAGACATTTTCGGGTTCATTTGCTCTTAAAACACACCAGAGAACACACACGGGAGAGAAACCCTTCAAGTGCAGTGTGTGTGGGAAGGCATTTTCAGATTCATCTCATCTTCAAAGACACCAGAGAACACACACGGGAGAGAAACCCTTCAAGTGCAGTGTGTGTGGAAAGGCATTTTCACAGTCATTTGCTCTTAAAACACACCAGAGTACACACACGGGAGAGAAACCCTTCAAGTGTAGTGTGTGCGGAAAGGCATTTGCACATTCATCAAATCTTCAAGTACACCAGAGAACACAAAAGCATCAGAAGATCCACAAGGAGTGCAGTCTGAAATCAGCTGGTGAATGTCAAAGTGCCGCAATGAGCCCATCCCTCATGAAACAAGAACCGGAAGAAAATCCCAGCTTGGACACTTTTAAAGGTATTGAGGTGAAATATGAAGAGGTGAAGGTGAAATATGAAGAGGTGACTGTGAAATGTGAAGAAGTGATGGTGAAGAGCGAAGAAGTGAAGGTAAAATGTGAGGATGAAGATTCAACTCGAAAATGGGACCTTCACATCGATGAAGGCAACGTGAAGCAGGAGGAGAATTCTGCGAGGCAGAGCGAGGCAACTCCCAGCAGTTTGTGGAAGTGGAGGTGTGGGTGGACTTCCTAGACAATACAAAGTCAAGTGGAGACCCGGTAGATGTGTAAGCTTGAGATGATGTCGCTCCAATAGATGCACCTTTGTCAAAGGCCTTTAATGACAAGAACGTGAAGTTGGACACTCAGTTTCTAGGTTCAACCTGCAGAGTAAGAGCGGCCAGTCTTTGTGGGCCCGTGGGTTGGGTAGATCTCTAACCAGGAGCGAGAGACAATAAGCCCCCAAGCATTCACGATGTTATAATATTTGCATTTTCACGGTGCTTGCTTAACCGCCTCAGCAACTCGGAGTTTTGTATCTCGTCTGAAGCACTCGAGCATCCCCAAGTAGCAGCTGCCCCTGTGTGGCACAAGGTGGTGGCCCTGCACCAGCCTGTATGTGGACAAGAGCCTGTCAGTAGGGGGCGATGATTGATGCGTAATTTCAGTTGTGTAGTTTGTCGGTAATCTTGATTCATAGCTTTCGTGACTGCAGGAATCCACACTCTTGAGTTATTTCGGTAAAGTCACCACGTGGGTAGAAACATAACAGACCACGGCGTTTAGATCACAACACAAGCAATCGTCATCAGGTGGGACAACCACAGCAAGAAGAAGACGCTGAAGTAGTAGGCGCCTACTCCAGCAGTTTCTGCTTATTGCTGCTGTGCTTGTCCCACCTGATGACGATTGCTTGTGTTGCCATCGAAACGCCGTGATCTATTATTTGTAGCTAATGTTTAGAATTTGCTACATTTTGACCCAGACGCCAGCATGCAACGGCCTACTCGTTTTGAATGACGCAACAATAGTACGGTGTACATACACTGTTAAGCAGACGGTGCGTATTTGTAAAATTACTTCTTGTTAATACGATGTAACGTGATGCAGTCAATTTCGCTGCAGTAATTCAATGTTGTTGATATGCCCGTCAATCATTTAGAATTAATACTTGTCTGATTGTGCGCGTACATGTAACATTTTGTCTGAGGGTCACACATTGAATAAGTGTTGTTAGGACAAAGTGTGTGTGTGTGTTTGGAAGTAACCTGTACAGATATCTCAAGTGAGACCCGTTGTTCTTGTGATACAGGTCAAAGGGTGCTTTTGTGTTTCACGAAGCGTCGGCCTCTGCAGCAACTCATCGTCTTTGAAATAGGGAGCACGCTCGGATCATTCATCGTTACAAGGCATACCACTTGAAAGTTACACGTATAGGAGGAGGTACATTCTCTACAACACGAATTGTAGTTTTGTCTTACGTGTTGACGTAGATTTTGTCTAACTAGGACTAGAAATGCACCTTGCTGGTTCACGTCTGGATGTTCGTACCTATCGCTTGAAGCAAACCGCACTGCTGCTGCTGTTGAGACGCTGTGCACCAATGAGGGTCCGAGCATTTTAGGGCCTTCGGCCAGGAAAGTCACAACATTTACGGCACACGAAGGACGCATTCACGCCAGCGCCCCGTGCTCCGTTTTGAAGATTTAAAATGAAACATCTTTGAATCGTGTTGTGTTTTGAACCGCCTCAGCATCTTGGAGTTTTGTGTCGTACCTCGTCTGAAACACTCGAAGAGCATCCCCAAGTAGCAGCTGCCCCTGTGTGGCACAAGGTGGTGGCCCTGCACCGGCCTGCATGTGGACAAGAGCCTGTCAGTAGGGGGCGATGATTGATGCGTCATCTCAGTTGTGTAGTGTGTAGCTAATCTTGATTCGAAGCTTTCGTGACTGCAGGAATCCACACTCTTTAGTTATTTCGGTAAAGTCACCACGTGGGTAGAAACATAACAGATCACGGCGTTTAGATCACAACACAAGCAATCGTCATCAGGTGGGACAACCACAGCAAGAAGAAACTGCTGAAGTAGTAGGCGCCTACTCCAGCAGTTTCTTCTTGCTGCTTGCTTGTCCCACTTGATGACGATTGCTTTTGTTGCCATTGAAACGCCCTCATCTATTATTTGTAGCGTAATGTTTAGAATTTGCTACATTTTGACCCAGACGCCAACATGCAACGGCCTACTCGTTTTGAATGACGCAACAATAGTACGTTGTACATACACTGTTAAGCAGACGGTGCGTATTTGTAAAATAACTTATTGTTAATACGATGTAACGTGATGCAGTCAATTTCGCTGCAGTAATTCAATGTTGTTAATATGCCCGTCAATGATTTAGAATGAATACTTGTCTGATTGTGCGCGTACATGTAACATTTTGTCTGAGGGTCACACATTGAATAAGTGATGTTAGGACAAAGTGTGTGTGTGTGTGTGTTTGGAAGTAACCTGTACAGAGAACTTGGGTGAGACCCGTTGTTCTTGTGATACAGATCAAAGGATACTTTTGTGTTTCACGAAGCGTCTGCCTCTGGAGCAATTCATTGTCTTTGAAATAGGGAGCACGCTCGAATCATTCATCAGTTACAAGGCATACCACTTGAAAGTTACACGTATAGGAGGAGGTACATTCTCTACAACACGAATTCTAGTTTTGTCTTACGTGTTGACATACGATTTTGTCTAACTAGGACTAGAAATGCACCTTGCTGATTGACGTCTGGATGTTCGTACCTATCGGTTGAAGCAAACCCCACTTCTGTTGTTGAGACGCTGTGCACCAATAAGGGTCCAACACGTTGACGGCCTTCAGGCCAGGAAAGTCACAACATTTGCACACTAAGGACGCATTCACCCAAGTACCCCATGCTCCGTTTTGAAGTTTTAAAATGAAACATCTTTGAATTGTGTTGTGTTTTGAATTAGATGATTTTATTTACTCATTAAAAGCTTGTATCAATTTACATCTGGAAGACTTCATTGAAAAGTACATTTCGTGTGAATTTTCTCTCGTCATTAAGTAGATGGCCTTGCCGGGGGTTTGGTTCAATGTGGACACAAACAGGGTACATACACAGTGTATACACACAGTGACACAGTGTACACACACACAGTGTACACACTCAGTGACACACAGTGACTCAGTGACACAACAACAACCGCCATTCGCCACTAAGTGGCGGTGACGTCACCACGACGCTTGTGCCAGGCACAGTGACACACACAGTGACACACACATCTACTCTTAAAACACACCAGAGAATACACACGGGAGAGAAACCCTTCAAGTGCAGTGTTTGTGGGAAGACATTTTCACGGTCATCTGCTCTTAAAAGCACCAGAGAACACACACGGGAGAGAAACCCTTCAAGTGCACTGTGTGTGTGAAGGCATTTTCACATTCATCTGCTCTTAAAACACACCAGAAAACACACGGGAGAGAAACCCTTCAAGTGCAGTGTGTGTGGGAAGGCATTTTCACAGTCATCTGGTCTTAAATCACACCAGAGAACACACGGGAGAGAAACCCTTCAAGTGCAGTGTGTGTGGGAAGGCATTTTCACAGTCATCTACTCTTAAAAAACACCAGAGTACACACGGGAGAGAAACCCTTCAAGTGCAGTGTGTGCGGGAAGGCATTTGCACATTCATCAAATCTTCAAGTACACCAGAGAACACAGACAGGAGAGAAACCCTTGAGGTGCACTCTGTGTGGGATGATGTTTGCACAGTCATCACATCTTAAAGTACACCAGAGAACACACACGGGAGAGAAACCCTTCAGGTGCACTCTGCGGGAAGGCGTTTGCACATTCATAAAATCTTCAAGTACACCAGAGAACACGGAAGCATCAGAAGATCTGCAAGGAGTGGAATCTGAAATCAGCTTGTGAAAGCCAAAGTGCCACAATAAGCCCATCCCTCATGAAACAAGAACCGGACGAAAATCCCAGCTTGGACACTTTTAAAGGTATCGAGGTGAAATATGAAGAGGTGATGGTGAAGAGGGAAGAAGTGATGGTGAAGAGGGAAGAAGTGAAGGTGAAATGTGAAGATGAAGATTCAACTCCAAAATGGGACCTTCACATCGATGGAGGCAACGTGAAGCAGGAGGAGAATTCTGACTGTGAGGCAGAGCGAGGCAACTCCCAGCAGTTTGTGGAAGTGGAGGTGTGGGTGGACTTCCTCCGAGACAATCCAAAGTCATGTGGAGACCCGGTAGATGTGTAAGCCAGAGACGATGTCGCTACAATAGATGCACCTTTGTCACAGGCCTTTAATGACAAGAATGTGAAGTTGAACACTTTGTGGGCCCGTGGGTTGGGTAGATCTCTAACCAGGAGCAAGAGCCAATAAGCTCCTAAGCATTCACTATGTTATAATAATTGCTTTTACACGGTGCTTGCTTAATCGCCTCAGCAACTCGGAGTTTTGTGTCGTTCTTGCCTGAAACACTCAAAGAGCATCCCCAAGTAGCAGCTGCCCCTGTGTGGCACAAGGTGGTGGCCCTGCACCGGCCTGCATGTGGACAAGAGCCTGTCAGTAGGGGGCGATGATTGATGTGTCATCTCAGTTGTGTGGTTTGTAGGTAATGTTTAGAATTTGCTACATTTTCACTCAGACGGCAGCATGCAATGGCCTACTCGTTTTGAATGACACAATAGTATGTTTTACATACACGGTGAAGCAGACTGTGCAACTTTTTAAAAAAGCTTCTTGTTAATACGATGTAATGTGATGCAGTATATTTCACTGCAGTAATCCAATTTTGTTAATATGCCTGTCAATAATTTAGAATGTATACTTGTCTGGTTTTGTGCATACATGTAACATTTGATCTATAAGGGTCAAACATTGATTAAGTGATGTTAGGACAAAGTGTGTGTGTGTTTGAAAGTAACCTATACAGAGAACTCAGGTGAGACCCGTTGTTCTTGTGATACAGGTCAAAGGGTATTTTTGTGTTCCACGAAGCATCTGGAGCAACTCATTGTCTTTGAAATAGGTAGTGTGATGCTGCCGCCACGGAGCCGATCGGCGGGTGGCCCACCTGCGATCTCGCCGCTCCGAGCGGCGAGGCCGACATTGCTCCACCCCACCACCTCCCCACCCCCCCCCCCCACCGGAACACACACGCACGCACTCCCCCCCACCATTAGAGCGCGTGGGGAGACACCCTGGCCGACAGGTTTTCACCCAGAAGCCCTCGTAAAGGGATAATCTTCACGGTTTCCTGCAGCCAGGGAATTGGACGGTCTCCCCCGACGCTAACACCCACCGCGGCGCCGTGACTTTGGTTGTAATTACATGGTCACGACGGGGCTGCCGAGCCACCGCGGGTAGACAGCACACACAACACACACGGGTCAGCAGGCAGGTAGGAGGGCAGAGCCACGAGCGGCGGGAAAGCAGGGTCGCCCTCTGGCTGGAGGGTCGCTGAGCAGGTAAATTTAGATGCGGACGTCGCTGAAAGCAACGGCCCGGGGGATGCTGGGATACAGATGGGCCTACCGATTGGCGGGTGATCCCAGCGAGCTGATTGGCCCGCGAGTCGGCACCAGGTAGCCCCTTTGATGTAGAAAGAATAAAGCGGGTCAGGGCGAAGGAAAAAGGGGCTCTGGCTACTCGAGTCAACCCCAGGCCCGTCAACTCCCGAGTCCAGCCGCGCGAACGTCCGTGGGACGTATCGACGCGCCGCGAGGACCAGACAGCAGTGACGACGAACCGTGAGTAAGAGAGAGAGGGAGTTGGGACTTAGCTTAAGAGCAAAACCGGAGAGGGTAAAGGGGAGAAGGACAGGTAGAGTGTAGTGCCGACTATCGAGAGATAGATCGGTCCTGCCCCGCTGATCCCGACTGACTCGGTTAAATAAGGGCTCGCCGACGCGGTGGAATAAATCGTCGGCGGTTACATAACGGACTGGTGTGGTTTTTGTGGAAGCGTGGGTGCGCTTGCTGTCGCGGTGGTCGTTACATAACAGACTGGTGTGGTTATTGCGGAAGCGTGGGTGCGCTTGCTGTCGCGGTGGTCGTTACATAACAGACTGGTGTGGTGGTTTTTGCGAGGGTGTGGAAAGAGAGTGGAAGCGTGGGTTCGCTTGCTGTTCTCGGTGGTCGCCGCGTGTGTGGAGCGGCGCCGCGTGGATTGTGTGCGCTACGAACCGTCGGCTGCGGACTCCTGCGTTGCGAGCGGATACCCGTCTCGCACGCATGCCCATCGCATAGCCCTTTAAACCCGTTTAAACCAATCCCCCCAAGCGTCGGAGTGAGCACGAACGACGTCGCTTACCCTCCGACCTTTGACCCCCTGTTACCCGCGTGTGATTGGTGCGTGGGACTGCGCGGGCGGGGAGCGTCGCGTTTGGGTGCCGGCGAAGCGCTAGCGGGTCCCAGGGAGGTCGAGTGTGATGCCCCACCGGCAGGAGACCCGGACTCGGGGGGGGGACGGCACAGGGGGGGGAACAGGAGCGCGACGACCTTTCCCCGCCAGGGGAGGAGTGCGGCGGCGGCAGCTCCCACACTAGTGGAGAGTCTGGGAGCGTCGGTACTTCGCGGACAGGGTCGCAGGCAGGGGAGATCCCGGGGGCCGGCGACCCTAACAATATGGTGTCAGAAGCGGTACGAACCCCCGCGTTACCCCACGCGAAAATAAGGCATATATTCACTGGCCGGGGTACACCTTCGTGGAGAGCATTTGCCCGCAACGTCCTAGGGGCTAAGGAAATTAATGGGTGGACGGACGCGCAGACGCTACGTCAACTTAATATGAATCTGGATGGGCGGGCAGCCGATTTTGTGGAAGCCCTACCCGCAAGCGCGCAGACACAGCTAGAGGAGCTGATGCGCCGACTTGATCTGCGCTTCGGTACGCGCGATGAGGAGGAGGCAAAAGCGGCCTTAGAGGCACGCCGTCGCCAACCCGGCGAGGACCTGCGCGATTATGCCGAGGATGTGCGTGAGCTAACAAAGATCGCACGCCCGAGGCACACCACGGAAGCGATTGAGGAGCTGGCCACAGAGAAAATCCAGCGATACTTAATGCGCACGGCGTGGTGGCAGCCAGACGTGAACTGTACGCGCCTCTCCTTTGATGCCCTTGTCGAGCGCGCGCGCAAATGTGAAAGAATTTCTAGCGAACGCGCACAGCTCCGAGGACTGGGACGGGAGCGCACCATCGCAAGTCTGTCCACCGAGGAGGAAGAGGAGGAACAGGAGCTCACCAGGATGGTAGGGGGTCGGGAAAGGGGGCCTCCGGTATCCCGCGAGACCACCCCGGGATGGGTAGCGGGGATACAGGCGGGCATCGGGGGGATCGACAACAAAGTAACCCAAGTGGACAACAACGTAACCCAAGTACGGGCACATGTGACTACGCTGCAGACTACGGTAGAGACGATTCAGACCGAGTTGGGAGGGCTAGCTGGGAGGGTAGCCCGACTAGAAGCAGAGTCTGGGCAGCGGCGCACGGGGGGGGGAGGGAGCGGGCAGGGTGCCCACTATGGAGCCGCCACCCCCCCCCGGGCGTGTTATATGTGCGGCCGTCAGGGGCATCTCATGAGAGACTGCCCACAGATCGCCCGCGCTAGATATACCGAAGGGTTAAAACGCCAACGCCCCCTAGAGAGTGGACCACCTAGGGGTGCAATCACCGAGGTCCCGAAACAAAACGACGATAATAATAATGGTAAGCAAGTGACACCCACACAGGTCACGGCCACAACACCCAAGGACGCGGTGAGGACGGGCGACTGGCTACGGGAGCTGGTGGCAGGAATCACGGGGGCCACGTCACTGGTGGAAGGACAGGTGAACGGGCAGCGCACCCGGATCCTACTGGACACGGGGGCCGTGGCCTCACTCGTGAGCGCCGCGCACTGCAGCGTGCTCGGGGTTGACGTGAGCCGCCTGCCGGCCCCGGATTGCACGCTGCACACAGCGAGCGGAGCCGGGATGGGGTTGCTGGGAAGGATCTCCCTCGAGGTCCGTCTCGGAAACCAGGTGTGCACTCAGGAGTTCTACGTCTCGAGTGTGCTGTGCCACGAGTGTATCACAGGTACCGACCTCCTGGAAAAGCTGGGGCTCAACGTGCAGCCCCGACAGCGGTGCGCCACCGTGGAAGGCAGCGGGGAACGGATTCCATTCCTGGGACGGGAGCCGAATCGCCCCCGCTTCACACCTGTGGCCGCTACCCTGACGACGGCCGTTACCATTGGGCCGCTCTCCGAGATGCTGGTACCTGTGGCGACACCCTCCACCGACCCCGCGCACCGACCATCGGGGGAGGTAATGCTAACTCCTCACCCGGAGTTGGCAAAACGATACGGGGTTGTGGGGTCAGCCACGTTGGTAAACGCCGATGGGGGCCGATTGTTCATGCGTGTGTTTAACCCCCACGGCACCCCAGCAATACTACGACGGCGCACCACAGTAGCCACCGTGCACCCCCTACACGCGCGCCACTCCAGCGACTCGGTATTCGCACTCTGGGCGGAGGACCCCGGTCGCCCCGAGGACCAACAAGACCTGGCCTGGCGAGTCGGCCCGACTCCCCACGCCGAGGTCGTCCCCCTTCTTGACGCGGTACACGTACCTTGGGCAGATTTACCCAAGGGAGAGGCCGATCAGCTACGCGGGTTACTGCGGGAGTACGCCGACGTGTTCAGCGAACACGATTCAGACGTGGGTCGCACAGATCTCGTTAAGCACCAAATCGCCACCGGGGCCGCCCGACCCATAAAACTCCCCGCGTACCGCGTGGGCGCACCCGAACGCGCCCAGATCAAAGAGGCGGTCAGGGACATGCTCCGCGATAACATAATTCAGCCCTCGGCGAGCCCCTGGTCTGCCCCGGTGGTGCTAGTAACAAAAAAGGACGGGTCAACCCGGTTTTGCGTCGATTACCGCAAACTAAACGCAGTCACCCTCGGCGACGCCTTCCCCATACCGCGCATCGACGACACCTTTGACAGCCTCGCCGGAGCGCGGTATTTTTCCACCCTCGATCTCGCGTCCGGGTACTGGCAGGTGGAGATGACGGAGGAGGATCGGCCAAAAACCGCATTCACCACCCCGATGGGGCTATTCGAGTTTCGAGTACTCCCGTTCGGGCTCACCAACGCGCCCGCGACGTTCCAGCGGCTGATGGAGTTGGTGATGCGGGGCTTGCAGTGGGAGCAATGCCTGATTTACCTGGATGATGTGATCGTGTTCAGTAGATCTCTGTCTGAGCACTGGTCCAGGTTACGGGAGGTGTTCCAGCGACTGCGAGCGGCTCATCTCAAGCTCAAGCCGCGTAAGTGTTACATCGCACAGCGCGAGGTGGGGTACCTCGGACATCGCGTCAGCGAGGCGGGGGTGCGCACCGATCCGGACAAGGTACGCGCCGTAGTGGATTGGCCACAGCCAAGAAACCTGTCGGAGATAAGGTCATTCTTGGGGCTCGCCACCTATTACCGTCGATTTGTAAAGGGATTCAGCGAGATTGCACGCCCCCTCACCCAACTCACTTCCCCCAAGAACCCCTATCAGTGGACGGAGGCCTGCCAGACGGCCTTCACCACCCTCAAAGACCACCTCACACACACCCCCACACTGGCTTTCCCCGATTTTACCACCGACTTTATTTTGGACACCGACGCCTGCAGCAGCGGGCTGGGTGCGGTGTTGTCGCAGGTGCAGGAAGGGGTGGAACGGGTGATTGCGTACGCCAGCCGGACCCTGAGCGGGGCCGAGCTGAACTACTGTGTGACCCGTCAGGAATTGTACGCTGTGATCTTCGCGTGTAAACAGTTTCGGCCGTATTTATACGGCAGGAAATGTCGAGTGCGCACGGACCATTATGCTCTGCAGTTCCTCCTCACCTTCAAGGAACCGCGGGGGCAGATGGCCCGATGGCTGGCGCAGCTGCAGGAGTACAACCTGCAGATCGAATACCGGGCGGGGCGGACGCATGCAAACGCGGACGCATTATCACGGCGACCCGCGGTGTGTGCCGAGACGAGGGCGGAGGAGGCCTGCCCGTGCTTCACGGGGGGACGTTGCCGACAGGCAACGGACCCCCGGGAACCCGCTGAACCTAACCCCCCCCCGGCGAGAGAGAGTGCGGTATGCGCCACAGAGACCCCCACAGGTGGAGGCGCGGACCCAGTCGGCCGCCCGGCGAGCGCAGGGCCCACGACTCGGGACCCCGTGGACCACCCCGCCCCGATCGGACGGATCCAGGAGGACGTCGGCTGCGCCTTCCCGGGCCTGAGCGACGAGCAGCTGAGGCAGACCCAGCAGCGGGATCCGGATCTGGCGGCGGTGGAAGCGGCCCTGCGGGAGGGGAAAAGCACCCTACCAGGGCCCTGGAGCGGTTTGTATGCCCGGTTGTGTGTGCAGAACGGGGTGGTACGGGAGTTAACCGAGGCCGGCCAGCCGGGGTGCATCTGTGTTCCCGCCCAGGTGCGACCCCAGCTGCTACGGCTGGTACACGACCACCCGCTCGGGGGCCATGACGGGGAACGGCGCACTCGGGAGACTCTGCGTCGCCAGTATCTCTGGCCCAAATTGACGCAAGATGTGGCCGCCTGGGTACAGGGCTGCCGCGCTTGTCAGCAGTGCGGGCCGAAACCGGCACGATACCAAGTACCCCTAAGGCCGTTCCGCGTCAGTCGGACTAACCAGCTGGTCGGCATCGATCTCCAGGGGCCATTCCCACGATCCCACCGGGGCAACCGCTATATCCTCGTAGCGGTGGAATACTTCACCCGCTACCCCGTGGCGGTGGCCATCCCCGATAAAACGGCCCTGGTAGTAGCCCGGGCGTTCGTGGAGCACTATGTACTTAAGCACGGGATCCCGGAGCGAGTCCTTACCGACCAGGGTAGCGAGTTCGAGGCCGAGTTGTTTCAGGCGCTGTGCCGGGAGTTCGGGATCCAGAAAGACCGAACCACGGCGTACCACCCCCAGGCGAACGGTATGGTTGAACGTATGAATCAGACTCTGGCCGGAAAGCTCAAGCATATGGCGGCCGCAAACCAACGGGATTGGGACGAACACCTCCCCTACGCCCTGTTCGCCTACGCCACCACGGTGCACACATCGACGGGCCAAACCCCGTTCCTAATGATGTTTGGTCGTGAGTCTCGTCTACCCGCAGACTTGCTGTTCGGCATTCCTCCACCCCAAACGGAGGAAGGAAGTCGCCCCGTGGAACATCTGATGGAGACCCTACGAGGGGTCCGGGACCGGGCCTACCCGCAAGGGGAGGCCGCGCATCGGCGACAGGAACAGAGCACCCGACCCCGCGTGGAGCCCCCCCTTTTCTTGACAGGTACCAAGGTGTGGCTACACACCCCTCGCGTCGGGGCCGGACAGGTGGGGAAGCTGACCACCTACTGGCGGGGACCCTGGACCGTGGTACGGCAGATCTCTCCCTGGACGGTACTAGTCCAGGGTGGAGAGAGGGGCCGAGAAACGGTGGTTAACGTCCGCCGCTTAAAACCATGGAGGGCAGCCCCGGCGGGGGAGAACCTCGCTGCCCGAGTACCGCGAAATCCCGGTGCCCCTGCGCCACCCGTGCTCGGGGGCCTCGCGCACTACATGGGCCCCGCCGTGCCCCCAGCCCCGAGGCGTCCCGGCCCCGCCAGAGGACGGCGGGGACGCCGCCCCTTAAACCCCGCTGCCGCGGAGTTTGTCCCCCAGCCCCCAGGTGCCGAGGGATCGGAGGAGCCACTGGAGTGGAGAAGGAGACCGCTGCAGGAAACCCCGAGGACGGAGCCACCTCCCCCGAGGCCAGCCACGAGATCCGGGCGGATCCCCCGGACCCCGCAGCGCTACCTCGTGGGCGCGGCCCAGGCGAGGTGCTCCAGTCAACCCGGGACGGGGACTGGCACCTCGGGGGGCTATGTGATGCTGCCGCCACGGAGCCGATCGGCGGGTGGCCCACCTGCGATCTCGCCGCTCCGAGCGGCGAGGCCGACATTGCTCCACCCCACCACCTCCCCACCCCCCCCCCCCACCGGAACACACACGCACGCACTCCCCCCCACCATTAGAGCGCGTGGGGAGACACCCTGGCCGACAGGTTTTCACCCAGAAGCCCTCGTAAAGGGATAATCTTCACGGTTTCCTGCAGCCAGGGAATTGGACGGTCTCCCCCGACGCTAACACCCACCGCGGCGCCGTGACTTTGGTTGTAATTACATGGTCACGACGGGGCTGCCGAGCCACCGCGGGTAGACAGCACACACAACACACACGGGTCAGCAGGCAGGTAGGAGGGCAGAGCCACGAGCGGCGGGAAAGCAGGGTCGCCCTCTGGCTGGAGGGTCGCTGAGCAGGTAAATTTAGATGCGGACGTCGCTGAAAGCAACGGCCCGGGGGATGCTGGGATACAGATGGGCCTACCGATTGGCGGGTGATCCCAGCGAGCTGATTGGCCCGCGAGTCGGCACCAGGTAGCCCCTTTGATGTAGAAAGAATAAAGCGGGTCAGGGCGAAGGAAAAAGGGGCTCTGGCTACTCGAGTCAACCCCAGGCCCGTCAACTCCCGAGTCCAGCCGCGCGAACGTCCGTGGGACGTATCGACGCGCCGCGAGGACCAGACAGCAGTGACGACGAACCGTGAGTAAGAGAGAGAGGGAGTTGGGACTTAGCTTAAGAGCAAAACCGGAGAGGGTAAAGGGGAGAAGGACAGGTAGAGTGTAGTGCCGACTATCGAGAGATAGATCGGTCCTGCCCCGCTGATCCCGACTGACTCGGTTAAATAAGGGCTCGCCGACGCGGTGGAATAAATCGTCGGCGGTTACATAACGGACTGGTGTGGTTTTTGTGGAAGCGTGGGTGCGCTTGCTGTCGCGGTGGTCGTTACATAACAGACTGGTGTGGTTATTGCGGAAGCGTGGGTGCGCTTGCTGTCGCGGTGGTCGTTACATAACAGACTGGTGTGGTGGTTTTTGCGAGGGTGTGGAAAGAGAGTGGAAGCGTGGGTTCGCTTGCTGTTCTCGGTGGTCGCCGCGTGTGTGGAGCGGCGCCGCGTGGATTGTGTGCGCTACGAACCGTCGGCTGCGGACTCCTGCGTTGCGAGCGGATACCCGTCTCGCACGCATGCCCATCGCATAGCCCTTTAAACCCGTTTAAACCAATCCCCCCAAGCGTCGGAGTGAGCACGAACGACGTCGCTTACCCTCCGACCTTTGACCCCCTGTTACCCGCGTGTGATTGGTGCGTGGGACTGCGCGGGCGGGGAGCGTCGCGTTTGGGTGCCGGCGAAGCGCTAGCGGGTCCCAGGGAGGTCGAGTGTGATGCCCCACCGGCAGGAGACCCGAACTCGGGGGGGGACGGCACAGGGGGGGGAACAGGAGCGCGACGACCTTTCCCCGCCAGGGGAGGAGTGCGGCGGCGGCAGCTCCCACACTAGTGGAGAGTCTGGGAGCGTCGGTACTTCGCGGACAGGGTCGCAGGCAGGGGAGATCCCGGGGGCCGGCGACCCTAACAGTAGCACGCTCGGATCATTCATCAGTTACAAGGCATACCACTTAAAAGTTACACGTATAGGAGGAGGTACATTCTCTACAACACGAATTGTAGTTTTGTCTTACGTGTTGACATAGATTTTGTCTAACTGGGACTATAAATGCTCCTTGCTGATTAACGTCTGGATGTTCGTTACCTATCGGTTGAAGCAAACCCCACTGCTGTTGTTGAGACGCTGTGCACCAATAAGGGTCCAACACGTTGACGGCCTTCAGGCCAGGAAAGTCACAACATTTGCACACGAAGGACGCATTCACGCAAGTACCCCATGCTCCGTTTTGAAGTTTTAAAATGAAACATCTTTGAATTGTGTTTTGAATTAGATGATTTTATTTCTTCATTAAAAGCTTGTATCAATTTACATGTGGAAGACTTAATTGAAAGGACATTTCATGTGAATTTTCTTTCGTCGTTAAGTAGATGGCCTTGCCGGGGGTTCGGTTCGATGCGGACTTTCACCTGTTTGGGATTGCGGGATCGAGACAAGGCGACACTGAGCTGGCCGTGCGAGAAGACCGCCGTCTGCAGATCGATTCCAACGTAATCGAACGTCTGTCCCTGCGCCTCCGTCGTCCATGCAGGGGGTGCGTAGGTTTGCAGCGCCCCCTGCATGAAAACAACGGAAAGTGCAGCGTTCATCACAGATAGATAAAGTTGTGCGCTTATATTTAAAATGTTATTCTTTTATAAGGTGATGTTGAAATCGTAAAGTGTTTGGCCAGTTGATGATTTCAATCAGATTTATTCATTTATTATACACCACATATCCGAGCTTTTGTGGTCCTGTTGAGCTCAAGTTGGAAAAAGTCCGTGACTATAACTTCGCTCAATATTGTAAACGTGTTTCTATTATTTAGTTATTGTTTAATATGAACTTCTTCAGATAATGGGTTTCAAGATGTACTTGAATGGCACGTTCGTTGTTCCGGTGTTTAATGGCTTGGACGTCATGGCAAATGGCTTCCAAGGATGTGGAAGTCAATGGTGGATGATAATTTGACATTTCGGTGTTGATTTGGAGTAGATTGTTTAACTGTTGCATACCAGGTGGTGAAATGCTTTGCCGAGTACCTGAACTGTTTGACCAAGTGAATTCATGAAGAGTTCGATACGAGTTTGAGCGTCAATATTCTTGCGGAACAACAAAGGTCGGATATTTTAAAGATTCCTGATCGTACGTTTATTGCGACAACGTTCACGGGGAACACGTGTGGAGGAGAGTTCCGGATGAAGTCTCCCCTTACCTGGCAACCATGGTGGCTGTCCGCTGATCACTCTCGCTCCATCACAGCTACGAGCTGTAGGGACGGGACGCTCCACCCTGGCGCTGTTTTAATTCACAGCACCAAGACTGGAGAGCCTCATCCCTATAGTGCCCTCCTGTTGTGCCGCATCATTTACCACGTAACGAGGCAATGTTTTCATGAGCAGTGCGTTCCACTACACACTCACACGAGCGAACCATGTGCAACAGTGTGCGTACATACAGACAGGAACAAACACGCGGGTGCACATACACACACGAGCGCTTACTTGCAAACACGGACGAGTGGAGATGCACGCACTAGTGTGGTCACCACCTGGCTAGCTACACTAGTATACTAAACTATACACTACACTATACATTATACTACTATACACTACACTATACTGAACACTATTATACACTACACTATACACTATAATATACACTACTATACAATACACTATTATACACTACACTATACACTTATACACTACAATATGCACTACTTTACACTACACTATACACTACACTATACACTACACTATACACTACTATACACTACACTATACACTTATACACTACAATATACACTATTATACACTACACTACTATACAATACACTATTATACACTACACTATACACTTATACACTACAATCAAAACTACAATATGCACTACTATACACTACACTATACACTACACACTACTATACACTACACTACTATACACTACACTATACACTAAGCTATACACTACTATACACTACACTATACACTACACTACTACACTATACACTACACTACTATAAACTACTATACACTGCACCATACACTACTACATACTAGTGCTGCACTAGTCCCCACACTGCAAAGACAAAGGCTCCCCAATGTAGACTGACGCATCCACAGACCCACACGTGGACCCACGGACTCGCACAGAAACCCACGGACTCATCGACTCCCACTGGGCGTGCGCTGTTAGCGAGCACCGGTGAGGGTCGCAATGGAACAACACCAGGGGCTGGTGTGGACAGAACCACGGCTGGCCGCTCGTCTCTCCAATTCTGATGTTAGCACCCCCACCCACCTCACCACCTCCTTAGTTATGGCTGAGTCCACCTAAGTGACGCTCAGGACTGCTTCAGGTAAGGGGCCGACCTTAAATGATGTCACGTGATTTTAGAGGATTTTTGACCCCCCCCGCCCCCATTGTCAAACGACGTCACAAAGTCAGACCCCTCCCCCTCAAATATGACGTCACAAAGCTCTGCCCCCCCCCCCCAAAATAAAACATGCTTCAAATCGCTTTAAACTATTGTTGTCATTGTAGTGCGTTGTTAATGTGGCGCTGCACTCTGATGTTGTCGGTAGAAAACATTACAAAGTCTATTTAAGTAGAACGCGTTTATATTTATTTAAAGTTGCGTAATTTGATGTGACGTCACATTTCTCAACCCCCCCCCCCCCTTGTCACATCGTCACAAACGTCTGACCCCGCCCCCCCCCCTCTAGGTGCATGACGTCATTCACAGACGGCCCCTAATTATCGCTGGTATTGGCCGTGAGCGAGAATGGCGCAGCGCCGCTAACCGCTACGCCGTGATGGTGCCCTTACCTGCATGAACGGAGACGCGGCCAGACGATGGGTGAGCCGTTGGTGCGGGCAGGACGAGTGATCTCGGGCGTACCTCCTGACGTGGAAAGCGAGGGAGGTCGGAGTGCGCGTGTGAAGAGAGACGGCAAGGGGCGGGAGGAGAGGGGGGCGATCGGACGGAGCGGAAGGAGGAGGATGAGGGCAGGAGAGGCAGCGGAGCCGTGGAGGAGTCTGGGCGCGCTTGATGGTGAAAGTTGACGTGGACGCACGCTGCAGAAGAGGAGAAAATCTTCACGCTCGGCGCCACACACAGCCAGACGTAGCTCACCTCATCCATCTTGCTGACAATGTGTAGGATGACTAGACTCTGATTGACTTGTAGCTCTGTGGAAAGAAGGAGAGGTGTCTTGGGTCAAACAAGGCCCTCTGCCACCGGTGTGGGCGGGGGGTACCCTAGTGGAGGGCTGAGCGTGGGAGTGAGTCGAGGGGAGGGTGAGTGGTGGTTGACATGAATTAGAATTCTTATACATGCTATGTATTGTAACATTTATTGTCTTATGGGTTTACATATGGTAGAACATATAGGCTATTAGACGAGGACCAATTCAGTGCTAACATCGTTAACACGGACCTAAATCGTCATCAGGGACCCACATCGTCAACAGTGACCCGCAACATGAATATGGACACTCACCTCGTCAGTAGGGACCCACATCGTCAACAGTGACCCACAACATGAATATGTTCATGTTTTTGTTTGTTGCGGTTGCACCCGAGTCAAGGGCCGCACGGCTCACAGGGCTCTACACCTGACACATGAAACTTAAATTAAACTGAAGACGACGTCTCGCCAGCATGCGTCTATCCTCCACTCGTGGCCTCTGTCACGCGACTTCCACGATTTCGCCTGAGAGTCTCCCGCCGCGTGCCCCCATAGGTCTTCTCCATCGGTCGCTCGACTCGCGTAGACCATTCATCCGCGTGGTCCACGTGGTCAAAGAAGTTGGTACCAGCCAAGGCAGCTCAACGCCAGTAACACAGACTTATGTTAATGGTCGATAAGAGTGAAGTACAGTACGTCATAACCCACTAATTTCAAATGCTTGCCACATAATTAGTTGCTATTGGTCACATAAAGAACTTGGAATTGCTAATGCTGTGCCACCTCAGGTTCTAAGGCAAAGTGAAATGTCTGCTCTGGGCCAGTCAAGGACACCATTTCTGGGATGAAACTATCACATTCACGACACGTGATAAAGCATATAAGCAGTATGCACTGCTGTAATCATAGCAGGTACCACTAGTCAGTATGCCTGCTGTAACCTTAGCAGGTCCCACCACAGTCAGTATGCACTGCTGTAATCATAGCAGGTACCACCACAGCCAGTATGCACTGCTGTTATAGCATGAAAAATATAACGATACTATCATAGAATGTTAACTAAACGAGCAGACATTTTTAACTAATTTAGGATAAACATTAAACTTAATGAGTATGGATAAATAAACTACATTAGCATACAGATTAAAACTAATTAGCATACCAAAATTAGCATACAACAACCGTTGACCAATCGCTGCGCACCACCGCCAGAGACGCGCCCAGGTTTGCCTCTCGACCAATCGGATCGCTGGCCCTCCCCCCTCCCCACTTTGGCACGCGCCCATGTGCGTGTGAGTGTTTAGTTTTGTTTTAATTATTTTAATCTTCAAAGTTCGCGAGTGTCAAGGTAAGCTACGTTGACTTTTTTTTTTAAAGTATTTTCTCAAGAGAACCGTTGTTGCTGCTGCTGTTGTGAAAGGCCCGGTACACCCTGAGGCCTTGCCTAGACTAGGACAGCCTTGATGTCACGTGGGTCCACACTCTTTGTTTCTTTCGGTAAAGTCACGGAGGTAGAAAATAAAATTTATTCATTATTTAATTTAATTACATTTTATTTTATACCTACGTTAAATTTAATTTAAATTTTTAATTAAGTTGATTGAAACTTATTTTATACCTACGTATTTTTTTATGAATGAACATTTTTTATAATTTAAATTAAATTTATTTTATGTTATACCTACGTTAAATTTAATTTAATTTTGTAATAAATAAAATTTTATTTAAATTTATTTTATTTCATACCTACGTAAAATTAAATTGAAATTTTTAATAAATTTAATTTATTTAAGTTAATTTTATTTTATAACTACGTTAAGTTAAATTTTAAATAAATTAAATTTATTTTATTTAAATTATATTTATTTTATTTAATACCTACGTTTAATTTTTTTTTTTTAATGAATTACATTATTTTATTTAAATTAATTTTATTTTATACCTACGTTAAATTAAATTTTTAATAAATTAAATTACTTTATTTAATACTTTTTTAATGAATTACATTTATTTAATTTACATTACATTTATTTTATACCTACGTTAAATTAAATTAAATGTTTTAATCAAATTTATTTTACATGTACAGTCATTTTAACTGCTCTGACCGCTACAAGCTAAGTGCGGCCTGGAAGCGTATTATTAAGTAATACATTTTACAATTACAATTCCTTATAGAGGAACCCCCTACTAATGAACTGACTACGTATCTATATAATTAAAAGACCGCACGCAGATATCGCAAAAGCGGACCCCGTTGTCAATGATATAATTCGATGTACGTACATCGACAGCAGTTGCTGTACGTACATCATTAAAATTACACCGATTGCAATACGTCACCAAAGACGACACAATTTTAATTTGACCCCCGGGTCTGATCGCGTTAACTGTGCAGGTGGTGGGGGTCGAGAGGTGACTTGCACGTGTGTGCAGCTTGTTGAATATTGACGTGCGATGACTTGTGGAGAGGAAGAATGATGATGGCGATGCAAGTCTTGAAGTCTGACGCTGTCCTCCGAGTCGTGTAGCCTACCGCGTGCGACTTTGGGGATTGCGTAATGTCATTTTAGTTTCCTCTGTGGAACTTTTTATTTTGTTGATTCTAGCGATGTAACTAACGTAGGGCGGGCTTGGGAGCGGCGTTGACGATGTGTTTTGGCGTTGCACCAACCGAGCACCTTTGCATTCAGAAGTTGGAGGTGCTTTGATTGTTACAGCGAGAGGTGGAATCATCACCGCCATCCCCATGGGTTTAAGTGGGCACGGAGCCCGTCAAGGGAATGGGTAGGTAGAGGAATGGGGTTGGAGAGTATACACAACTTGCATTTCTAGTAATTTCAACAAATTATGGGCATGCGCATCATTAACAGTATCCTAATTGATGAGGAAAACAAAATCGCAATTTAATCATCAATCTATTGTCATAAATGAGTCCGAAATATCAATAGTCATGCTCAAAACCGCATTCCTATTATAAAAATCATTGTACCCCCATTCACGATGACAATTCCAATATGGTCATTATGATGCTCAGAATTACACTTATATTCTCAGAATCATGAACATTTATTAAAACAGCAGTGTGCTCAAAATGCAAATTTACCAATTTCAACATGTACACAATCAATTCCAAGATTCTAATTAAAGTAAGTCCTATGTATCTTGGTGTTTTCATGCTTATCCATTATTGCGCGCCCCCCCTCCCCCCCCAAAAAAAAATATACAAAAGTGTATTTTTATAATGTTTGCATGGTGTACAGTCTGGAAATTACCCACATGGCAAATTTCAAGCTTGGTGCGTGTCGGGAAGTACGCTAAACATTTTGAACAGACACACATTCACAACTTTGCCTTTGATATATGGAGATTAGTAATACATTGTTAATTTAACTACTTTCATGTTGACGGATTGGAACTACGAATAGCACTGGCTCACCACGGGGCTTATCGCGTGGTATCTGGGCACTTTATTTGAAACGTAAACCCCACAGTGTGTGAGTACAATTCCTCGCAAGTTGCGTCCACAGACACAGACAGACAATGACGTTTCTAGGTAAGAGTAAGAAATGAATCTACGTGTCGAGGAGAGACGAGAGAGCCAAGAGGTCACCTCGGGAGATGGGGCGGCACGTCAACCTTAGTCACGTAACTGAAGGAGTGTGGGCGTGCCGTGCGTACGTGTGTGTACTGTGTGTGTGTCCCGTGCGTGTGTGTACTGTGTGTGTGTACTGTGTGTGTGTGTACTATGCGTGTGTGTGTACTGTGTGTGTACTGTGCATGTGTGTGTACTGTGTGTGTGTACTGTGTGTGTGTGCACCGTGTGTGTGTGTACTGTGTGTGTTGTGTGTGTGTGTACCGTGCGTGTGTACCGTGCGTGTGTGTGCACCGTGTGTGTGTGTACTGCGTGCGTGTGTGTGTGTACTGTGCGTGTGTGTACTGTGCGTGTGTACCGTGCGTGTGTGTGTACTGTGTGTGTGTACTGTGTGTGTACTGTGTGTGTGTGTACTGTGCGTGTGTGTGTACCGTGTGTGTGTGTGTGTACTGTGCGTGTGTACTGTGAGTGTGTGTGTGTACTGTGCGTGTGTGTGTGCACCGTGTGTGTGTACTGTGCGTGTGTGTGTACTGTGCGTGTGTGTGTACTGTATGTGTGTACTGTGTGTGTGTGTACTGTGTGTGTGTACCGTGTGTGTGTGTACTGTGTGTGTGTACTGTGTGTGTGTACCGTGCGTGTCTGTACTGTGTGTGTGTGTACTGTGTGTGTGTAACGTGCATGTGTGTGTACCGTGCGTGTGTGTGTGTACTGTGTGTGTGTAACGTGTGTGTGTACTGTGTGTGTGTACTGTGTGTGTGTGTGTAACGTGTATGTGTGTGTACTGTGTGTGTACTGTGTGTGTGTAACGTGTGTGTGTGTGTAACGTGTGTGTATGTGTACTGTGTGTGTACTGTGTGTATGTAACGTGTGTGGTGGTAGTCTAGCGGTTAGTGCACTGTACTACGAACATAACGACCCGAGTTTGATTCCCACTCACAGCCAACACCCAGTGACGATTATTTGAACCGGTTCTGGGCCTCCCCTAGGTCGACTCAGCCTCAAATGTGTGTGTGTGTACGTACACTACACACACACAGTGTGTACGTACACACAATAATGTCCACGTTGTTGTTGCTGAGTTCACGCACCCAAGAGAGGGGGCAATGGAAAATGAATCTAAATCAACTTAAACTCCATCCCCGCTCTGTGACGTCACCACTCAGCATGACCTCATCGGCATGAAGTGCCAGCGGGAGGTGTACCTCGCTAGTGACGTCATGTCACCAAGGTATTCACATTCCCCCAACCCCGTCCACGGCGCTCTTGAGCGTGACGTCACCTCCTCTTCGGTCACTGCAGATATCAATCCAGTGGCAATCCTGATTTGGGCAAAGCTACGCCCAGTGACGGCGGTTCATTAACATAATCTATCCGTTGAAGCCGTCGGGTTAAGCAGCCACGCCCCATCCCTCGACATATGGCCAGTTAACATTAACATAATTTATGCAGTTACAGAGCTGCTCATGGGAGGGGCGTGTCTCTTACCCCGGAAGTGACGTCACGTTACCTGCTTACCCGCGTGACGTCGCGAGGTAACAGGAGGCTGCCGATCCACGCTTGCACTGAAATCCGAGGTGAGAAATTCTCATCGTTGTGGTGGTGGTCGTTGTGGTGGTTGTTGTTGTTGTTTACCAAGGTAGAGCCTCGCTCTCTCTCGTTGGGATGTCAGTTGAGTAGCAGCGAGCATGGGAATCGATGTCCAGGTTGGAACTTTACAACGCGGGGCCTAGCCACGCGGGGCCTTGCCTCCTGCCCTCGCCTGATTGCATTCGCTTTAATTATCTCGCTTAAGTTTAATTTGTCTTCACCCGGCTCGCCACTTTGTAACTTTGTTTTATTGTAAATATTCACGCAGTTTTTATTTTTTTCACCAGGCCAAGCCCGCTTGAGCTGCTATACCGCTCTTGTTATCAGAAGCGACCTGCCCACAACAACACAAGGTGAGGCTTTGTCAACGTGTGTGAATGTTTTGACTTAAAACTTTGGTGACTGCAGGAATTAATATTCTTGGTTCTTTCGGTAAAGTCAAATAAAATAAAAATAACAATAAAAAATAGTAAATAAAGCAAAAAAAGTTTTGATTGCAACACAAGTGGTCTTTATTTAATTTAATTGTATTATCTGTTATTGTTATTATCTGTTATTGTTATTTCCTATCTACGTAACTTTACTGAAAGAACCAAGAATACGTGTGTCAATGTTTATCGGTCAAAGACGCGCAAACTCCAGATATACAGCAGGCGTCAGTGTCGGGATCGAACCCACGACTTCCTGTATACCAGGTGAGGTAGTTAACATCTCACCACGGAGAGAGACACGCAAACTCCAGTTAGCCTCGGCTATGTTAATTGATCCTCGATTAATTACTTGGTGGAGTGAGGAAGCATTCATGCCAAGCAGATTAAGATGGCCAGGCGTGATTCTAGACACGCCACCGCCTGTTTACCCAGTGACAGTGTACAGTTTGTGTTTTTTAGTAACGTCTATTGACTCTGTTGAACACGGAGGTTATAGCATAACAGTAGTTTACTTTTGTTTTCCTTTGGAACTCTTTATAAGAATGGAAACAGGAGGTGAGCACAGCACACATATGCAGCTGAAATCGGAACTGTTCATTCCAGCATTCAAGGACATCTGAGCCTGGATTCACACCTCTAAGTTGCGATTGAACATTAATTTATGAATTTCTGCATAACACAAATCGTATTGTTTTCAACACCCTTTGCTATGTCAGCTGAATTTAGCTCTCATAAATATTCCTTTTGTAGCCAGACAGCCGAAATTGTGTACTCAGAGTTTTGGGTGAACATTCATTTTGAAGATACAAGGACTTCCAGGCATGTTTATGACCATTTGCCCTCTCATTGTGTGCCATACCAGCCCGTGTGATGAATTTGGGAAACGTTTTTACTACATCATGAATATATGAATATAGACGTGTAAGTCACATGTGACTATATATGCATTCCTCTGTGCCTCGATACTGACGTGTAGATGGTGTGGATATTATTTTTTTCTGTCTGCAGCTGATGCTTCCTCTGACGCTTCCTCTGCAGAATTAGTCTGATGGAGCAAATGCAGTCAGCGCAGCTCAGTATGACAAGTCAACAATGCGACCAGCGTGCATACAGCACGGATGGGACTGGAAATTTGACACGGCACCAGAGAACTCACACAGGAGAGAAACCCTTCAAGTGCAGTGTGTGTGGGAAGGCATTTTCACGGTCATCTGCTGTTAAAAAACACCAGAGAACACACACAGGAGAGAAACCCTTCAAGTGCACTGTGTGTGGGAAGGCATTTGCATGGCTATCAGTTTTTCAGACCCACCAGATAACTCACACAGGAGAGAAACCCTTCAAGTGCACTGCGTGTGGGAAGGCATTTGCACATTCATCAAATCTGCAAAGACACCAGAGAACACACACGGGAGTGAAACCCTTCAGGTGCAGTGTGTGTGGGAAGGCGTTTGCACAGTCATCAAGTCTGCAAAGACACCAGAGTACACACACGGGAGAGAAACCCTTCAAGTGCAGTGTGTGTGGGAAGGCATTTTCACAGTCAACTGTTCTTAAAAAACACCAGAGAACACACACAGGAGAGAAACCATTCAAGTGCACTGTATGCGGGAAGGCATTTTCACTGTCATCTATTCTTAAAAAACACCAGAGAACACACACAGGAGAGAAACCCTTCAGGTGCATTTTGTGCGGGATGATGTTTGCACGGTCATCAAATCTTCAATTACACGAGAGAACACACACGGGAGAGAAACCCTTCAATTGCACTCTGTGCGGGAAGGCGTTTTCACAGTCACCACATCTTAAAGTACACCAGAGAACACACACGGGAGAGAAACCCTTCAGGTGCAGTGTGTGTGGGATGACGTTTACACAGTCATATAATCTCGTATTACACCAGAGATCACACACGGGAGAGAAACCCTTCCAGTGCAGTGTGTGTGGGAAGGCATTTTCACAGTCATCTCTTAAAAAACACCAGAGAACACACACGGGAGAGAAACCCTTCAAGTGCAGTGTGTGTGGGAAGGCATTTGCACATTCATGTAATCTTGTAATACACCAGAGAACACACACGGGAGAGAAACCCTTCAAGTGCAGTGTTTGTGGGAAGGCATTTTCACAGTCAACTGTTCTTAAAAAACACCAGAGAACACACACAGGAGAGAAACCATTCAAGTGCACTGTGTGTGGGAAGGCATTTTCACTGTCATCTGTTCTTAAAAAACACCAGAGAATACACACAGGAGAGAAACCCTTCAGGTGCATTTTGTGTGGGATGATGTTTGCACAGTCATCATATCTTCAAGTACACGAGAGAACACACACGGGAGAGAAACCCTTCAAGTGCACTCTGTGCAGGAAGGCGTTTTCACAGTCACCACATCTTAAAGTACACCAGAGAACACACACGGGAGAGAAACTCTTCAGGTGCAGTGTGTGTGGGAAGGCATTTTCACGGTCATCTGTTGTTAAAAAACACCAGAGAACACACACAGGAGAGAAACCCTTGAGGTACACTCTGTGCGGGAAGGTGTTTTCACAGTCACCACATCTTAAAGTACACCAGAGAACACACACAGGAGAGAAACCCTTCAGGTGCACTCTGCACGAAGGCGTTTGCACATTCATAAAATCTTCAAGTACACCAGAGAACACGGAAGCATCAGAAGATCTGCAAGGAGTGGAATCTGAAATCAGCTTGTGAAAGTCAAAGTGCCACAATAAGCCCATCACTCATGAAACACGAACCGGACGAAAATCCCAGCTTGGACACTTTTAAAGGTATCGAGGTGAAATATGAAGAGGTAATGGTGAAGAGGGAAGAAGTGATGGTGAAGAGGGAAGAAGTGAAGGTGAAATGTGATGATGAAGATTCAACTCCAAAATGGGACCTTCACATCGATGGAGGCAACGTGAAGCAGGAGGAGAATTCTGACTGTGAGGCAGAGCGAGGCAACTCCCAGCAGTTTGTGGAAGTGGAGGTGTGGGTGGACTTCCTCCGAGACAATACAAAGTCAAGTGGAGTCCCGGTAGATGTGTAAGCCAGAGACGATGTCGCTACAATAGATGCACCTTTGTCACAGGCCTTTAATGACAAGAACGTGAAGTTGAACACTCAGTTGCTAGGTTCAACCTGCAGAGTAAGAGCGGCCAGTCTTTGTGGACCTGTGGGTTGGGTCAATCTCTCACCAGGAGCGAGAGCCAATAAGCTCCCAAGCATTCACTATGTTATCAATTGCATTTATATGGTGCCTGCTTAATCGCCTCTACGTGACTTTACCGAAAGAACCAAGGAGTATGGATCTCTGCAGTCACAAACTTCAAATCTAGATTGTCTCAGCAACTCGGAGTTTTGTATCCCGTTTCAAACACTCGAAGAGCGCCCCGAAGTAGCAGCTGCCCCTGTGTGGCACTAGGTGGTGGCCCTGCACCGGCCTGCATGTTGGCAAGAGCCTGTCAGGGGGCATTGGTTGATGTGGCATCTTAGTTGTGTAGCTTGTAGGTAATTTTTCGATTTAAAGCTTTCGTGACTGCAGGGATTCATCTTCTTGGTTCTTTCGGTAACGTCACGTAGAAGGGAAATAATATGATAATAAAAATAAAACATGAAATAAAATTCTCACGACGTTTTGGCTACTTGCGAACGTCGTGAGAATTTTCGATTTAAAGCTTTCGTGACTGCAATGATTCATCTTCTTTGGTTCTTTCGGTAAAGTCACGTAGAATGAGAATAAAATAATAAATTGATAAAATAAAATAACACAATAATATTCTCACGACGTTTCGGCCACAACACAAGCGGCCTTCATCAGGTGAAGGGGGCGAGACTGTCTGGTAGGACAGCGCTGGAGTGAGAGAGCCACGTTCAGATCACGGCTTTTAAGCTGTGTGAGAGGAACAAAGAGCCTTGACAAAGGAATTAGCATAAAATTTAGCATTGAAATGGCTGAATGATTAGCTTGTGACTGGTCACAGAAATAGCTATGTTAAAAGTTAAAGCATACACATCCACAGAGGCACCCATTGTTAAAAGGAATTAGCATAGAATTTAGCATTGAAATAGCTAAGTTAAGGCATACACATCCGCAGAGGCACCCCTTGACAATGGGATTAGCATAGAATTTAGCATTGAAATGGCTGAGTGATTCGCTTGTAACTGCTACAGAAATAGCTACGTTGAAGTCAGAGCATACACATTCACCGAGGCACTTAGTACAAATCAAACAGGAGAATTTAGCATTGAAATAACTAGGCGAATTTAGCATTGAAATAACTGGGTGATTTGCTAGTGACTGGTCACAGAAATGACTACACATCTGAGCTATTCACAGTACTATATAGTGAACCAATAAAACTAAAATATAAATTACCTTCATGTTATCAATAAACTCTATATTCTCCAATCAGCTAAGCTACCAACCATAAGTCGTTATATATCACAATGCTATTTGGCGAAAAAATGGGTGGATTCTTACCCTCAAATTTCCGTACCACGGATCGCTACGGGCCCCGTTCAGACGGACGAGTTCGTCCATGGTCGGAACAGAGGAGGGGGAGAGAGACAGCTGCGAAGCCCTAGTATACTCCATGTTGTAAACCATACCATTAACCGTGGTGTGAGAGGTATTAAGAGGCAATGCTGGCGAAAGAGCTGCGGTCTGAAGGTCATCGTAAAATTACAATTAATTAAGAACAGAAATGATTTAACACATCTTTCCAGTGGTTACTAAGCCTGAATCCATCTTCTCGGTTGAAATTGTCTCTGTGCTTGTATATGTGAATGGCCTCATGAACGAATCTCTCATGGTAGCCGGTTGGTTTGCAAAGAACCTCCGTCTTGGAGAAGTCAATGTCATGTGAGCCCACTGAATTGTAACAGTGATCTGCCACGGCAGAGGAGTTCGTCTTACCGTGTTTCAAGTCTGCTTTATGTTCGCGGATGCGGTCCGAGATATGTCTTTTGGTTTCTCCAATGTAGCTACTACCACAGAGGCACTTTAGTTTGTAAACGCCCGGGTACTGTATGTCTGGAAGAGCATCTTTTACAGATGGAACTAAATCACGGATTTTGTGTACTGTGTTGAATCGGACCTGGATCTTGTGTTTATTCAGGATTTTGGAGATCTTTTTAGTGACCCCTGCAATGTAGGGTAAGGTGATGGTTTTGAGTGGCTCCACAAGAGGATCCTTCTTCATGACTGGAGTGATGGCTTTGCGGATTGTGTAGTCAGAGTAGCCATTAGCCCTGAGAGCCTGGTGTACGTGCTTGAGTTCACTGGTAATGTGTTCCTGGTCGGAAATGCATTGGGCTCTATGGTATAGAGTCTTGATGAGGCAGTTCTTCTGGGATGGATGGTGGTGGGAATCCGGTTTCAAGTAAGCATCTGTATGGGTAGCTTTCCTGTAGACAGAGTGGCTCATTGAACCATCATGTCTCCTTTTAATTAAGACATCCAGAAAGGGTAGTTTGCCATCTTTTTCGACCTCCATGGTAAATCTGATGGCTGGGTGTATGGAATTGATGTGGTCGCGGAATTGGTCTAGAGCAGGCTGGCCATGTGGCCAGATGACAAAGGTGTCATCAACGTACCTCTTCCATAAGGTCGGGCGTAGAGTGGCAGTCTGGATGGCGTCAGTTTCAAATTTTCCCATGAATACGTTGGCTACAACCGGAGATAGGGGGGAGCCCATTGGGGTGCCCTCAGTTTGTTTGTAGAAAGTTCCATTCCAGGTGAAGTATGTGTTGGTTAAGCAATGTCTCACCAGGGGGGGTACATCAGTATGCAGTCCTTGATGAACCAGGTCTTCAATGATAGCGATGGTGTCAGGTACCGGGACTTTGGTGAACAAGGACACCACATCAAAACTGACAAGCAGGTCGTTTGGGGACAGGGAAATGTCTTTGATTGTCGATACCAGGTGAGTAGAATTTAGTACCGCAGAGGTGGTTTTTCCAGTGAAAGGTCGCAGTATATCAGCCAGAAAACGTGCCAGTTTGTAGGTGGGGGAGCTGATAGTAGAGACGATGGGACGAAGGGGTGTATCTTCTTTGTGTATCTTTGGAAGGCCATATAATCTTGGTGGTCTGGCAGCAGAGGGTTTCAACTAGAACTGTTTGATCTCATCAATTAATGCTGTTGAATCAGAGATAATTTTGTTCGTTTTGGTGACCAGGCTGTTGTTGGGATCTCTTTTTATTTTTGTATAGCTGCCATCGTTGAGTAGTTCTTGAATTTTGTTGTTATATTCTGTTTTGTCCATGATGACAGTGGCATTGCCTTTGTCGGCTGAGAGAACGACAATATCATCCCTCTTTTTTAATTGAGAATTCAAAACGTTCGTCTTTGCTGATGTTGCTAGGTGGCAACTTAGCGTTTTTGAGGGTTGCAGCGATTTCAGATCTTGCTACGTCTGCAGAGATGTGACTCAAGCCCTTGAGTGCAACGTCGACATGGGCAATGATATCATTAACCGGTAAGTGTCTCGGTGTGACAGCAAAGTTTAGACCTTTAGCTAAAACGGATTTCAGACCATCAGAAATGGAACTGTTACTGCGATTAATTACGACTTTGTTGACGTCTATCTTTTCGGTGTGTGGATCCGATTTTTTGCTGGAGAGGTGATTGAATTTGGAAATCAAATTGTCCCTACATTTGTTCGACATAGTGGCAGCCGAAGAGGTAGTCATTGTCTACATGTTCCCAATCCGATGTAGACATTGTTGCTGTCAATTTTAAGTGTGATTTGTAGAGTGTCTTGTCTAACTGATCGAGTTCGGTGCGTGTAAGTCTGATTTTTTCCGAGATAAGAGCGAAGCTAGTTCTAGCTAGAATTCGTTTTGCATTGAGAGAAGTTGCAACAGCAGAGGTTAGTGTAAATGCGGTTGGTATTACCTTAGAGTCGCGGCATCTCTTCAGAAAGGTGAGAGACTCGATTAGTTGAGCCTTCTTATCCCGAAGTCTGTTGAATGATCTTAAGGATGTGTGGAATCCCTCCCCGTAGAGGCGGTTAAATTTCGATTTAAAGCTTTCGTGACTGCAATGATTCATCTTCTTTGGTTCTTTCGGTAAAGTCACGTAGAATGAGAATAAAATAATAAATTGATAAAATAAAATAACACAATAATATTCTCACGACGTTTCGGCCACAACACAAGCGGCCTTCATCAGGTGAAGGGGGCGAGACTGTCTGGTAGGACAGCGCTGGAGTGAGAGAGCCACGTTCAGATCACGGCTTTTAAGCTGTGTGAGAGGAACAAAGAGCCTTGACAAAGGAATTAGCATAAAATTTAGCATTGAAATGGCTGAATGATTAGCTTGTGACTGGTCACAGAAATAGCTATGTTAAAAGTTAAAGCATACACATCCGCAGAGGCACCCATTGTTAAAAGGAATTAGCATAGAATTTAGCATTGAAATAGCTAAGTTAAGGCATACACATCCGCAGAGGCACCCCTTGACAATGGGATTAGCATAGAATTTAGCATTGAAATGGCTGAGTGATTCGCTTGTAACTGCTACAGAAATAGCTACGTTGAAGTCAGAGCATACACATTCACCGAGGCACTTAGTACAAATCAAACAGGAGAATTTAGCATTGAAATAACTAGGCGAATTTAGCATTGAAATAACTGGGTGATTTGCTAGTGACTGGTCACAGAAATGACTACACATCTGAGCTATTCACAGTACTATATAGTGAACCAATAAAAACTAAAATATAAATTACCTTCATGTTATCAATACACTCTATATTCTCCAATCAGCTAAGCTACCAACCATAAGTCGTTATATATCACAATGCTATATGGCGAAAAAATGGGTGGATTCTTACCCTCAAATTTCCGTACCACGGATAGCTACGGGCCCCGTTCAGACGGACGAGTTCGTCCATGGTCGGAACAGAGGAGGGGGAGAGAGACAGCTGCGAAGCCCTAGTATACTCCATGTTGTAAACCATACCATTAACCGTGGTGTGAGAGGTATTAAGAGGCAATGCTGGCGAAAGAGCTGCGGTCTGAAGGTCATCGTAAAATTACAATTAATTAAGAACAGAAATGATTTAACACATCTTTCCAGTGGTTACTAAGCCTGAATCCATCTTCTCGGTTGAAATTGTCTCTGTGCTTGTATATGTGAATGGCCTCATGAACGAATCTCTCATGGTAGCCGGTTGGTTTGCAAAGAACCTCCGTCTTGGAGAAGTCAATGTCATGTGAGCCCACTGAATTGTAACAGTGATCTGCCACGGCAGAGGAGTTCGTCTTACCGTGTTTCAAGTCTGCTTTATGTTCGCGGATGCGGTCCGAGATATGTCTTTTGGTTTCTCCAATGTAGCTACTACCACAGAGGCACTTTAGTTTGTAAACGCCCGGGTACTGTATGTCTGGAAGAGCATCTTTTACAGATGGAACTAAATCACGGATTTTGTGTACTGTGTTGAATCGGACCTGGATCTTGTGTTTATTCAGGATTTTGGAGATCTTTTTAGTGACCCCTGCAATGTAGGGTAAGGTGATGGTTTTGAGTGGCTCCACAAGAGGATCCTTCTTCATGACTGGAGTGATGGCTTTGCGGATTGTGTAGTCGGAGTAGCCATTAGCCCTGAGAGCCTGGTGTACGTGCTTGAGTTCACTGGTAATGTGTTCCTGGTCGGAAATGCATTGGGCTCTATGGTATAGAGTCTTGATGAGGCAGTTCTTCTGGGATGGATGGTGGTGGGAATCCGGTTTCAAGTAAGCATCTGTATGGGTAGCTTTCCTGTAGACAGTGGCTCATTGAACCATCATGTCTCCTTTTAATTAAGACATCCAGAAAGGGTAGTTTGCCATCTTTTTCGACCTCCATGGTAAATCTGATGGCTGGGTGTATGGAATTGATGTGGTCGCGGAATTGGTCTAGAGCAGGCTGGCCATGTGGCCAGATGACAAAGGTGTCATCAACGTACCTCTTCCATAAGGTCGGGCGTAGAGTGGCAGTCTGGATGGCGTCAGTTTCAAATTTTTCCATGAATACGTTGGCTACAACCGGAGATAGGGGGGAGCCCATTGGGGTGCCCTCAGTTTGTTTGTAGAAAGTTCCATTCCAGGTGAAGTATGTGTTGGTTAAGCAATGTCTCACCAGGGGGGGTACATCAGTATGCAGTCCTTGATGAACCAGGTCTTCAATGATAGCGATGGTGTCAGGTACCGGGACTTTGGTGAACAAGGACACCACATCAAAACTGACAAGCAGGTCGTTTGGGGACAGGGAAATGTCTTTGATTGTCGATACCAGGTGAGTAGAATTTAGTACCGCAGAGGTGGTTTTTCCAGTGAAAGGTCGCAGTATATCAGCCAGAAAACGTGCCAGTTTGTAGGTGGGGGAGCTGATAGTAGAGACGATGGGACGAAGGGGTGTATCTTCTTTGTGTATCTTTGGAAGGCCATATAATCTTGGTGGTCTGGCAGCAGAGGGTTTCAACTAGAACTGTTTGATCTCATCAATTAATGCTGTTGAATCAGAGATAATTTTGTTCGTTTTGGTGACCAGGCTGTTGTTGGGATCTCTTTTTATTTTTGTATAGCTGCCATCGTTGAGTAGTTCTTGAATTTTGTTGTTATATTCTGTTTTGTCCATGATGACAGTGGCATTGCCTTTGTCGGCTGAGAGAACGACAATATCATCCCTCTTTTTTAATTGAGAATTCAAAACGTTCGTCTTTGCTGATGTTGCTAGGTGGCAACTTAGCGTTTTTGAGGGTTGCAGCGATTTCAGATCTTGCTACGTCTGCAGAGATGTGACTCAAGCCCTTGAGTGCAACGTCGACATGGGCAATGATATCATTAACCGGTAAGTGTCTCGGTGTGACAGCAAAGTTTAGACCTTTAGCTAAAACGGATTTCAGACCATCAGAAATGGAACTGTTACTGCGATTAATTACGACTTTGTTGACGTCTATCTTTTCGGTGTGTGGATCCGATTTTTTGCTGGAGAGGTGATTGAATTTGGAAATCAAATTGTCCCTACATTTGTTCGACATAGTGGCAGCCGAAGAGGTAGTCATTGTCTACATGTTCCCAATCCGATGTAGACATTGTTGCTGTCAATTTTAAGTGTGATTTGTAGAGTGTCTTGTCTAACTGATCGAGTTCGGTGCGTGTAAGTCTGATTTTTTCCGAGATAAGAGCGAAGCTAGTTCTAGCTAGAATTCGTTTTGCATTGAGAGAAGTTGCAACAGCAGAGGTTAGTGTAAATGCGGTTGGTATTACCTTAGAGTCGCGGCATCTCTTCAGAAAGGTGAGAGACTCGATTAGTTGAGCCTTCTTATCCCGAAGTCTGTTGAATGATCTTAAGGATGTGTGGAATCCCTCCCCGTAGAGGCGGTTAAATTTCGATTTAAAGCTTTCGTGACTGCAATGATTCATCTTCTTTGGTTCTTTCGGTAAAGTCACGTAGAATGAGAATAAAATAATAAATTGATAAAATAAAATAACACAATAATATTCTCACGACGTTTCGGCCACAACACAAGCGGCCTTCATCAGGTGAAGGGGGCGAGACTGTCTGGTAGGACAGCGCTGGAGTGAGAGAGCCACGTTCAGATCACGGCTTTTAAGCTGTGTGAGAGGAACAAAGAGCCTTGACAAAGGAATTAGCATAAAATTTAGCATTGAAATGGCTGAATGATTAGCTTGTGACTGGTCACAGAAATAGCTATGTTAAAAGTTAAAGCATACACATCCGCAGAGGCACCCATTGTTAAAAGGAATTAGCATAGAATTTAGCATTGAAATAGCTAAGTTAAGGCATACACATCCGCAGAGGCACCCCTTGACAATGGGATTAGCATAGAATTTAGCATTGAAATGGCTGAGTGATTCGCTTGTAACTGCTACAGAAATAGCTACGTTGAAGTCAGAGCATACACATTCACCGAGGCACTTAGTACAAATCAAACAGGAGAATTTAGCATTGAAATAACTAGGCGAATTTAGCATTGAAATAACTGGGTGATTTGCTAGTGACTGGTCACAGAAATGACTACACATCTGAGCTATTCACAGTACTATATAGTGAACCAATAAAAACTAAAATATAAATTACCTTCATGTTATCAATAAACTCTATATTCTCCAATCAGCTAAGCTACCAACCATAAGTCGTTATATATCACAATGCTATATGGCGAAAAAATGGGTGGATTCTTACCCTCAAATTTCCGTACCACGGATAGCTACGGGCCCCGTTCAGACGGACGAGTTCGTCCATGGTCGGAACAGAGGAGGGGGAGAGAGACAGCTGCGAAGCCCTAGTATACTCCATGTTGTAAACCATACCATTAACCGTGGTGTGAGAGGTATTAAGAGGCAATGCTGGCGAAAGAGCTGCGGTCTGAAGGTCATCGTAAAATTACAATTAATTAAGAACAGAAATGATTTAACACATCTTTCCAGTGGTTACTAAGCCTGAATCCATCTTCTCGGTTGAAATTGTCTCTGTGCTTGTATATGTGAATGGCCTCATGAACGAATCTCTCATGGTAGCCGGTTGGTTTGCAAAGAACCTCCGTCTTGGAGAAGTCAATGTCATGTGAGCCCACTGAATTGTAACAGTGATCTGCCACGGCAGAGGAGTTCGTCTTACCGTGTTTCAAGTCTGCTTTATGTTCGCGGATGCGGTCCGAGATATGTCTTTTGGTTTCTCCAATGTAGCTACTACCACAGAGGCACTTTAGTTTGTAAACGCCCGGGTACTGTATGTCTGGAAGAGCATCTTTTACAGATGGAACTAAATCACGGATTTTGTGTACTGTGTTGAATCGGACCTGGATCTTGTGTTTATTCAGGATTTTGGAGATCTTTTTAGTGACCCCTGCAATGTAGGGTAAGGTGATGGTTTTGAGTGGCTCCACAAGAGGATCCTTCTTCATGACTGGAGTGATGGCTTTGCGGATTGAGTAGTCGGAGTAGCCATTAGCCCTGAGAGCCTGGTGTACGTGCTTGAGTTCACTGGTAATGTGTTCCTGGTCGGAAATGCATTGGGCTCTATGGTATAGAGTCTTGATGAGGCAGTTCTTCTGGGATGGATGGTGGTGGGAATCCGGTTTCAAGTAAGCATCTGTATGGGTAGCTTTCCTGTAGACAGAGTGGCTCATTGAACCATCATGTCTCCTTTTAATTAAGACATCCAGAAAGGGTAGTTTGCCATCTTTTTCGACCTCCATGGTAAATCTGATGGCTGGGTGTATGGAATTGATGTGGTCGCGGAATTGGTCTAGAGCAGGCTGGCCATGTGGCCAGATGACAAAGGTGTCATCAACGTACCTCTTCCATAAGGTCGGGCGTAGAGTGGCAGTCTGGATGGCGTCAGTTTCAAATTTTTCCATGAATACGTTGGCTACAACCGGAGATAGGGGGGAGCCCATTGGGGTTGCCCTCAGTTTGTTTGTAGAAAGTTCCATTCCAGGTGAAGTATGTGTTGGTTAAGCAATGTCTCACCAGGGGGAGTACATCAGTATGCAGTCCTTGATGAACCAGGTCTTCAATGATAGCGATGGTGTCAGGTACCGGGACTTTGGGGAACAAGGACACCACATCAAAACTGACAAGCAGGTCGTTTGGGGACAGGGAAATGTCTTTGTCGATACCAGGTGAGTAGAATTTAGTACCGCAGAGGTGGTTTTTCCAGTGAAAGGTCGCAGTATATCAGCCAGAAAACGTGCCAGTTTGTAGGTGGGGGAGCTGATAGTAGAGACGATGGAACGAAGGGGTGTATCTTCTTTGTGTATCTTTGGAAGGCCATATAATCTTGGTGGTCTGGCAGCAGAGGGTTTCAACGAGAACTGTTTGATCTCATCAATTAATGCTGTTGAATCAGAATCACAGAAATAGCTATGTTAAAAGTTCTGGTCACAGAAATAGCTATGTTAAAAGTTAAAGCATACACATCCGCAGAGGCACCCATTGTTAAAAGGAATTAGCATAGAATTTAGCATTGAAATAGCTAAGTTAAGGCATACACATCCGCAGAGGCACCCCTTGACAATGGGATTAGCATAGAATTTAGCATTGAAATGGCTGAGTGATTCGCTTGTAACTGCTACAGAAATAGCTACGTTGAAGTCAGAGCATACACATTCACCGAGGCACTTAGTACAAATCAAACAGGAGAATTTAGCATTGAAATAACTAGGCGAATTTAGCATTGAAATAACTGGGTGATTTGCTAGTGACTGGTCACAGAAATGACTACACATCTGAGCTATTCACAGTACTATATAGTGAACCAATAAAAACTAAAATATAAATTACCTTCATGTTATCAATAAACTCTATATTCTCCAATCAGCTAAGCTACCAACCATAAGTCGTTATATATCACAATGCTATATGGCGAAAAAATGGGTGGATTCTTACCCTCAAATTTCCGTACCACGGATAGCTACGGGCCCCGTTCAGACATACGAGTTCGTCCATGGTCGGAACAGAGGAGGGGGAGAGAGACAGCTGCGAAGCCCTACGGGCCCCGTCTGAACGGGGCCCGTAGCTATCCGTGGTACGGAAATTTGAGGGTAAGAATCCACCCATTTTTTCGCCATATAGCATTGTGATATATAACGACTTATGGTTGGTAGCTTAGCTGATTGGAGAATATAGAGTTTATTGATAACATGAAGGTAATTTATATTTTAGTTTTTATTGGTTCACTATATAGTACTGTGAATAGCTCAGATGTGTAGTCATTTCTGTGACCAGTCACTAGCAAATCACCCAGTTATTTCAATGCTAAATTCGCCTAGTTATTTCAATGCTAAATTCTCCTGTTTGATTTGTACTAAGTGCCTCGGTGAATGTGTATGCTCTGACTTCAACGTAGCTATTTCTGTAGCAGTTACAAGCGAATCACTCAGCCATTTCAATGCTAAATTCTATGCTAATCCCATTGTCAAGGGGTGCCTCTGCGGATGTGTATGCCTTAACTTAGCTATTTCAATGCTAAATTCTATGCTAATTCCTTTTAACAATGTGTGCCTCTGTGGATGTGTATGCTTTAACTTTTAACATAGCTATTTCTGTGACCAGTCACAAGCTAATCATTCAGCCATTTCAATGCTAAATTTTATGCTAATTCCTTTGTCAAGGCTCTTTGTTCCTCTCACACAGCTTAAAAGCCGTGATCTGAACGTGGCTCTCTCACTCCAGCGCTGTCCTACCAGACAGTCTCGCCCCCTTCACCTGATGAAGGCCGCTTGTGTTGTGGCCGAAACGTCGTGAGAATATTGTGTTATTTTATTTTATCAATTTATTATTTTATTCTCATTCTACGTGACTTTACCGAAAGAACCAAAGAAGATGAATCATTGCAGTCACGAAAGCTTTAAATCGAAATTTAACCGCCTCTACGGGGAGGGATTCCACACATCCTTAAGATCATTCAACAGACTTCGGGATAAGAAGGCTCAACTAATCGAGTCTCTCACCTTTCTGAAGAGATGCCGCGACTCTAAGGTAATACCAACCGCATTTACACTAACCTCTGCTGTTGCAACTTCTCTCAATGCAAAACGAATTCTAGCTAGAACTAGCTTCGCTCTTATCTCGGAAAAAATCAGACTTACACGCACCGAACTCGATCAGTTAGACAAGACACTCTACAAATCACACTTAAAATTGACAGCAACAATGTCTACATCGGATTGGGAACATGTAGACAATATGACTACCTCTTCGGCTGCCACTATGTCGAACAAATGTAGGGACAATTTGATTTCCAAATTCAATCACCTCTCCAGCAAAAAATCGGATCCACACACCGAAAAGATAGACGTCAACAAAGTCGTAATTAATCGCAGTAACAGTTCCATTTCTGATGGTCTGAAATCCGTTTTAGCTAAAGGTCTAAACTTTGCTGTCACACCGAAACACTTACCGGTTAATGATATCATTGCCCATGTCGACGTTGCACTCAAGGGCTTGAGTCACATCTCTGCAGACGTAGCAAGATCTGAAATCGCTGCAACCCTCAAAAACGCTAAGTTGCCACCTAGCAACATCAGCAAAGACGAACGTTTTGAATTCTCAATTAAAAAAGAGGGATGATATTGTCGTTCTCTCAGCCGACAAAGGCAATGCCACTGTCATCATGGACAAAACAGAATATAACAACAAAATTCAAGAACTACTCAACGATGGCAGCTATACAAAAATAAAAAAAGATCCCACCAACAGCCTGGTCACCAAAACGAACAAAATTATCTCTGATTCAACAGCATTAATTGATGAGATCAAACAGTTCTCGTTGAAACCCTCTGCTGCCAGACCACCAAGATTATATGGCCTTCCAAAGATACACAAAGAAGATACACCCCTTCGTCCCATCGTCTCTACTATCAGCTCCCCCACCTACAAACTGGCACGTTTTCTGGCTGATATACTGCGACCTTTCACTGGAAAAACCACCTCTGCGGTACTAAATTCTACTCACCTGGTATCGACAAAGACATTTCCCTGTCCCCAAACGACCTGCTTGTCAGTTTTGATGTGGTGTCCTTGTTCCCCAAAGTCCCGGTACCTGACACCATCGCTATCATTGAAGACCTGGTTCATCAAGGACTGCATACTGATGTACCCCCCCTGGTGAGACATTGCTTAACCAACACATACTTCACCTGGAATGGAACTTTCTACAAACAAACTGAGGGCAACCCCAATGGGCTCCCCCCTATCTCCGGTTGTAGCCAACGTATTCATGGAAAAATTTGAAACTGACGCCATCCAGACTGCCACTCTACGCCCGACCTTATGGAAGAGGTACGTTGATGACACCTTTGTCATCTGGCCACATGGCCAGCCTGCTCTAGACCAATTCCGCGACCACATCAATTCCATACACCCAGCCATCAGATTTACCATGGAGGTCGAAAAAGATGGCAAACTACCCTTTCTGGATGTCTTAATTAAAAGGAGACATGATGGTTCAATGAGCCACTCTGTCTACAGGAAAGCTACCCATACAGATGCTTACTTGAAACCGGATTCCCACCACCATCCATCCCAGAAGAACTGCCTCATCAAGACTCTATACCATAGAGCCCAATGCATTTCCGACCAGGAACACATTACCAGTGAACTCAAGCACGTACACCAGGCTCTCAGGGCTAATGGCTACTCCGACTACACAATCCGCAAAGCCATCACTCCAGTCATGAAGAAGGATCCTCTTGTGGAGCCACTCAAAACCATCACCTTACCCTACATTGCAGGGGTCACTAAAAAGATCTCCAAAATCCTGAATAAACACAAGATCCAGGTCCGATTCAACACAGTACACAAAATCCGTGATTTAGTTCCATCTGTAAAAGATGCTCTTCCAGACATACAGTACCCGGGCGTTTACAAACTAAAGTGCCTCTGTGGTAGTAGCTACATTGGAGAAACCAAAAGACATATCTCGGACCGCATCCGCGAACATAAAGCAGACTTGAAACACGGTAAGACGAACTCCTCTGCCGTGGCAGATCACTGTTACAATTCAGTGGGCTCACATGACATTGACTTCTCCAAGACGGAGGTTCTTTGCAAACCAACCGGCTACCATGAGAGATTCGTTCATGAGGCCATTCACATATACAAGCACAGAGACAATTTCAACCGAGAAGATGGATTCAGGCTTAGTAACCACTGGAAAGATGTGTTAAATCATTTCTGTTCTTAATTAATTGTAATTTTACGATGACCTTCAGACCGCAGCTCTTTCGCCAGCATTGCCTCTTAATACCTCTCACACCACGGTTAATGGTATGGTTTACAACATGGAGTATACTAGGGCTTCGCAGCTGTCTCTCTCCCCCTCCTCTGTTCCGACCATGGACGAACTCGTCCGTCTGAACGGGGCCCGTAGCTATCCGTGGTACGGAAATTTGAGGGTAAGAATCCACCCATTTTTTTCGCCATATAGCATTGTGATATATAACGACTTATGGTTGGTAGCTTAGCTGATTGGAGAATATAGAGTTTATTGATAACATGAAGGTAATTTATATTTTAGTTTTTATTGGTTCACTATATAGTACTGTGAATAGCTCAGATGTGTAGTCATTTCTGTGACCAGTCACTAGCAAATCACCCAGTTATTTCAATGCTAAATTCGCCTAGTTATTTCAATGCTAAATTCTCCTGTTTGATTTGTACTAAGTGCCTCGGTGAATGTGTATGCTCTGACTTCAACGTAGCTATTTCTGTAGCAGTTACAAGCGAATCACTCAGCCATTTCAATGCTAAATTCTATGCTAATCCCATTGTCAAGGGGTGCCTCTGCGGATGTGTATGCCTTAACTTAGCTATTTCAATGCTAAATTCTATGCTAATTCCTTTTAACAATGGGTGCCTCTGTGGATGTGTATGCTTTAACTTTTAACATAGCTATTTCTGTGACCAGTCACAAGCTAATCATTCAGCCATTTCAATGCTAAATTTTATGCTAATTCCTTTGTCAAGGCTCTTTGTTCCTCTCACACAGCTTAAAAGCCGTGATCTGAACGTGGCTCTCTCACTCCAGCGCTGTCCTACCAGACAGTCTCGCCCCCTTCACCTGATGAAGGCCGCTTGTGTTGTGGCCGAAACGTCGTGAGAATATTATTGTGTTATTTTATTTTATCAATTTATTATTTTATTCTCATTCTACGTGACTTTACCGAAAGAACCAAAGAAGTCGTGAGAATTTATTTGATTATTATTATCTTATTATTTCCCTTCTACGTGACTTTGTAGGTAATGTTTAGAATGTTATTAATTTTGACCGAGACGCCAGCGTGCAAATGGCAATAGTACGTTGTACATACACTTAAGTAGACGGTGCATATTTTTAAAAAATAGCTTATTGTTAATACGATGTAACCTGATGCAGTATATTTCACTGCAGGAATTCAATTTTGTTAAAATGCCTGTCAATAATTTATAATGAATGCTTGTCTGATTGTGCGTGTGCATGTAACATTTTGTCTGAGGGCTAAACATTGAATAAGTGATGTTAGGACAAAGTGTGTCTGTTTGGAAGTAACCTGTAAAGAGAACTCGGGTGAGACCCGTTGTTCTTGTGATACGGGTCAAAGGGTACTTTTGTGTTTCACGAAGCGTCGGCCTCTGGAGCAACTCATTGTCTTTGAAATAGGGAGCACGCTCGGATCATTAATCAGTTACAAGGCATACCACTTAAAAGTCACATGTATAGGAGGAGGTACATTCTCTACAACACGAATTGTAGTTTTGTGTTACGTGTTGACGTAGATTTTGTCTAACTAGGACTAGAAATGCCCTTTGCTGATTCACGTCTGGATGTTCGTACCTATTGCTTGAAGCAAGCCCCACTGCAGTTGAGACGCTGTGCACCAATAAGGGTCCAAGCATTTTAGGGCCTTCGGCCAGGAAAGTCACAACATTTGCACACAAAGGACGCATTCACGCAAGCGGCCCATGCTCCGTTTTGAAGTTTTAAAATGAAACATCTTTGAATCGTGTTGTGTTTTGAATTAGATGATTGTTATTTCTTCATTAAAAGCTTCTTTCAAGCAGATTTTGTGTCTCTAACGGCGACTACAGGGACCACGTGATTGTTTAAAAATGTCTTTGATTATAACTATATTTGCCTACAATTCGTCTTGTGTAGCTTATTTAGACTATAATTTATTCACTACCCAAACTATGTTGACTTGAAAACATAGAGCTGATATTTGTAAGCAATGTCTTTTTTTTATTTATACGTTTGACAAAAAAATATTTGCACAAATTTAACCTGTTCAGATACAAGGTGAATTCACAAGGCTTTGTAAAAAATCCAATATTTCCGAATTTTGCCTTAACGGAGAATATTTTTTAAAATGTTGGTAAAAATAAAGATTCAGAAATATATATTGTGCCGTGTCTACAATTTTATTGTAAAGTGGAATTGGTAAAAAAAAAATGTATTTGTACACGTAGAGGAGTTGTGGTCCATAAGTCTGGTGACACAGAGGCGTTGTGGTCCATAAGTCTGGTGACACAGAGGCGTTGAGGTCCATAAGTCTATGGGTTGTGTTGAGTCTATGGGCAGTGTTGAGTCTATGGGCAGTGTTGAGTCTATGGTAGTGTTGAGTCTATGGTAGTGTTGAGTCTGTGGGTGGTAGTGTTGAGTCTATGGGTGGTAGTGTTGAGTCTATGGTAGTGTTGAGTCTATGGTAGTGTTGAGTCTATGGTAGTGTTGAGTCTATGGGTGGTAGTGTTGAGTCTATAGTAGTGTTGAGTCTATGGTAGTGTTGAGTCTGTGGGTGGTAGTGTTGAGTCTATGGTAGTGTTGAGTCTGTGGGTGGTAGTGTTGTGTCTATGGTAGTGTTGAGTCTATGGTAGTGTTGTGTCTATGGTAGTGTTGAGTCTACAGTGAGGGAAAAAAGTATTTGATCCCCTGCTGATTTTGTACGTTAGCCCCATGACAAAGAAATGATCAGTCTATAATTTTAATGGTAGGTTTATTTGAACAGTGAGAGACAGAATAACAACAACAAAATCCAGAAAAACGCTTCGCTACGTGGCCACAAGTAACGGTGAAATATGAAGAAGGGGCGACCTTGAAGCGTGAAGGTCAGGAATCTTCTCCGGGTGCTCCTCCTCCCACGTTTGCAGGCGCCTATCACCGTCATCACAGCATCCCAATGGCAGTATTCTCGACACGAATATCTCGAGACTCAAGGAGGCTATTCTGGACAAAATCATTCGCGTTATTCTTATGATTATTGTAATCCTCATGTGTGTATGTTGAACTTCTTTCGAACAGTACATAGCCAACCTTGCTATACATCCTAAATAGAATAGAAGAGTCATCCTATGCAGAGACCGGTGCCTGCCAATAAATGTATAATTTCCACCCTCAAGCTCAGATGAGAGCCGTCAAATGTATATTTGACAATGGTGACACTTTGATTTGTGTTTCTGGATAAGGTTAACATATAGGTTGCATTTTGCATTCAAACAGATGATTATACAGGAATACAGCTTCTGACCTTCAAGTGTGCATAACGTTAATTTTATTTAAGCCGAGATGCCATTCATTAATGTGAATGGAAATAAGCTCAAATATATGTTTTATGAAAGTATACCACATTGATGAAATGTATGGTGTGCATTATTGAAGGTCTGTGAACTTTCTAACAGTTTTCCCAGGAAGTGAAGAAACTTGTCAAGCATTTCTAAAACACTTTATATAAACAAGGTTAATGTTTTAATGGTATCTGTGAAAGCAGAGGATGGAGCTCTTTTTTCATCAGCGGAGTACGGTGCCCACACTCCTCTTACACAGCAACTCTTTGAGTTATGGATCACGCAGAGATCGTAAAACTCTGCACGCCCGACTTGCAGGGCAGCACTGTGGTGTCTGTAAGAGCATTCATTTTTATCTATGCACGTAGTCTTCAGTCTCGGTGGTGCTTTCCTGGGTAAATATTCTAATGAAATATGGATGATGAATGTTAGCAACTGCTCAATCTGCTGTGTGTGTATATATTTACATTTCTGCTCTAATTTGATGCGTGAGAAGGGGAGATCCATTTTTCACTTAATGGGAACCAGTCTTCCCGAAAAAAGACTGCAGTATAGTGGCTGTACAAATATACTTACAGCTTTGTTGAACAGCACCACTCACCTTCATTACAGTGGAGATAACCCATGTATATCGGTTCACCAACATTGATCTGTTGTTCACACATTACTAAGGTTGTGGTTATGGTGGTGGAGACAGAAAAATGCATTTGTGGGGGCTACCGTCCCCCGCCATCACCGAATTGTCGGGGCCGTTGGCCCCCGACTCCCCCATTAAATTCATACCACAACTGCAACACCCGGGGTATGATTATGCCCGTGGGTACCCGTGTACCTCACGGCGCAGCTCTACTCACGCGGTAACCACCGCCAGCAGCATCGCGTGCTTGAATTGTGTAATCTTGTTTCATTTACCTTCGCAGCCGGTCGGAAGCAACTAATTAGGCCGCGCTGCGGAATTCCCGCTCACCAATTGATCTCTACGCGCTACACGCGCGGCGCGTGCCGTGAGCGCCGCTGCTCCTGCACGCCCCCGTACTGGCGCGGGCGAAGTGCAACCAGCGTCACACGATGCAGAGGCTCACCACATCACGCACTAGTGCATTTAATGATCGAAGGACCCTTGCTTTAATTCCCAGGGTGATAGCACGTTACTGCTGCCCCGGCATGGACCCACCCGTGCGAGCGTAAACACGTGGGTAAAATTACTCACTCACGCGCAAACAAAAGAATCACCGCGGGCAGGCTCGCCACACCACGCACCGCCCCTCCGTATTCACAGAGACAACACGACACGGTTTATACCCTACGGACGGTTTATTCCCCACGAATAAACGAACTAGACTGTGCGTGTCAGTACGGACCAGCAGGACAGGTCTAACCTATCTCGCTACTGCCTGATACCTAATCGACCTGTCTGCCCTATATTTTCTCTCCGAATTTCGTCCCTTTGTCTTACCTCTCTCCCTCGTACTTACCGTCCGACCTCGCAGCGATGGAGGTCGCGGATAGATGATGCTGTAAACAGAATCTGGCTGTTCTCTGCCCCGTTTCACGGACGTGCGAGTAACAGTCAGGTGACGGCTCCTCGATCCCTCCCTCCTGTTGATCTCCAGTCAAATAAAAAAAATGGCCCCCTGCTTCCCCAAAGCGTCCCTTTTTATCCTCCATTCAAAGCCCTCGCACCGCCCATCCGCGGTGCATCATGGGTAGGGCCGTTAATCCGCGGTGCATCATGGGTAGGGCCGTTAATCCGCGGTGCATCATGGGTAGGGCCGTTAATCCGTGGTGCATCATGGGTAGGGCCGTTAATCCGCGGTGCATCATGGGTAGGGCCGTTAATCCGCGGTGCATCATGGGTAGGGCCGTTAATCCGCAGTGCATCATGGGTAGGGCCGTTAATCCGCGGTGCATCATGGGTAGAGACGCTTAACCCACGCTGCCCCGCTCCCCACCTGTCTGCTGGTCCGTGTGTGTCTTGGGCATCTCCTCACTGCGGTTCTCAGCGAGTTCTCTCCGTGGTAATTTAATTCTAAGTTAAGCCACGGCGCCGCAGTGCCATTTGGCCTAGGGGGGGGGAGGGGGGCGCCTGCCAATTCCCTGACCCTGAGAAACCGTGGGGCCTCTCGGGTAACAACTCAGGGCAGGTGCCCCCCCCCCCTCCCCACGAGGCCCTACGTGAGTGTTGTGTGTTTATGTGGGGGGGGGGGGGGGAGAGAGCTGTGACGGGAGCCGGGTGGCTTCTCGGTCGCAGCAGCACAGCGACGGGCCCGGTGTCGACGGAGCGGCTTCACTGTTGTGGCACCACACAAGTGGTGTCAGCAGCACCTATACACAGACAAAGGTCCCCCATGTAGCCTCTAGCAGGTTGTATGGGCAAGTGCTGTTAGTAGCACCTATATACGGACAAAGGTCCCCCATGTAGCCTATAGCAGGTTGTAGGGGCAAGTGCTGTCAGCAGCACCTATACACAGACAAAGGTCCCCCGTGTAGCCTCTAGCAGGCTGTAGGGGCAAGTGCTGTCAGCAGCACCTATAAACAGACAAAGGTCCCCCATGTAGCCTCTAGCAGGCTGTAGGGGCAAGTGCTGTTAGTAGCACCTATACACAGACAAAGGTCCCCCATGTAGCCTCTAGCAGGCTGTAGGGGCAAGTGCTGTCAGCAGCACCTATACATAGACAAAGGTCCCCCGTGTAGCCTCTAGCAGGTTGTAGGGGCAAGTGCTATCAGCAGCACCTATACACAGACAAAGGTCCCCCATGTAGCCTCTAGCAGGTTGTAGGGGCAAGTGCTGTCAACAGCACCTATACACAGACAAAGGTCCCCCGTGTAGCCTCTAGCAGGTTGTAGGGGCAAGTGCTGTTAGCAGCACCTATAAACAGACAAAGGTCCCCCGTGTAGCCTCTAGCAGGCTGTAGGGGCAAGTGCTGTGAGCAGCACCTATACACAGACAAAGGTCCCCCATGTAGCCTCTAGCAGGTTGTAGGGGCAAGTGCTGTTAGCAGCACCCATACACAGACAAAGGTCCCCCATGTAGCCTCTATCAGGTTGTAGGGGCAAGTGCTGTCAGCAGCACCTATACACAGACAAAGGTGTCCCCCGTGTAGGTGATGGTCGTGACGGTGATGGTGGTGACGGTGACGGTGGTGACGGTGACGGTGGTGACGGTGACGGTGGTGACGGTGACGGTGGTGACGGTGATGGTGGTGACGGTGATGGTGGTGACAGTGATGGTGGTGATGGTGTCGATGGTTGTGACCGTACAGGGAGCTGTGCCCGCTACATCGCCACCCTCACTCGGCACGACGCTGCGGAGGGCCAAGCTGCGACCGGAGGAGCAGAAACAACAACAACAGCGACAACAACAACAACAACAGCAACAACAACAACAGCAGCGGCAACAACAGCGACAACAACAGCGACAACAGCAACAACAACAGCGACAACAACAACAACAACAGCAACAACAGCACAATAACAGTGACAACAACAACAACAGCAACAACAACAGCAACAACAACAACAGCGACAACAACAACAACAGCAGCAACAACAACAACAGCGACAACAACAACAGCAACAACAGCGACAACAGCGACAACAACAACAACAACAGCGACAACAACAACAGCAACAACAACAGCGACAACAGCAACAGCAACAACAACAACAGCAACAACAACAGCGACAACAACAGCGACAACAACAACAACAGCAGCGACAACAACAACAGCAACAACAACAGCAACAACAACAGCGACAACAACAACAGCAACAAGAACAACAGCGACAACAGCAACAACAACAGCAACAACAGCGACAACAACAACAGCGACAACAGCAACAACAACAACAACAGCGACAACAACAGCGACAACAACAACAGCGACAACAACAACAGAAACAACAACAGCGACAACAACAACAACAACAGCAGCGACAACAACAGCGACAACAACAGCGACAACAGCAACAACAACAACAGCGACAACAACAACAACAACAGCGACAATAACAGTGACAACAACAACAGCAACAACAACAGCGACAACAACAACAACAGCAGCAACAACAACAGCGACAACAACAGCGACAACAACAACAGCGACAACAGCGACAACAACAACAGCGACAACAACAACAGCAACAACAACAGCGACAACAACAGCAACAACAGCAACAACAACAGCGACAACAACAACAACAGCGACAACAACAACAGCAACAACAGCAGCGACAACAACAAGAACAGCAACAACAACAACAGCAACAACAACAACAGCAACAACAACAGCGACAACAACAACAACAACAACAGCGACAACAACAACAGCAACAGCAACAACAACAGCAACAACAGCGACAACAACAACAGCGACAACAACAACAGCAACAACAACAGCGACAATAACAGCGACAACAACAACAGCGACAACAACAACAGCAACAACAACAGCGACAACAACAGCAACAACAACAACAGCGACAACAATAACAACAGCAACAACAACAGCAACAACAACAACAGCGACAACAACAACAGCGACAACAACAACAGCAACAACAACAGCAACAACAACAGCAACAACAACAGCGTAAACAACAACAGCAGCAAAAACAACAGCGACAACAACAACAACAACAGCGACAACAACAACAGCAACAGCAACAGCGACAACAACAACAGCAACAACAGCGACAACAACAGCAACAACAACAGCGACAACAACAACAGCAACAACAGCAACAACAACAGCGACAACAACAACAACAACAGCGACAACAACAACAGCAACAACAACAACAACAGCGACAACAACAGCGACAACAACAACAGCAACAACAACAGCGACAACAACAACAGCAACAACAGCGACAATAACAGTGACAACAACAACAACAGCAACAACAACAACAGCGACAACAACAACAACAGCAGCAACAACAACAGCGACAACAACAGCGACAACAACAGCGACAACAGCAACAACAACAACAGCGGCAACAACAACAGCAACAACAGCGACAATAACAGTGACAACAACAACAGCAACAACAACAACAGCGACAACAACAACAACAGCAGCAACAACAACAGTGCCAACAGCGACAACAACAACAGCGACAACAACAACAGCAACAACAACAGCGACAACAACAGCAACAACAACAACAGCAACAACAACAGCGACAACAACAACAACAGCGACAACAACAACAGCAACAACAGCAGCGACAACAACAACAACAGCAACAACAACAACAGCGACAACAACAGCAACAACAACAACAGCGACAACAACAACAGAAACAGCAACAACAACAGCAACAACAGCGACAACAACAACAACAGCGACAACAACAACAGCAACAACAACAGCGACAACAACAGCGACAACAACAGCGACAACAACAACAGCAACAACAACAGCGACAACAACAGCAACAATAACAACAACAGCAACAACAACAACAGCAACAACAACAACAACAGCGACAACAACAACAGCGACAACAACAACAGCAACAACAACAGCAACAACAACAGCAACAACAACAGCGTAAACAACAACAGCAGCAAAAACAACATCGACAACAACAACAACAACAGCGACAACAACAACAACAACAGCAACAGCGACAACAACAACAGCAACAACAACAGCGACAACAACAGCAACAACAACAGCGACAACAACAACAGCAACAACAACAACAGCAACAACAACAGCGACAACAACAACAACAGCGACAACAACAACAGCAACAACAACAACAACAGCGACAACAACAGCGACAACAACAACAGCGACAACAACAACAGCGACAACAACAGCAACAACAACAGCAACAACAACAGCAACAACAACAGCGTAAACAACAACAGCAGCAAAAACAACAGCGACAACAACAGCAACAACAACAACAGAAACAACAACAACAGCGACAACAACAGCGACAACAGCAACAACAACAACAGCGACAACAACAACAGCAACAACAGCGACAATAACAGTGACAACAACAACAGCAACAACAGCAACAACAACAACAGCGACAACAACAACAACAGCAGCAACAACAACAACAGCGACAACAACAGCGACAACAACAACAGCAACAACAACAACAGCGACAACAGCGACAACAACAGCGACAACAACAACAGCAACAACAACAGCGACAACAACAACAGCAACAACAACAGCAACAACAACAGCGACAACAACAACAGCAACAACAACAGCAACAACAACAACAGCAACAACAACAGCGACAAAAACAACAACAGCAGCAAAAACAACAGCGACAACAACAACAACAGCGACAACAACAACAACAGCAACAGCGACAACAACAACAGCAACAACAACAGCGTAAACAACAACAGCAGCAAAAACAACAGCGACAACAACAACAACAGCAACAACAGCAACAATAACAGTGACAACAACAACAGCAACAACAACAACAGCGACAACAACAACAACAGCAGCAACAACAACAGCGACAACAACAGCGACAACAACAACAGCGACAACAGCGACAACAACAACAGCGACAACAACAACAGCAACAACAACAGCGACAACAACAGCAACAACAACAGCAACAACAACAGCGACAACAACAACAGCGACAACAACAACAGCAACAACAGCAGCGATAACAACAAGAACAGCAACAACAACAACAGCAACAACAACAGCGACAACAACAACAGCAACAACAACAACAGCGACAACAACAGCAACAGTAACAACAACAGCAACAACAGCGACAACAACAACAGCGACAACAACAACAGCAACAACAACAGCGACAACAACAGCGACAACAACAACAGCGACAACAACAACAGCAACAACAACAGCGACAACAACAGCAACAACAACAACAGCGACAACAATAACAACAGCAACAACAACAGCAACAACAACAACAGCGACAACAACAACAGCGACAACAACAACAGCAACAACAACAGCAACAACAACAGCAACAACAACAGCGTAAACAACAACAGCAGCAAAAACAACAGCGACAACAACAACAACAGCGACAACAACAACAGCAACAGCGACAACAACAACAGCAACAACAACAGCGACAACAACAGCAACAACAACAGCGACAACAACAACAGCAACAACAACAGCAACAACAACAGCGACAACAACAACAACAGCGACAACAACAGCAACAACAACAGCGACAACAACAACAGCGACAACAACAGCGACAACAACAACAGCAACAACAGCGACAATAACAGTGACAACAACAACAACAGCAACAACAACAACAGCGACAACAACAACAACAGCAGCAACAACAACAGCGACAACAACAGCGACAACAACAGCGACAACAGCAACAACAACAACAGCGGCAACAACAACAGCAACAACAGCGACAATAACAGTGACAACAACAACAACAGCAACAACAACAGCGACAACAACAACAGCAGCAACAACAACAGCGACAACAACAGCGACAACAACAACAGCAACAACAACAACAGCGACAACAGCGACAACAACAACAGCGACAACAACAACAGCAACAACAACAGCGACAACAACAGCAACAACAACAACAGCGACAACAACAACAACAACAACAGCGACAACAACAACAGCAACAACAGCAGCGACAACAACAACAGCAACAACAACAACAACAGCGACAACAACAACAGCAACAACAACAACAGCGACAACAACAACAACAGCAACAGCAACAACAACAGCAACAACAGCGACAACAACAACAACAACAGCGACAACAACAACAGCAACAACAACAGCGACAACAACAGCGACAACAACAGCGACAACAACAACAGCAACAACAACAGCGACAACAACAGCAACAACAACAGCGACAACAACAACAGCAACAACAACAACAATAACAGCGACAACAACAACAACAGCAACAACAACAGCAACAACAACAGCAACAACAACAGCGTAAACAACAACAGCAGCAAAAACAACAGCGACAACAACAACAACAGCGACAACAACAACAACAGCAACAGCAACAGCGACAACAACAACAGCAACAACAACAGCGACAACAACAGCAACAACAACAGCGACAACAACAACAGCAACAACAACAACAGCAACAACAACAGCGACAACAACAACAGCGACAACAACAACAGCAACAACAACAGCGACAACAACAGCGACAACAACAACAGCGACAACAACAACAGCGACAACAACAACAGCAACAACAACAGCAACAACAACAGCGTAAACAACAACAGCAGCAAAAACAACAGCGACAACAACAACAGCGACAACAACAACAGAAACAACAACAGCGACAACAACAACAACAGCAGCGACAACAACAGCGACAACAACAGCGACAACAGCAACAACAACAACAGCGACAACAACAACAACAGCAACAACAGCGACAATAACAGTGACAACAACAACAGCAACAACAACAGCAACAGCAACAACAACAACAACAACAGCGACAACAACAACAGCAGCAACAACAACAACAGCGACAACAACAGCGACAACAACAACAGCAACAACAACAGCGACAACAGCGACAACAACAGCGACAACAACAACAGCAACAACAACAGCGACAACAACAGCAACAACAACAACAGCAACAACAACAGCGACAACAACAACAGCGACAACAACAACAGCGACAACAACAACAGCGACAACAACAGCAACAACAACAGCAACAACAGCAACAACAACAGCGACAAAAACAACAACAGCAGCAAAAACAACAGCGACAACAACAACAACAGCGACAACAACAACAACAGCAACAGCGACAACAACAACAGCAACAACAACAGCGACAACAACAGCAACAACAACAGCGACAACAACAACAGCGACAACAACAGCAACAAAACAACAACAGCAACAACAACAACAGCGACAACAACAAGAACAGCGACAACAACAACAGCAACAACAACAGCAACAACAACAACAGCAACAACAACAGCGACAACAACAACAACAGCAGCAACAACAACAGCGACAACAACAGCGACAACAACAACAACAGCGACAACAACAACAGCAACAACAACAACAGCAACAACAACAGCGACAACAACAACAACAACAGCAGCAACAACAACAGCGACAACAACAACAACAGCGACAACAACAACAGCAACAGCGACAACAACAACAACAGCAACAACAGCGACAACAGCAACAACAACAGCAACAACAACAACAACAGCGACAACAACAGCAACAACAACAGCAACAACAACAACAACAGCGACAACAACAGCAACAACAACAGCGACAACAACAACAACAGCGACAAGAATCAGCAGCGAGCTGCCATGGAGAGAGCCGGCGGTGCCGGCGGCGGCGGCGGCAGCGGAGGGAGGAGGGCGGAGGAACGGAGGAACAGCGGCGCGCTCGCACAGCCCGCGGGCGTAGGGGGTCACGCGAGGTCGCCCGCGGGAGCCCCCCCGCAGAGCGGCGGACGCGGCGGAGAGGGCTCAGCGGCGCGAGTTGGGGGGGGAGCGGCGGGGAGATGGGCGGAGGGCGGGAGAGGGAGAGCGGCGGACTTGGGGCGGCAGCGGTGGGACGCGGGAGAGCGAGCGCCGTGGGAGAGGCGGGAGGTTCGAGGCCGGGGGCAGGCGCCGGAGCGAGAACGCCGGGAACCTCCAGGCGGAGAGGCCGCGCCAACATGGCGGTCTGAGACGGGAGGGGAGGGAGAGAGGGGGGGGGCGCGGGGGGAGGATCGGGGGGGGCGGAGACGGGAGGGGGGGGGGCGAGAGAGCGGTCGGCGTGGTGGGCCCGGCTCAGGGAGAGTCTGCGGCGGGTCAGGAGGGGCGTAGGCGACGTGGGCCTGGCGATTCCCTTCGGTGGCGGAGAGCGCGGGAGGGCGGGGGCGGTCGACGCGCCGCCGCCGCCGCCGTCGCCGGCCACGGGCCGGAGGGACGTCGCCCGTCCCCCGGGCGGCCCCCGCTCGGGCCGATGAGGAGTCTCGTCGTCGCCGTGTCCTGCTGGAGCGAGCGGCGAGCGCCCCCGCTGGCGGCCGCGAGAGCCGGAAGTTCCCCGTTCACGCGGGCGGGGATCCCGAATTGTAGAGAGGGGGTGGCAGTCAGCTGCTCGTTTGTTGTTGTTGGTTGTTGTTGTTTATCGTTTATTGCCAGTCGGTGATTACAGTTGTCACGTGTGAGGTTTGACGTCCCTTCAGGAGCATGCCAGTGACACGGGGTGTCTGTGACACGCTGTGTTTGTGTGCGTTGTGTTCAAAGCGATGCACAAAAACTCGTAGGCAGAAACACGTTACAAGTTGTCGCATTTTTGTTTAACATTCCCACAAGCACTCAGAGTCTGTGGGTCTCTGTGTGTGGTGAGTCTATGGGTCTCTGTGTGGTGAGTCTATGGGTTTCTGTGTGGTGAGTCTATGGGTCTCTGTGTGGTGAGTCTATGGGTCTCTGTGTGGTGAGTCTATGGGTCCCTGTGTGGTGAGTCTATGGGTCTCTGTGTGGTGAGTCTATGGGTCTCTGTGTGATGAGTCTATGGGTCTCTGTGTGGTGAGTCTGTGGGTCTCTGTGTGATGAGTCTATGGGTCTCTGTGTGTGGTGAGTTTATGGGTCTCTGTGTGGTGAGTCTATGGCTCCCTGTGTGGTGAGTCTATGGGTCTCTGTGTGGTGAGTCTATGGGTCTCTGTGTGGTGAGTCTATGGGTCTCTGTGTGGTGAGTTTATGGGTCTCTGTGTGGTGAGTCTATGGGTCCCTGTGTGGTGGGTATATGGGTCTCTGTGTGGTGAGTCTATGGGTCTCTGTGTGGTGAGTCTATGGGTCCCTGTGTGGTGAGTCTATGGGTCTCTGTGTGGTGAGTCTGTGGGTCCCTGTGTGGTGAGTCTATGGGTCTCTGTGTGGTGAGTCTATGAGTCTCTGTGTGGTGAGTCTGTCTCTGTGTGGTGAGTCTATGGGTCTCTGTGTGGTGAGTCTATGGGTCCCTGTGTGGTGACTCTATGGGTCTCTGTGTGATGAGTCTGTGGGTCTCTTGTGTGGTGAGTCTATGGGTCTCTGTGTGGTGAGTCTATGGGTGTCTGTCTTTGTGGTGAGTCTATGGGTCTCTGTGTGGTGAGTCTATGTGTCTCTGTGTGGTGAGTCTATGGGTCTCTGTGTGATGAGTCTATGGGTCTCTGTGTGGTAAGTCTATGGGTCCCTGTGTGGTGAGTCTATGGGTCTCTGTGTGGTGAGTCTATGGGTCTCTGTGTGGTGAGTCTATGGGTCTCTGTGTGATGAGTCTGTGGGTCTCTGTGTGATGAGTCTATGGGTCTCTGTGTGATGAGTCTATGGATCCCTGTGTGGTGAGTCTATGGGTCTCTGTGTGGTGAGTCTATGGGTCTCTGTGTGGTTATTCTATGGGTTCCTGTGTGGTGAGTCTATGGGTCTCTGTGTGGTGAGTCTTTGTGTCTCTGCGTGGTGAGTCTATAGGTCTCTGTGTGGTGAGTCTGTCTCTGTGTGGTGAGTCTATGGGTCTCTGTTTGAGTGAGTCTATGGGTGTCTGTGTGGTGAGTCTATGGGTCCCTGTGTGGTGAGTCTATGGGTCTCTGTGTGGTGAGTCTATGGGTCTCTGTGTGGTGAGTCTGTGTCTCTGCGTGGTGAGTCTATAGGTCTCTGTGTGGTGAGTCTGTTTCTGTGTGGTGAGTCTATGGGTCTCTGTGTGAGTGAGTCTATGAGTGTCTGTGTGGTGAGTCTATGGGTCCCTGTGTGGTGAGTCTAGGGGTCTCTGTGTGGTGAGTCTATGGGTCCCTGTGTGGTGAGTCTATGGGTCTCTGTGGGGTGAGTCTATGGGTTTCTGTGTGGTGAGTCTAGGGGTCTCTGTGTGGTGAGTCTGTGGGTCTCTGTGTGATGAGTCTATGGGTCTCTGTGTGGTGAGTCTGTTTCTGTGTGGTGAGTCTATGGGTCTCTGTGTGAGTGAGTCTATGGGTGTGTGTGTGGTGAGTCTATGGGTCCCTGTGTGGTGAGTCTATGGGTCTCTGTGTGGTGAGTCTATGGGTTTCTGTGTGGTGAGTCTATGGGTCTCTGTGTGGTGAGTCTATGGGTCACTGTGTGATGAGTCTGTGGGTCTCTGTGTGGTGAGTCTGTGGGTCCCTGTGTGGTGAGTCTATGGGTCTCTGTGTGGTGAGTCTATGAGTCTCTGTGTGGTGAGTCTGTCTCTGTGTGGTGAGTCTATGGGTCTCTGTGTGGTGAGTCTATGGGTCTCTGTGTGGTGAGTCTATGGGTCTCTGTGTGGTGAGTCTATGGGTCTCTGTGTGGTGAGTCTATGGGTCCCTGTGTGGTGAGTCTATGGGTCTCTGTGTGGTGAGTCTGTGGGTCCCTGTGTGGTGAGTCTATGGGTCTCTGTGTGGTGAGTCTATGAGTCTGTGTGGTGAGTCTGTCTCTGTGTGGTGAGTCTATGGGTCTCTGTGTGGTGAGTCTATGGGTCCCTGTGTGGTGAGTCTATGGGTCTCTGTGTGGTGAGTCTATGGGTGTCTGTCTTTGTGGTGAGTCTATGGGTCTCTGTGTGATGAGTCTATGTGTCTCTGTGTGGTGAGTCTATGGGTCTCTGTGTGATGAGTCTATGGGTCTCTGTGTGGTAAGTCTATGGGTCCCTGTGTGGTGAGTCTATGGGTCTCTGTGTGGTGAGTCTATGGGTCTCTGTGTGGTGAGTCTATGGGTCTCTGTGTGATGAGTCTGTGGGTCTCTGTGTGATGAGTCTATGGGTCTCTGTGTGATGAGTCTATGGATCCCTGTGTGGTGAGTCTATGGGTCTCTGTGTGGTGAGTCTATGGGTCTCTGTGTGGTTATTCTATGGGTTCCTGTGTGGTGAGTCTATGGGTCTCTGTGTGGTGAGTCTTTGTGTCTCTGCGTGGTGAGTCTATAGGTCTCTGTGTGGTGAGTCTGTGTCTCTGCGTGGTGAGTCTATAGGTCTCTGTGTGGTGAGTCTGTTTCTGTGTGGTGAGTCTATGGGTCTCTGTGTGAGTGAGTCTATGGGTGTCTGTGTGGTGAGTCTATGGGTCCCTGTGTGGTGAGTCTATGGGTCTCTGTGTGGTGAGTCTATGGGTCTCTGTGTGGTGAGTCTATGGGTCTCTGTGTGATGAGTCTGTGGGTCTCTGTGTGATGAGTCTATGGGTCTCTGTGTGATGAGTCTATGGATCCCTGTGTGGTGAGTCTATGGGTCTCTGTGTGGTGAGTCTATGGGTCTCTGTGTGGTTATTCTATGGGTTCCTGTGTGGTGAGTCTATGGGTCTCTGTGTGGTGAGTCTTTGTGTCTCTGCGTGGTGAGTCTATAGGTCTCTGTGTGGTGAGTCTGTCTCTGTGTGGTGAGTCTATGGGTCTCTGTTTGAGTGAGTCTATGGGTGTCTGTGTGGTGAGTCTATGGGTCCCTGTGTGGTGAGTCTATGGGTCTCTGTGTGGTGAGTCTATGGGTCTCTGTGTGGTGAGTCTGTGTCTCTGCGTGGTGAGTCTATAGGTCTCTGTGTGGTGAGTCTGTTTCTGTGTGGTGAGTCTATGGGTCTCTGTGTGAGTGAGTCTATGAGTGTCTGTGTGGTGAGTCTATGGGTCCCTGTGTGGTGAGTCTAGGGGTCTCTGTGTGGTGAGTCTATGGGTCCCTGTGTGGTGAGTCTATGGGTCTCTGTGGGGTGAGTCTATGGGTTTCTGTGTGGTGAGTCTAGGGGTCTCTGTGTGGTGAGTCTGTGGGTCTCTGTGTGATGAGTCTATGGGTCTCTGTGTGGTGAGTCTGTTTCTGTGTGGTGAGTCTATGGGTCTCTGTGTGAGTGAGTCTATGGGTGTCTGTGTGGTGAGTCTATGGGTCCCTGTGTGGTGAGTCTATGGGTCTCTGTGTGGTGAGTCTATGGGTTTCTGTGTGGTGAGTCTATGGGTCTCTGTGTGGTGAGTCTATGGGTCACTGTGTGATGAGTCTGTGGGTCTCTGTGTGGTGAGTCTGTGGGTCCCTGTGTGGTGAGTCTATGGGTCTCTGTGTGGTGAGTCTATGAGTCTCTGTGTGGTGAGTCTGTCTCTGTGTGGTGAGTCTATGGGTCTCTGTGTGGTGAGTCTATGGGTCTCTGTGTGGTGAGTCTATGGGTCTCTGTGTGGTGAGTCTATGGGTCTCTGTGTGGTGAGTCTATGGGTCCCTGTGTGGTGAGTCTATGGGTCTCTGTGTGGTGAGTCTGTGGGTCCCTGTGTGGTGAGTCTATGGGTCTCTGTGTGGTGAGTCTATGAGTCTGTGTGGTGAGTCTGTCTCTGTGTGGTGAGTCTATGGGTCTCTGTGTGGTGAGCCTATGGGTCCCTGTGTGGTGACTCTATGGGTCTCTGTGTGGTGAGTCTGTGGGTCCGTGTGTGGTGAGTCTATGGGTCTCTGTGTGGTGAGTCTATGAGTCTGTGTGGTGAGTCTGTCTCTGTGTGGTGAGTCTATGGGTCTCTGTGTGGTGAGTCTATGGGTCCCTGTGTGGTGAGTCTATGGGTCTCTGTGTGGTGAGTCTATGGGTGTCTGTCTTTGTGGTGAGTCTATGGGTCTCTGTGTGGTGAGTCTATGTGTCTCTGTGTGGTGAGTCTATGGGTCTCTGTGTGATGAGTCTATGGGTCTCTGTGTGGTAAGTCTATGGGTCCCTGTGTGGTGAGTCTATGGGTCTCTGTGTGGTGAGTCTATGGGTCTCTGTGTGGTGAGTCTATGGGTCTCTGTGTGATGAGTCTGTGGGTCTCTGTGTGATGAGTCTATGGGTCTCTGTGTGATGAGTCTATGGATCCCTGTGTGGTGAGTCTATGGGTCTCTGTGTGGTGAGTCTATGGGTCTCTGTGTGGTTATTCTATGGGTTCCTGTGTGGTGAGTCTATGGGTCTCTGTGTGGTGAGTCTTTGTGTCTCTGCGTGGTGAGTCTATAGGTCTCTGTGTGGTGAGTCTGTGTCTCTGCGTGGTGAGTCTATAGGTCTCTGTGTGGTGAGTCTGTTTCTGTGTGGTGAGTCTATGGGTCTCTGTGTGAGTGAGTCTATGGGTGTCTGTGTGGTGAGTCTATGGGTCCCTGTGTGGTGAGTCTATGGGTCTCTGTGTGGTGAGTCTATGGGTCTCTGTGTGGTGAGTCTGTGTCTCTGCGTGGTGAGTCTATAGGTCTCTGTGTGGTGAGTCTGTTTCTGTGTGGTGAGTCTATGGGTCTCTGTGTGAGTGAGTCTATGAGTGTCTGTGTGGTGAGTTTATGGGTCCCTGTGTGGTGAGTCTAGGGGTCTCTGTGTGGTGAGTCTATGGGTCCCTGTGTGGTGAGTCTATGGGTCTCTGTGGGGTGAGTCTATGGGTTTCTGTGTGGTGAGTCTAGGGGTCTCTGTGTGGTGAGTCTGTGGGTCTCTGTGTGGTGAGTCTGTTTCTGTGTGGTGAGTCTATGGGTCTCTGTGTGAGTGAGTCTATGGGTGTCTGTGTGGTGAGTCTATGGGTCCCTGTGTGGTGAGTCTATGGGTCTCTGTGTGGTGAGTCTATGGGTTTCTGTGTGGTGAGTCTATGGGTCTCTGTGTGGTGAGTCTGTTTCTGTGTGATGAGTCTATGGGTCTCTGTGTGGTGAGTCTATGGGTCACTGTGTGATGAGTCTGTGGGTCTCTGTGTGGTGAGTCTATGGGTCTCTGTGTGGTGAGTCTATGGCTCTCTGTGTGGGTTTGTGTATACAGTACTGTTTATATATATAAAAATTGACTTACAGCACCAAGCAGTATTTTATGCCTGCAATAAATCTTGAAATGTTTCCGACTGAACGACCCCTTTTGCGTGCGCAATCGGGACCCGAAAACAAAAATCCACAATCCTGTTCATAATTGGATTACGTTTATTGTCGGGGCATGTGTGTGCGTGCGTGTGTGTGTGCGCGCGTGCGTGTGTGCGCGCGTGTGTGCGTGTGTGCGCGTGTGTGCGTGCGTGTGTGTGCGCGCGTGTGCGTGTGTGCGCGCGTGCGTGTGTGCGCGCGTGTGTGCGTGTGTGCGCGTGTGTGCGTGCGTGTGTGTGCGCGCGTGTGCGTGTGTGCGCGCGTGTGTGTGTGTGCGTGTGTATGTGTGTGTGTGCGTGTGTGTGTGTGCTCATTTGTGTTGGGTGGAAGCCAGGCGGGCCGGGCGGGACGAGCGTGTGGATTGAGCAATGCGCTCGGTCAGTAACTCTGTGAATCTGTTCGCTGGGGGGTGGTGGATTACAAGGCAATGAGATTTGCCCTACCGGTCAGCAGCCAAGTACCGTGTGTGTGTGTGTGGTGGGTGGCAGGGGGTGACTAAAACAATTCCACAACAGGCGAAACACACATGGACACTGTCGGGAATTCTGCACTCGTCCATTCGATCAGCTAATTGGACTTCCTGAATGTCCGAGCGTTCGGATATCGAGGGTCAAAACGGGAGGACCCGTAGAATAATCCACGCGACCACGGGGAGATCACGCAAACTCCAAATACACGTGTGTCAGGGTCAGGGTCGCACCCACGACCTCCTGCATACCAGGTAAGGTAGTTACCAGATCGCATATTGTACAGGCCATCTTGTCAATCCACTGCTGGAAGAGGGCCTCCCCACACAATGTGGCTGACTTGGAAGTCACCTATAGAACATGGCCACCAGAACAATGTCCCCCATGCAATATGGCTGACTTGGAAGTCACCTATACAACATGGCAACCAGCACAATGTCCCCCAAGCAATATGGCTCACTTGGAAGTCACCTATAGAACATGGCAACCAGCACAATGTCCCCCAAGCAATATGGCTGACTTGGAAGTCACCTATACAACATGGCAACCAGCACAATGTCCCCCATGCAATATGGCTGACTTGGAAGTCACCTATACAATACAACCAGCACAATGTCCCCCATGCAATATGGCTGACTTGGAAGTCACCTATACAATACAACCAGCACAATGTCCCAAATGCAATATGGCTGACTTGGAAGTCACCTATAGAACATGGCCACCAGCACAATGTCCCCCATGCAATATGGCAGACTTGGAAGTCACCTATACAACATGGCAACCAGCACAATGTCCCCCATGCAATATGGCTGACTTGGAAGTCACCTATACAATACAACCAGCACAATGTCCCCCAAGCAATATGGCTGACTTGGAAGTCACCTATACAAGACAACCAGCACAATGTCCCCCATGCAATATGGCTGACTTGGAAGTCACCTATACAATACAACCAGCACAATGTCCCCCATGCAATATGGCTGATTTGGAAGTCAACTATACAACACAACCAGCACAATGTCCCCCATGCAATATGGCTGACTTGGAAGTCACCTATACAAGACAACCAGCACAATGTCCCAAATGCAATATGGCTGACTTGGAAGTCACCTATAGAACATGGCCACCAGCACAATGTCCACCATGCAATATGGCTGACTTGGAAGTCACCTATACAACATGGCAACCAGCACAATTTCCCCCATGCAATATGGCTGACTTGGAAGTCACCTATACAATACAACCAGCACAATGTCCCCCAAGCAATATGGCTGACTTGGAAGTCACCTATACAAGACAAGCAGCACAATGTCCCCCATGCAATATGGCTGACTTGGAAGTCACCTATAGGACATGGCCACCAGCACAATGTCCCCCATGCAATATGGCTGACTTGGAAGTCACCTATACAATACAACCAGCACAATGTCCCCCATGCAATATGGCTGACTTGGAAGTCACCTATACAATAGAACCAGCACAATGTCCCCCAAGCAATATGGCTGACTTGGAAGTCACCTATAGAACATGGCCACCAGCACAATGTCCCCCAAGCAATATGGCTGCCTTGGAAGTCACCTATAGAACATGGCAACCAGCAAAATGTCCCCCAAGCAATATGGCTCACTTGGAAGTCACCTATACAATACAACCAGCACAATGTCCCCCATGCAATATGGCTGACTTGGAAGTCACCTATACAACATGGCAACCAGCACAATGTCCCCCATGCAATATGGCTGACTTGGAAGTCACCTATACAATACAACCAGCACAATGTCCCCCAAGCAATATGGCTGACTTGGAAGTCACCTATACAAGACAACCAGCACAATGTCCCCCATGCAATATGGCTGACTTGGAAGTCACCTATACAATACAACCAGCACAATGTCCCCCATGCAATATGGCTGATTTGGAAGTCACCTATACAACACAACCAGCACAATGTCCCCCATGCAATATGGCTGATTTGGAAGTCACCTATACAAGACAACCAGCACAATGTCCCAAATGCAATATGGCTGACTTGGAAGTCACCTATAGAACATAGCCACCAGCACAATGTCCACCATGCAATATGGCTGACTTGGAAGTCACCTATACAAGACAACCAGCACAATGTCCCAAATGCAATATGGCTGACTTGGAAGTCACCTATAGAACATGGCCACCAGCACAATGTCCCCCATGCAATATGGCTGACTTGGAAGTCACCTATACAACATGGCAACCAGCACAATTTCCCCCATGCAATATGGCTGACTTGGAAGTCACCTATACAATACACCCAGCACAATGTCCTCCAAGCAATATGGCTGACTTGGAAGTCACCTATACAAGACAACCAGCACAATGTCCCCCATGCAATATGGCTGACGTGGAAGTCACCTATAGGACATGGCCACCAGCACAATGTCCCCCATGCAATTTGGCTTACTTGGAAGTCACCTATACAATACAACCAGCACAATGTCCCCCATGCAATATGGCTGACTTGGAAGTCACCTATACAATACAACCAGCACAATGTCCCCCAAGCAATATGGCTGACTTGGAAGTCACCTATAGAACATGGCCACCAGCACAATGTCCCCCAAGCAATATGGCTGACTTGGAAGTCACCTATAGAACATGGCAACCAGCACAATGTCCCCCAAGCAACATGGCTGACTTGGAAGTCACCTATACAAGACAACCAGCACAATGTCCCCCATGCAATATGGCTGACTTGGAAGTCACCTATAGAACATGGCCACCAGCACAATGTCCCCCAAGCAATATGGCTCACTTGGAAGTCACCTATACAATAGAACCAGCACAATGTCCCCCATGCAATATGGCTGACTTGGAAGTCACCTATACAATACAACCAGCACAATGTCCCAAATGCAATATGGCTGACTTGGAAGTCACCTATAGAACATGGCCACCAGCACAATGTCCCCCATGCAATATGGCTGACTTGGAAGTCACCTATACAACATGGCAACCAGCACAATGTCCCCCATGCAATATGGCTGACTTGGAAGTCACCTATACAATACAACCAGCACAATGTCCCCCAAGCAATATGGCTGACTGGAAGTCACCTATACAATACAACCAGCACAATGTCCCAAATGCAATATGGCTGACTTGGAAGTCACCTATAGAACATGGCCACCAGCACAATGTCCCCCATGCAATATGGCTGACTTGGAAGTCACCTATAGAACATGGCAACCAGCACAATGTCCGCCAAGCAATATGGCTGACTTGGAAGTCACCTATACAACATGGCAACCAGCACAATGTCCCCCATGCAATATGGCTGACTTGGAAGTCACCTATACAATACAACCAGCACAATGTCCCCCAAGCAATATGGCTGACTTGGAAGTCACCTATACAATACAACCAGCACAATGTCCCAAATGCAATATGGCTGACTTGGAAGTCACCTATAGAACATGGCCACCAGCACAATGTCCCCCATGCAATATGGCTGACTTGGAAGTCACCTATAGAACATGGCAACCAGCACAATGTCCGCCAAGCAATATGGCTGACTTGGAAGTCACCTATACAAGACAACCAGCACAATTTCCCCCATGCAATATGGCTGACTTGAAAGTCACCTATAGGACATGGCAACCAGCACAATGTCCCCCATGCAATATGGCTGACTTGGAAGTCACCTATACAATACAACCAGCACAATGTCCCCCATGCAATATGGCTGACTTGGAAGTCACCTATATAACATGGCAACCAGCACAATGTCCCCCATGCAATATGGCTGACTTGGAAGTCACCTATAGAACATGGCAACCAGCACAATGTCCCCCAAGCAATATGGCTGACTTGGAAGTCACCTATACAAGACAACCAGCACAATGTCCCCCATGCATTATGGCTGACTTGGAAGTCACCTATAGGACATGGCAACCAGCACAATGTCCCCCATGCAATATGGCTGACTTGGAAGTCACCTATAGAACATGGCCACCAGCACAATGTCCCCCAAGCAATATGGCTGACTTGGAAGTCACCTATACAACATGGCAACCAGCACAATGTCCCCCATGCAATATGGCTGAATTGGAAGTCACCTATACAATACAACCAGCACAATGTCCCCCATGCAATATGGCTGACTTGGAAGTCACCTATACAATACAACCAGCACAATGTCCCAAATGCAATATGGCTGACTTGGAAGTCACCTATAGAACATGGCCACCAGCACAATGTCCCCCATGCAATATGGCTGACTTGGAAGTCACCTATACAACATGGCAACCAGCACAATGTCCCCCATGCAATATGGCTGACTTGGAAGTCACCTATACAATACAACCAGCACAATGTCCCCCAAGCAATATGGCTGACTTGGAAGTCACCTATACAAGACAACCAGCACAATGTCCCCCATGCAATATGGCTGACTTGGAAGTCACCTATACAATACAACCAGCACAATGTCCCCCATGCAATATGGCTGATTTGGAAGTCACCTATACAACACAACCAGCACAATGTCCCCCATGCAATATGGCTGATTTGGAAGTCACCTATACAAGACAACCAGCACAATGTCCAAAATGCAATATGGCTGACTTGGAAGTCACCTATAGAACATAGCCACCAGCACAATGTCCACCATGCAATATGGCTGACTTGGAAGTCACCTATACAAGACAACCAGCACAATGTCCCAAATGCAATATGGCTGACTTGGAAGTCACCTATAGAACATGGCCACCAGCACAATGTCCCCCATGCAATATGGCTGACTTGGAAGTCACCTATACAACATGGCAACCAGCACAATTTCCCCCATGCAATATGGCTGACTTGGAAGTCACCTATACAATACACCCAGCACAATGTCCCCCAAGCAATATGGCTGACTTGGAAGTCACCTATACAAGACAACCAGCACAATGTCCCCCATGCAATATGGCTGACTTGGAAGTCACCTATAGGACATGGCCACCAGCACAATGTCCCCCATGCAATTTGGCTTACTTGGAAGTCACCTATACAATACAACCAGCACAATGTCCCCCATGCAATATGGCTGACTTGGAAGTCACCTATACAATACAACCAGCACAATGTCCCCCAAGCAATATGGCTGACTTGGAAGTCACCTATAGAACATGGCCACCAGCACAATGTCCCCCAAGCAATATGGCTGACTTGGAAGTCACCTATAGAACATGGCAACCAGCACAATGTCCCCCAAGCAACATGGCTGACTTGGAAGTCATCTATACAAGACAACCAGCACAATGTCCCCCATGCAATATGGCTGACTTGGAAGTCACCTATAGGACATGGCAACCAGCACAATGTCCCCCATGCAATATGGCTGACTTGGAAGTCACCTATAGAACATGGCCACCAGCACAATGTCCCCCAAGCAATATGGCTCACTTGGAAGTCACCTATACAATAGAACCAGCACAATGTCCCCCATGCAATATGGCTGACTTGGAAGTCACCTATACAATACAACCAGCACAATGTCCCAAATGCAATATGGCTGACTTGGAAGTCACCTATAGAACATGGCCACCAGCACAATGTCCCCCATGCAATATGGCTGACTTGGAAGTCACCTATACAACATGGCAACCAGCACAATGTCCCCCATGCAATATGGCTGACTTGGAAGTCACCTATACAATACAACCAGCACAATGTCCCCCAAGCAATATGGCTGACTGGAAGTCACCTATACAATACAACCAGCACAATGTCCCAAATGCAATATGGCTGACTTGGAAGTCACCTATAGAACATGGCCACCAGCACAATGTCCCCCATGCAATATGGCTGACTTGGAAGTCACCTATAGAACATGGCAACCAGCACAATGTCCGCCAAGCAATATGGCTGACTTGGAAGTCACCTATACAAGACAACCAGCACAATTTCCCCCATGCAATATGGCTGACTTGAAAGTCACCTATAGGACATGGCAACCAGCACAATGCCCCCCATGCAATATGGCTGACTTGGAAGTCACCTATAGAACATGGCAACCAGCACAATGTCCGCCAAGCAATATGGCTGACTTGGAAGTCACCTATACAAGACAACCAGCACAATTTCCCCCAGGCAATATGGCTGACTTGGAAGTCACCTATAGAACATGGCAACCAGCACAATGTCCACCAAGCAACATGGCTGACTTGGAAGTCACCTATACAAGACAACCAGCACAATGTCCCCCATGCAATATGGCTGACTTGGAAGTCACCTATAGGACATGGCCACCAGCACAATGTCCCCCATGCAATTTGGCTTACTTGGAAGTCACCTATACAATACAACCAGCACAATGTCCCCCAAGCAATATGGCTGACTTGGAAGTCACCTATAGAACATGGCCACCAGCACAATGTCCCCCAAGCAATATGGCTGACTTGGAAGTCACCTATAGAACATGGCAACCAGCACAATGTCCCCCAAGCAACATGGCTGACTTGGAAGTCACCTATACAAGACAACCAGCACAATGTCCCCCATGCAATATGGCTGACTTGGAAGTCACCTATAGGACATGGCAACCAGCACAATGTCCCCCAAGCAACATGGCTGACTTGGAAGTCACCTATACAAGACAACCAGCACAATGTCCCCCATGCAATATGGCTGACTTGGAAGTCACCTATAGAACATGGCCACCAGCACAATGTCCCCCAAGCAATATGGCTCACTTGGAAGTCATATATACAATAGAACCAGCACAATGTCCCCCATGCAATATGGCTGACTTGGAAGTCACCTATACAATACAACCAGCACAATGTCCCAAATGCAATATGGCTGACTTGGAAGTCACCTATAGAACATGGCCACCAGCACAATGTCCCCCATGCAATATGGCTGATTTGGAAGTCACCTATACAACATGGCAACCAGCACAATGTCCCCCATGCAATAGGGCTGACTTGGAAGTCACCTATACAATACAACCAGCACAATGTCCCCCAAGCAATATGGCTGACTGGAAGTCACCTATACAATACAACCAGCACAATGTCCCAAATGCAATATGGCTGACTTGGAAGTCACCTATAGAACATGGCCACCAGCACAATGTCCCCCATGCAATATGGCTGACTTGGAAGTCACCTATAGAACATGGCAACCAGCACAATGTCCGCCAAGCAATATGGCTGACTTGGAAGTCACCTATACAACATGGCAACCAGCACAATGTCCCCCATGCAATATGGCTGACTTGGAAGTCACCTATACAATACAACCAGCACAATGTCCCCCAAGCAATATGGCTGACTTGGAAGTCACCTATACAATACAACCAGCACAATGTCCCAAATGCAATATGGCTGACTTGGAAGTCACCTATAGAACATGGCCACCAGCACAATGTCCCCCATGCAATATGGCTGACTTGGAAGTCACCTATAGAACATGGCAACCAGCACAATGTCCGCCAAGCAATATGGCTGACTTGGAAGTCACCTATACAAGACAACCAGCACAATTTCCCCCATGCAATATGGCTGACTTGAAAGTCACCTATAGGACATGGCAACCAGCACAATGTCCCCCATGCAATATGGCTGACTTGGAAGTCACCTATACAATACAACCAGCACAATGTCCCCCATGCAATATGGCTGACTTGGAAGTCACCTATATAACATGGCAACCAGCACAATGTCCCCCATGCAATATGGCTGACTTGGAAGTCACCTATAGAACATGGCAACCAGCACAATGTCCCCCAAGCAATATGGCTGACTTGGAAGTCACCTATACAAGACAACCAGCACAATGTCCCCCATGCATTATGGCTGACTTGGAAGTCACCTATAGGACATGGCAACCAGCACAATGTCCCCCATGCAATATGGCTGACTTGGAAGTCACCTATAGAACATGGCCACCAGCACAATGTCCCCCAAGCAATATGGCTGACTTGGAAGTCACCTATACAACATGGCAACCAGCACAATGTCCCCCATGCAATATGGCTGAATTGGAAGTCACCTATACAATACAACCAGCACAATGTCCCCCATGCAATATGGCTGACTTGGAAGTCACCTATACAATACAACCAGCACAATGTCCCAAATGCAATATGGCTGACTTGGAAGTCACCTATAGAACATGGCCACCAGCACAATGTCCCCCATGCAATATGGCTGACTTGGAAGTCACCTATACAACATGGCAACCAGCACAATGTCCCCCATGCAATATGGCTGACTTGGAAGTCACCTATACAATACAACCAGCACAATGTCCCCCAAGCAATATGGCTGACTTGGAAGTCACCTATACAAGACAACCAGCACAATGTCCCCCATGCAATATGGCTGACTTGGAAGTCACCTATACAATACAACCAGCACAATGTCCCCCATGCAATATGGCTGATTTGGAAGTCACCTATACAACACAACCAGCACAATGTCCCCCATGCAATATGGCTGATTTGGAAGTCACCTATACAAGACAACCAGCACAATGTCCCAAATGCAATATGGCTGACTTGGAAGTCACCTATAGAACATAGCCACCAGCACAATGTCCACCATGCAATATGGCTGACTTGGAAGTCACCTATACAAGACAACCAGCACAATGTCCCAAATGCAATATGGCTGACTTGGAAGTCACCTATAGAACATGGCCACCAGCACAATGTCCCCCATGCAATATGGCTGACTTGGAAGTCACCTATACAACATGGCAACCAGCACAATTTCCCCCATGCAATATGGCTGACTTGGAAGTCACCTATACAATACACCCAGCACAATGTCCCCCAAGCAATATGGCTGACTTGGAAGTCACCTATACAAGACAACCAGCACAATGTCCCCCATGCAATATGGCTGACTTGGAAGTCACCTATAGGACATGGCCACCAGCACAATGTCCCCCATGCAATTTGGCTTACTTGGAAGTCACCTATACAATACAACCAGCACAATGTCCCCCATGCAATATGGCTGACTTGGAAGTCACCTATACAATACAACCAGCACAATGTCCCCCAAGCAATATGGCTGACTTGGAAGTCACCTATAGAACATGGCCACCAGCACAATGTCCCCCAAGCAATATGGCTGACTTGGAAGTCACCTATAGAACATGGCAACCAGCACAATGTCCCCCAAGCAACATAGCTGACTTGGAAGTCACCTATACAAGACAACCAGCACAATGTCCCCCATGCAATATGGCTGACTTGGAAGTCACCTATAGAACATGGCCACCAGCACAATGTCCCCCAAGCAATATGGCTCACTTGGAAGTCACCTATACAATAGAACCAGCACAATGTCCCCCATGCAATATGGCTGACTTGGAAGTCACCTATACAATACAACCAGCACAATGTCCCAAATGCAATATGGCTGACTTGGAAGTCACCTATAGAACATGGCCACCAGCACAATGTCCCCCATGCAATATGGCTGACTTGGAAGTCACCTATACAACATGGCAACCAGCACAATGTCCCCCATGCAATATGGCTGACTTGGAAGTCACCTATACAATACAACCAGCACAATGTCCCCCAAGCAATATGGCTGACTGGAAGTCACCTATACAATACAACCAGCACAATGTCCCAAATGCAATATGGCTGACTTGGAAGTCACCTATAGAACATGGCCACCAGCACAATGTCCCCCATGCAATATGGCTGACTTGGAAGTCACCTATAGAACATGGCAACCAGCACAATGTCCGCCAAGCAATATGGCTGACTTGGAAGTCACCTATACAACATGGCAACCAGCACAATGTCCCCCATGCAATATGGCTGACTTGGAAGTCACCTATACAATACAACCAGCACAATGTCCCCCAAGCAATATGGCTGACTTGGAAGTCACCTATACAATACAACCAGCACAATGTCCCAAATGCAATATGGCTGACTTGGAAGTCACCTATAGAACATGGCCACCAGCACAATGTCCCCCATGCAATATGGCTGACTTGGAAGTCACCTATAGAACATGGCAACCAGCACAATGTCCGCCAAGCAATATGGCTGACTTGGAAGTCACCTATACAAGACAACCAGCACAATTTCCCCCATGCAATATGGCTGACTTGAAAGTCACCTATAGGACATGGCAACCAGCACAATGTCCCCCATGCAATATGGCTGACTTGGAAGTCACCTATACAATACAACCAGCACAATGTCCCCCATGCAATATGGCTGACTTGGAAGTCACCTATATAACATGGCAACCAGCACAATGTCCCCCATGCAATATGGCTGACTTGGAAGTCACCTATAGAACATGGCAACCAGCACAATGTCCCCCAAGCAATATGGCTGACTTGGAAGTCACCTATACAAGACAACCAGCACAATGTCCCCCATGCATTATGGCTGACTTGGAAGTCACCTATAGGACATGGCAACCAGCACAATGTCCCCCATGCAATATGGCTGACTTGGAAGTCACCTATAGAACATGGCCACCAGCACAATGTCCCCCAAGCAATATGGCTGACTTGGAAGTCACCTATACAACATGGCAACCAGCACAATGTCCCCCATGCAATATGGCTGAATTGGAAGTCACCTATACAATACAACCAGCACAATGTCCCCCATGCAATATGGCTGACTTGGAAGTCACCTATACAATACAACCAGCACAATGTCCCAAATGCAATATGGCTGACTTGGAAGTCACCTATAGAACATGGCCACCAGCACAATGTCCCCCATGCAATATAGCTGACTTGGAAGTCACCTATACAACATGGCAACCAGCACAATGTCCCCCATGCAATATGGCTGACTTGGAAGTCACCTATACAATACAACCAGCACAATGTCCCCCAAGCAATATGGCTGACTTGGAAGTCACCTATACAAGACAACCAGCACAATGTCCCCCATGCAATATGGCTGACTTGGAAGTCACCTATACAATACAACCAGCACAATGTCCCCCATGCAATATGGCTGATTTGGAAGTCACCTATACAACACAACCAGCACAATGTCCCCCATGCAATATGGCTGATTTGGAAGTCACCTATACAAGACAACCAGCACAATGTCCCAAATGCAATATGGCTGACTTGGAAGTCACCTATAGAACATAGCCACCAGCACAATGTCCACCATGCAATATGGCTGACTTGGAAGTCACCTATACAAGACAACCAGCACAATGTCCCAAATGCAATATGGCTGACTTGGAAGTCACCTATAGAACATGGCCACCAGCACAATGTCCCCCATGCAATATGGCTGACTTGGAAGTCACCTATACAACATGGCAACCAGCACAATTTCCCCCATGCAATATGGCTGACTTGGAAGTCACCTATACAATACACCCAGCACAATGTCCCCCAAGCAATATGGCTGACTTGGAAGTCACCTATACAAGACAACCAGCACAATGTCCCCCATGCAATATGGCTGACTTGGAAGTCACCTATAGGACATGGCCACCAGCACAATGTCCCCCATGCAATTTGGCTTACTTGGAAGTCACCTATACAATACAACCAGCACAATGTCCCCCATGCAATATGGCTGACTTGGAAGTCACCTATACAATACAACCAGCACAATGTCCCCCAAGCAATATGGCTGACTTGGAAGTCACCTATAGAACATGGCCACCAGCACAATGTCCCCCAAGCAATATGGCTGACTTGGAAGTCACCTATAGAACATGGCAACCAGCACAATGTCCCCCAAGCAACATGGCTGACTTGGAAGTCACCTATACAAGACAACCAGCACAATGTCCCCCATGCAATATGGCTGACTTGGAAGTCACCTATAGAACATGGCCACCAGCACAATGTCCCCCAAGCAATATGGCTCACTTGGAAGTCACCTATACAATAGAACCAGCACAATGTCCCCCATGCAATATGGCTGACTTGGAAGTCACCTATACAATACAACCAGCACAATGTCCCAAATGCAATATGGCTGACTTGGAAGTCACCTATAGAACATGGCCACCAGCACAATGTCCCCCATGCAATATGGCTGACTTGGAAGTCACCTATACAACATGGCAACCAGCACAATGTCCCCCATGCAATATGGCTGACTTGGAAGTCACCTATACAATACAACCAGCACAATGTCCCCCAAGCAATATGGCTGACTGGAAGTCACCTATACAATACAACCAGCACAATGTCCCAAATGCAATATGGCTGACTTGGAAGTCACCTATAGAACATGGCCACCAGCACAATGTTCCCCATGCAATATGGCTGACTTGGAAGTCACCTATAGAACATGGCAACCAGCACAATGTCCGCCAAGCAATATGGCTGACTTGGAAGTCACCTATACAACATGGCAACCAGCACAATGTCCCCCATGCAATATGGCTGACTTGGAAGTCACCTATACAATACAACCAGCACAATGTCCCCCAAGCAATATGGCTGACTTGGAAGTCACCTATACAATACAACCAGCACAATGTCCCAAATGCAATATGGCTGACTTGGAAGTCACCTATAGAACATGGCCACCAGCACAATGTCCCCCATGCAATATGGCTGACTTGGAAGTCACCTATAGAACATGGCAACCAGCACAATGTCCGCCAAGCAATATGGCTGACTTGGAAGTCACCTATACAAGACAACCAGCACAATTTCCCCCATGCAATATGGCTGACTTGAAAGTCACCTATAGGACATGGCAACCAGCACAATGTCCCCCATGCAATATGGCTGACTTGGAAGTCACCTATACAATACAACCAGCACAATGTCCCCCATGCAATATGGCTGACTTGGAAGTCACCTATATAACATGGCAACCAGCACAATGTCCCCCATGCAATATGGCTGACTTGGAAGTCACCTATAGAACATGGCAACCAGCACAATGTCCCCCAAGCAATATGGCTGACTTGGAAGTCACCTATACAAGACAACCAGCACAATGTCCCCCATGCATTATGGCTGACTTGGAAGTCACCTATAGGACATGGCAACCAGCACAATGTCCCCCATGCAATATGGCTGACTTGGAAGTCACCTATAGAACATGGCCACCAGCACAATGTCCCCCAAGCAATATGGCTGACTTGGAAGTCACCTATACAACATGGCAACCAGCACAATGTCCCCCATGCAATATGGCTGAATTGGAAGTCACCTATACAATACAACCAGCACAATGTCCCCCATGCAATATGGCTGACTTGGAAGTCACCTATACAATACAACCAGCACAATGTCCCAAATGCAATATGGCTGACTTGGAAGTCACCTATAGAACATGGCCACCAGCAAATTGTCCCCCATGCAATATGGCTGACTTGGAAGTCACCTATACAACATGGCAACCAGCACAATGTCCCCCATGCAATATGGCTGACTTGGAAGTCACCTATACAATACAACCAGCACAATGTCCCCCAAGCAATATGGCTGACTTGGAAGTCACCTATACAAGACAACCAGCACAATGTCCCCCATGCAATATGGCTGACTTGGAAGTCACCTATACAATACAACCAGCACAATGTCCCCCAAGCAATATGGCTGACTTGGAAGTCACCTATACAAGACAACCAGCACAATGTCCCCCATGCAATATGGCTGACTTGGAAGTCACCTATACAATACAACCAGCACAATGTCCCCCATGCAATATGGCTGATTTGGAAGTCACCTATACAACACAACCAGCACGATGTCCCCCATGCAATATGGCTGATTTGGAAGTCACCTATACAAGACAACCAGCACAATGTCCCAAATGCAATATGGCTGACTTGGAAGTCACCTATAGAACATAGCCACCAGCACAATGTCCACCATGCAATATGGCTGACTTGGAAGTCACCTATACAAGACAACCAGCACAATGTCCCAAATGCAATATGGCTGACTTGGAAGTCACCTATAGAACATGGCCACCAGCACAATGTCCCCCATGCAATATGGCTGACTTGGAAGTCACCTATACAACATGGCAACCAGCACAATTTCCCCCATGCAATATGGCTGACTTGGAAGTCACCTATACAATACACCCAGCACAATGTCCCCCAAGCAATATGGCTGACTTGGAAGTCACCTATACAAGACAACCAGCACAATGTCCCCCATGCAATATGGCTGACTTGGAAGTCACCTATAGGACATGGCCACCAGCACAATGTCCCCCATGCAATTTGGCTTACTTGGAAGTCACCTATACAATACAACCAGCACAATGTCCCCCATGCAATATGGCTGACTTGGAAGTCACCTATACAATACAACCAGCACAATGTCCCCCAAGCAATATGGCTGACTTGGAAGTCACCTATAGAACATGGCCACCAGCACAATGTCCCCCAAGCAATATGGCTGACTTGGAAGTCACCTATAGAACATGGCAACCAGCACAATGTCTCCCAAGCAACATGGCTGACTTGGAAGTCACCTATACAAGACAACCAGCACAATGTCCCCCATGCAATATGGCTGACTTGGAAGTCACCTATAGGACATGGCAACCAGCACAATGTCCCCCATGCAATATGGCTGACTTGGAAGTCACCTATAGAACATGGCCACCAGCACAATGTCCCCCAAGCAATATGGCTCACTTGGAAGTCACCTATACAATAGAACCAGCACAATGTCCCCCATGCAATATGGCTGACTTGGAAGTCACCTATACAATACAACCAGCACAATGTCCCAAATGCAATATGGCTGACTTGGAAGTCACCTATAGAACATGGCCACCAGCACAATGTCCCCCATGCAATATGGCTGACTTGGAAGTCACCTATACAACATGGCAACCAGCACAATGTCCCCCATGCAATATGGCTGACTTGGAAGTCACCTATACAATACAACCAGCACAATGTCCCCCAAGCAATATGACTGACTGGAAGTCACCTATACAATACAACCAGCACAATGTCCCAAATGCAATATGGCTGACTTGGAAGTCACCTATAGAACATGGCCACCAGCACAATGTCCCCCATGCAATATGGCTGACTTGGAAGTCACCTATAGAACATGGCAACCAGCACAATGTCCGCCAAGCAATATGGCTGACTTGGAAGTCACCTATACAAGACAACCAGCACAATTTCCCCCATGCAATATGGCTGACTTGAAAGTCACCTATAGGACATGGCAACCAGCACAATGCCCCCCATGCAATATGGCTAACTTGGAAGTCACCTATAGAACATGGCAACCAGCACAATGTCCGCCAAGCAATATGGCTGACTTGGAAGTCACCTATACAAGACAACCAGCACAATTTCCCCCATGCAATATGGCTGACTTGAAAGTCACCTATAGGACATGGCAACCAGCACAATGCCCCCCATGCAATATGGCTGACTTGGAAGTCACCTATACAATACAACCAGCACAATGTCCCCCATGCAATATGGCTGACTTGGAAGTCACCTATATAACATGGCAACCAGCACAATGTCCCCCATGCAATATGGCTGACTTGGAAGTCACCTATAGAACATGGCAACCAGCACAATGTCCCCCAAGCAATATGGCTGACTTGGAAGTCACCTATACAAGACAACCAGCACAATGTCCCCCATGCAATATGGCTGACTTGGAAGTCACCTATAGGACATGGCAACCAGCACAATGTCCCCCATGCAATATGGCTGACTTGGAAGTCACCTATAGAACATGGCCACCAGCACAATGTCCCCCAAGCAATATGGCTGACTTGGAAGTCACCTATACAACATGGCTACCAGCACAATGTCCCCCATGCAATATGGCTGAATTGGAAGTCACCTATACAATACAACCAGCACAATGTCCCCCATGCAATATGGCTGACTTGGAAGTCACCTATACAATACAACCAGCACAATGTCCCAAATGCAATATGGCTGACTTGGAAATCACCTATAGAACATGGCCACCAGCACAATGTCCCCCATGCAATATGGCTGACTTGGAAGTCACCTATACAACATGGCAACCAGCACAATGTCCCCCATGCAATATGGCTGACTTGGAAGTCACCTATACAATACAACCAGCACAATGTCCCCCAAGCATTATGGCTGACTTGGAAGTCACCTATACAAGACAAACAGCACAATGTCCCCCATGCAATATGGCTGACTTGGAAGTCACCTATACAATACAACCAGCACAATGTCCCCCATGCAATATGGCTGATTTGGAAGTCACCTATACAACACAACCAGCACAATGTCCCCCATGCAATATGGCTGATTTGGAAGTCACCTATACAAGACAACCAGCACAATGTCCCAAATGCAATATGGCTGACTTGGAAGTCACCTATAGAACAAGGCCACCAGCACAATGTCCCCCATGCAATATGGCTGACTTGGAAGTCACCTATAGAACATGGCCACCAGCACAATGTCCACCATGCAATATGGCTGACTTGGAAGTCACCTATAGAACATGTCAACCAGCACAATTTCCCCCATGCAATATGGCTGACTTGGAAGTCACCTATACAATACAACCAGCACAATGTCCCCCAAGCAATATGGCTGACTTGGAAGTCACCTATACAAGACAACCAGCACAATGTCCCCCATGCAATATGGCTGACTTGGAAGTCACCTATAGGACATGGCCACCAGCACAATGTCCCCCATGCAATATGGCTGACTTGGAAGTCACCTATACAATACAACCAGCACAATGTCCCCCATGCAATATGGCTGACTTGGAAGTCACCTATACAATACAACCAGCACAATGTCCCCCAAGCAATATGGCTGACTTGGAAGTCACCTATACAATACAACCAGCACAATGTCCCAAATGCAATATGGCTGACTTGGAAGTCACCTATAGAACATGGCCACCAGCACAAAGTCCCCCATGCAATATGGCTGACTTGGAAGTCACCTATAGAACATGGCAACCAGCACAATGTCCGCCAAGCAATATGGCTGACTTGGAAGTCACCTATACAAGACAACCAGCACAATTTCCCCCATGCAATATGGCTGACTTGAAAGTCACCTATAGGACATGGCAACCAGCACAATGTCCCCCATGCAATATGGCTGACTTGGAAGTCACCTATACAATACAACCAGCACAATGTCCCCCATGCAATATGGCTGACTTGGAAGTCACCTATATAACATGGCAACCAGCACAATGTCCCCCATGCAATATGGCTGACTTGGAAGTCACCTATAGAACATGGCCACCAGCACAATGTCCCCCATGCAATATGGCTGACTTGGAAGTCACCTATACAACATGGCAACCAGCACAATGTCCCCCAAGCAATATGGCTGACTTGGAAGTCACCTATAGAACATGGCCACCAGCACAATGTCCCCCAAGCAATATGGCTGACTTGGAAGTCACCTATAGAACATGGCAACCAGCACAATGTCCCCCAAGCAATATGGCTGACTTGGAAGTCACCTATACAAGACAACCAGCACAATGTCCCCCATGCAATATGGCTGACTTGGAAGTCACCTATAGGACATGACAACCAGCACAATGTCCCCCATGCAATATGGCTGACTTGGAAGTCACCTATAGAACATGGCCACCAGCACAATGTCCCCCAAGCAATATGGCTGACTTGGAAGTCACCTATACAACATGGCAACCAGCACAATGTCCCCCATGCAATATGGCTGACTTGGAAGTCACCTATACAATACAACCAGCACAATGTCCCCCATGCAATATGGCTGACTTGGAAGTCACCTATACAATACAACCAGCACAATGTCCCAAATGCAATATGGCTGACTTGGAAGTCCCTATAGAACATGGCCACCAGCACAATGTCCCCCATGCAATATGGCTGACTTGGAAGTCACCTATACAACATGGCAACCAGCACAATGTCCCCCATGCAATATGGCTGACTTGGAAGTCACCTATACAATACAACCAGCACAATGTCCCCCAAGCAATATGGCTGACTTGGAAGTCACCTATACAAGACAACCAGCACAATGTCCCCCATGCAATATGGCTGACTTGGAAGTCACCTATACAATACAACCAGCACAATGTCCCCCATGCAATATGGCTGATTTGGAAGTCACCTATACAACACAACCAGCACAATGTCCCCCATGCAATATGGCTGACTTGGAAGTGACCTATACAAGACAACCAGCACAATGTCCCAAATGCAATATGGCTGACTTGGAAGTCACCTTTAGAACATGGCCACCAGCACAATGTCCACCATGCAATATGGCTGACTTGGAAGTCACCTATACAACATGGCAACCAGCACAATTTCCCCCATGCAATATGGCTGACTTGGAAGTCACCTATACAATACAACCAGCACAATGTCCCCCAAGCAATATGGCTGACTTGGAAGTCACCTATACAAGACAACCAGCACAATGTCCTCCATGCAATATGGCTGACTTGGAAGTCACCTATACAATACAACCAGCACAATGTCCCCCCATGCAATATGGCTGACTTGGAAGTCACCTATACAACACAACCAGCAAAATGTCCCCCATGCAATATGGCTGACTTGGAAGTCACCTATACAACACAACCAGCACAATGTCCCCCATGCAATATGGCTCACTTGGAAGTCACCTATACAACATGGCATCCAGCACAATGTCCTCCATGCAATATGGCTGACTTTGAAGTCACCTATACAACATGGCAACCAGCACAATGTCCCCCATGCAATATGGCTGACTTGGAAGTCACCTATACAACATGGCAACCAGCACAATGTCCCCCATGCAATATGGCTGACTTGGAAGTCACCTATACAAGAAACCAGCACAATGTCCCCCATGCAATGTGGCTGACTTGGAAGTCACCTATAGAACATGGCCACCAGCACAATGTCCCCCATGCAATATGGCTGACTTGGAAGTCACCTATACAACATGGCAACCAGCACAATGTCCCCCAAGCAATATGGCTCACTTGGAAGTCACCTATACAACATGGCAACCAGCACAATGTCCCCCATGCAATATGGCTGACTTGGAAGTCACCTATACAATACAACCAGCACAATGTCCCCCAAGCAATATGGCTGACTTGGAAGTCACCTATACAATACAACCAGCACAATGTCCCAAATGCAATATGGCTGACTTGGAAGTCACCTATAGAACATGGCCACCAGCACAATGTCCCCCATGCAATATGGCTGACTTGGAAGTCACCTATAGAACATGGCAACCAGCACAATGTCGCCCAAGCAATATGGCTGACTTGGAAGTCACCTATACAAGACAACCAGCACAATTTCCCCCATGCAATATGGCTGACTTGAAAGTCACCTATAGGACATGGCAACCAGCACAATGTCCCCCATGCAATATGGCTGACTTGGAAGTCACCTATACAATACAACCAGCACAATGTCCCCCATGCAATATGGCTGACTTGGAAGTCACCTATATAACATGGCAACCAGCACAATGTCCCCCATGCAATATGGCTGACTTGGAAGTCACCTATAGAACATGGCCACCAGCACAATGTCCCCCATGCAATATGGCTGACTTGGAAGTCACCTATACAACATGGCAACCAGCACAATGTCCCCCAAGCAATATGGCTGACTTGGAAGTCACCTATAGAACATGGCCACCAGCACAATGTCCCCCAAGCAATATGGCTGACTTGGAAGTCACCTATAGAACATGGCAACCAGCACAATGTCCCCCAAGCAATATGGCTGACTTGGAAGTCACCTATACAAGACAACCTGCACAATGTCCCCCATGCAATATGGCTGACTTGGAAGTCACCTATAGGACATGACAACCAGCACAATGTCCCCCATGCAATATGGCTGACTTGGAAGTCACCTATAGAACATGGCCACCAGCACAATGTCTCCCAAGCAATATGGCTGACTTGGAAGTCACCTATACAACATGGCAACCAGCATAATGTCCCCCATGCAATATGGCTGACTTGGAAGTCACCTATACAATACAACCAGCACAATGTCCCCCATGCAATATGGCTGACTTGGAAGTCACCTATACAATACAACCAGCACAATGTCCCAAATGCAATATGGCTGACTTGGAAGTCACCTATAGAACATGGCCACCAGCACAATGTCCCCCATGCAATATGGCTGACTTGGAAGTCACCTATACAACATGGCAACCAGCACAATGTCCCCCATGCAATAGGGCTGACTTGGAAGTCACCTATACAATACAACCAGCACAATGTCCCCCAAGCAATATGGCTGACTTGGAAGTCACCTATACAAGACAACCAGCACAATGTCCCCCATGCAATATGGCTGACTTGGAAGTCACCTATACAATACAACCAGCACAATGTCCCTCATGCAATATGGCTGATTTGGAAGTCACCTATACAACATGGCAACCAGCACAATGTCCCCCATGCAATATGGCTGACTTGGAAGTCACCTATACAAGACAACCAGCACAATGTCCCAAATGCAATATGGCTGACTTGGAAGTCACCTTTAGAACATGGCCACCAGCACAATGTCCACCATGCAATATGTTTGACTTGGAAGTCACCTATACAACATGGCAACCAGCACAATTTCCCCCATGCAAAATGGCTGACTTGGAAGTCACCTATACAATACAACCAGCACAATGTCCCCCAAGCAATATGGCTGACTTGGAAGTCACCTATACAAGACAACCAGCACAATGTCCCCCATGCAATATGGCTGACTTGGAAGTCACCTATACAATACAACCAGCACAATGTCCCCCATGCAATATGGCTGACTTGGAAGTCACCTATACAACACAACCAGCAAAATGTCCCCCATCCAATATGGCTGACTTGGAAGTCACCTATACAACACAACCAGCACAATGTCCCCCATGCAATATGGCTCACTTGGAAGTCACCTATACAACATGGCATCCAGCACAATGTCCTCCATGCAATATGGCTGACTTTGAAGTCACCTATACAACATGGCAACCAGCACAATGACCTCCATGCAATATGGCTGACTTGGAAGTCACCTATACAACATGGCAACCAGCACAATGTCCCCCATGCAATATGGCTGACTTGGAAGTCACCTATACAAGAAACCAGCACAATGTCCCCCATGCAATGTGGCTGACTTGGAAGTCACCTATAGAACATGGCCACCAGCACAATGTCCCCCATGCAATATGGCTGACTTGGACGTCACCTATACAACATGGCAACCAGCACAATGTCCCCCAAGCAATATGGCACACTTGGAAGTCACCTATAGAACGTGGCAACCGGCACAATGTCCCCCAAGCAATATGGCTGACTTGGAAGTCACCTATACAACATGGCAACCAGCACAATGTCCCCCATGCAATATGGCTGACTTGGAAGTCACCGATAGAACATGGCCACCAGCACAATGTCCCCCATGCAACACGGCTGACTTGGAAGTCACCTATACAAGACAACCAGCACAATGTCCCCCATGCAATATGGCTGACTTGGAAGTCACCTATACAACACAACCAGCACAATGTCCCCCAAGCAATATGGCTCACTTGGAAGTCACCTATACAACATGGCAACCAGCACAATGTCCCCCATGCAATATGGCTGACTTGGAAGTCACCTATACAACATGGCAACCAGCACAATGTCCCCCATGCAATATGGCTGACTTGGAAATCACCTATAGGACATGGCAACCAGCACAATGTCCCCCATGCAATATGGCTGACTTGGAAGTCACCTATAGAACATGGCCACCAGCACAATGTCCCCCAAGCAATATGGCTCACTTGGAAGTCACCTATACAATACAACCAGCACAATGTCCCCCATGCAATATGGCTGACTTGGAAGTCACCTATACAATACAACCAGCACAATGTCCCAAATGCAATATGGCTGAGTTGGAAGTCACCTATAGAACATGGCCACCAGCACAATGTCCCCCATGCAATATGGCTGACTTGGAAGTCACCTATAGAACATGGCAACCAGCACAATGTCCCCCAAGCAATATGGCTGACTTGGAAGTCACCTATACAAGACAACCAGCACAATTTCCCCCATGCAATATGGCTGACTTGGAAGTCACCTATAGGACATGGCAACCAGCACAATGTCCCCCATGCAATATGGCTGACTTGGAAGTGACCTATACAATACAACCAGCACAATGTCCCCCATGCAATATGGCTGACTTGGAAGTCACCTATACAACATGGCAACCAGCACAATGTCCCCCATGCAATATGGCTGACTTGGAAGTCACCTATAGAACATGGCCACCAGCACAATGTCCCCCATGCAATATGGCTGACTTGGAAGTCACCTATACAACATGGCAACCTGCACAATGTCCCCCATGCAATATGGCTGACTTGGAAGTCACCTATAGAACATGGCCACCAGCACAATGTCCCCCAAGCAATATGGCTGACTTGGAAGTCACCTATAGAACATGGCAACCAGCACAATGTCCCCCAAGCAATATGGCTGACTTGGAAGTCACCTATACAAGACAACCAGCACAATGTCCCCCATGCAATATGGCTGACTTGGAAGTCACCTATAGGACATGGCAACCAGCACAATGTCCCCCATGCAATATGGCTGACTTGGAAGTCACCTATAGAACATGGCCACCAGCACAATGTCCCCCAAGCAATATGGCTGACTTGGAAGTCACCTATACAACATGGCAACCAGCACAATGTCCCCCATGTAATATGGCTGACTTGGAAGTCACCTATACAATACAACCAGCACAATGTCCCCCATGCAATATGGCTGACTTGGAAGTCACCTATACAATACAACCAGCACAATGTCCCAAATGCAATATGGCTGACTTGGAAGTCACCTATAGAACATGGCCACCAGCACAATGTCCCCCATGCAATATGGCTGACTTGGAAGTCACCTATACAACATGGCAACCAGCACAATGTCCCCCATGCAATATGGCTGACTTGGAAGTCGCCTATACAATACAACCAGCACAATGTCCCCCAAGCAATATGGCTGACTTGGAAGTCACCTATACAAGACAACCAGCACAATGTCCCCCATGCAATATGGCTGACTTGGAAGTCACCTATACAATACAACCAGCACAATGTCCCCCATGCAATATGGCTGATTTGGAAGTCACCTATACAACACAACCAGCACAATGTCCCCCATGCAATATGGCTGACTTGGAAGTCACCTATAAAAGACAACCAGCACAATGTCCCAAATGCAATATGGCTGACTTGGAAGTCACCTATACAACATGGCAACCAGCACAATGTCCCCCAAGCAATATGGCTGACTTGGAAGTCACCTATAGAACATGGCCACCAGCACAATGTCCCCCAAGCAATATGGCTGACTTGGAAGTCACCTATAGAACATGGCAACCAGCACAATGTCCCCCAAGCAATATGGCTGACTTGGAAGTCACCTATACAAGACAACCAGCACAATGTCCCCCATGCAATATGGCTGACGTGGAAGTCAAATATAGGACATGGCAACCAGCACAATGTCCCCCATGCAATATGGCTGACTTGGAAGTCACCTATAGAACATGGCCACCAGCACAATGTCCCCCAAGCAATATGGCTGACTTGGAAGTCACCTATACAACATGGCAACCAGCACAATGTCCCCCATGCAATATGGCTGACTTGGAAGTCACCTATACAATACAACCAGCACAATGTCCCCCATGCAATATGGCTGACTTGGAAGACACCTATACAATACAACCAGCACAATGTCCCAAATGCAATATGGCTGACTTGGAAGTCACCTATAGAACATGGCCACCAGCACAATGTCCCCCATGCAATATGGCTGACTTGGAAGTCACCTATACAACATGGCAACCAGCACAATGTCCCCCATGCAATATGCCTGACTTGGAAGTCACCTATACAATACAACCAGCACAATGTCCCCCAAGCAATATGGCTGACTTGGAAGTCACCTATACAAGACAACCAGCACAATGTCCCCCATGCAATATGGCTGACTTGGAAGTCACCTATACAATACAACCAGCACAATGTCCCCCATGCAATATGGCTGATTTGGAAGTCACCTATACAACACAATCAGCACAATGTCCCCCATGCAATATGGCTGACTTGGAAGTCACCTATACAAGACAACCAGCACAATGTCCCAAATGCAATATGGCTGACTTGGAAGTCACCTATAGAACATGGCCACCAGCACAATGTCCCCCATGCAATATGGCTGACTTGGAAGTCACCTATAGGACATGGCCACCAGCACAATGTCCCCCATGCAATATGGCTGACTTGGAAGTCACCTATACAATACAACCAGCACAATGTCCCCCATGCAATATGGCTGACTTGGAAGTCACCTATACAATACAACCAGCACAATGTCCCCCAAGCAATATGGCTGACTTGGAAGTCACCTATAGAACATGGCCACCAGCACAATGTCCCCCAAGCAATATGGCTGACTTGGAAGTCACCTATAGAACATGGCAACCAGCACAATGTCCCACAAAGCAATATGGCTGACTTGGAAGTCACCTATACAAGACAACCAGCACAATGTCCCCCATGCAATATGGCTGACTTGGAAGTCACCTATAGGACATGGCAACCAGCACAATGTCCCCCATGCAATATAGCTGACTTGGAAGTCACCTATAGAACATGGCCACCAGCACAATGTCCCCCAAGCAATATCGCTCACTTGGAAGTCACCTATACAATACAACCAGCACAATGTCCCCCATGCAATATGGCTGACTTGGAAGTCACCTATACAATACAACCAGCACAATGTCCCAAATGCAATATGGCTGACTTGGAAGTCACCTATAGAACATGGCCACCAGCACAATGTCCCCCATGCAATATGGCTGACTTGGAAGTCACCTATACAACATGGCAACCAGCACAATGTCCCCCATGCAATATGGCTGACTTGGAAGTCACCTATACAATACAACCAGCACAATGTCCCCCAAGCAATATGGCTGACTTGGAAGTCACCTATACAATACAACCAGCACAATGTCCCAAATGCAATATGGCTGACTTGGAAGTCACGTATAGAACATGGCCACCAGCACAATGTCCCCCATGCAATATGGCTGACTTGGAAGTCACCTATAGAACATGGCCACCAGCACAATGTCCCCCAAGCAATATGGCTGACTTGGAAGTCACCTATACAACATGGCAACCAGCACAATGTCCCCCATGTAATATGGCTGACTTGGAAGTCACCTATACAATACAACCAGCACAATGTCCCCCATGCAATATGGCTGACTTGGAAGTCACCTATACAATACAACCAGCACAATGTCCCAAATGCAATATGGCTGACTTGGAAGTCACCTATAGAACATGGCCACCAGCACAATGTCCCCCATGCAATATGGCTGACTTGGAAGTCACCTATACAACATGGCAACCAGCACAATGTCCCCCATGCAATATGGCTGACTTGGAAGTCGCCTATACAATACAACCAGCACAATGTCCCCCAAGCAATATGGCTGACTTGGAAGTCACCTATACAAGACAACCAGCACAATGTCCCCCATGCAATATGGCTGACTTGGAAGTCACCTATACAATACAACCAGCACAATGTCCCCCATGCAATATGGCTGATTTGGAAGTCACCTATACAACACAACCAGCACAATGTCCCCCATGCAATATGGCTGACTTGGAAGTCACCTATACAAGACAACCAGCACAATGTCCCAAATGCAATATGGCTGACTTGGAAGTCACCTATACAACATGGCAACCAGCACAATGTCCCCCAAGCAATATGGCTGACTTGGAAGTCACCTATAGAACATGGCCACCAGCACAATGTCCCCCAAGCAATATGGCTGACTTGGAAGTCACCTATAGAACATGGCAACCAGCACAATGTCCCCCAAGCAATATGGCTGACTTGGAAGTCACCTATACAAGACAACCAGCACAATGTCCCCCATGCAATATGGCTGACGTGGAAGTCAAATATAGGACATGGCAACCAGCACAATGTCCCCCATGCAATATGGCTGACTTGGAAGTCACCTATAGAACATGGCCACCAGCACAATGTCCCCCAAGCAATATGGCTGACTTGGAAGTCACCTATACAACATGGCAACCAGCACAATGTCCCCCATGCAATATGGCTGACTTGGAAGTCACCTATACAATACAACCAGCACAATGTCCCCCATGCAATATGGCTGACTTGGAAGACACCTATACAATACAACCAGCACAATGTCCCAAATGCAATATGGCTGACTTGGAAGTCACCTATAGAACATGGCCACCAGCACAATGTCCCCCATGCAATATGGCTGACTTGGAAGTCACCTATACAACATGGCAACCAGCACAATGTCCCCCATGCAATATGCCTGACTTGGAAGTCACCTATACAATACAACCAGCACAATGTCCCCCAAGCAATATGGCTGACTTGGAAGTCACCTATACAAGACAACCAGCACAATGTCCCCCATGCAATATGGCTGACTTGGAAGTCACCTATACAATACAACCAGCACAATGTCCCCCATGCAATATGGCTGATTTGGAAGTCACCTATACAACACAACCAGCACAATGTCCCCCATGCAATATGGCTGACTTGGAAGTCACCTATACAAGACAACCAGCACAATGTCCCAAATGCAATATCGCTGACTTGGAAGTCACCTATAGAACATGGCCACCAGCACAATGTCCCCCATGCAATATGGCTGACTTGGAAGTCACCTATAGGACATGGCCACCAGCACAATGTCCCCCATGCAATATGGCTGACTTGGAAGTCACCTATACAATACAACCAGCACAATGTCCCCCATGCAATATGGCTGACTTGGAAGTCACCTATACAATACAACCAGCACAATGTCCCCCAAGCAATATGGCTGACTTGGAAGTCACCTATAGAACATGGCCACCAGCACAATGTCCCCCAAGCAATATGGCTGACTTGGAAGTCACCTATAGAACATGGCAACCAGCACAATGTCCCACAAAGCAATATGGCTGACTTGGAAGTCACCTATACAAGACAACCAGCACAATGTCCCCCATGCAATATGGCTGACTTGGAAGTCACCTATAGGACATGGCAACCAGCACAATGTCCCCCATGCAATATAGCTGACTTGGAAGTCACCTATAGAACATGGCCACCAGCACAATGTCCCCCAAGCAATATCGCTCACTTGGAAGTCACCTATACAATACAACCAGCACAATGTCCCCCATGCAATATGGCTGACTTGGAAGTCACCTATACAATACAACCAGCACAATGTCCCAAATGCAATATGGCTGACTTGGAAGTCACCTATAGAACATGGCCACCAGCACAATGTCCCCCATGCAATATGGCTGACTTGGAAGTCACCTATACAACATGGCAACCAGCACAATGTCCCCCATGCAATATGGCTGACTTGGAAGTCACCTATACAATACAACCAGCACAATGTCCCCCAAGCAATATGGCTGACTTGGAAGTCACCTATACAATACAACCAGCACAATGTCCCAAATGCAATATGGCTGACTTGGAAGTCACGTATAGAACATGGCCACCAGCACAATGTCCCCCATGCAATATGGCTGACTTGGAAGTCACCTATAGAACATGGCAACCAGCACAATGTCCGCCAAGCAATATGGCTGACTTGGAAGTCACCTATACAAGACAACCAGCACAATTTCCCCCATGCAATATGGCTGACTTGAAAGTCACCTATAGGACATGGCAACCAGCACAATGTCCCCCATGCAATACGGCTGACGTGGAAGTCACCTATACAATACAACCAGCACAATGTCCCCCATGCAATATGGCTGACTTGGAAGTCACCTATACAACATGGCAACCAGCACAATGTCCCCCATGCAATATGGCTGACTTGGAAGTCACCTATAGAACATGGCCACCAGAACAATGTCCCCCATGCAATATGGCTGACTTGGAAGTCACCTATACAACATGGCAACCAGCACAATGTCCCCCAAGCAATATGGCTGACTTGGAAGTCACCTATAGAACATGGCCACCAGCACAATGTCCCCCAAGCAATATGGCTGACTTGGAAGTCACCTATAGAACATGGCAACCAGCACAATGTCCCCCAAGCAATATGGCTGACTTGGAAGTCACCTATACAAGACAACCAGCACAATGTCCCCCATGCAATATGGCTGACTTGGAAGTCACCTATAGGACATGGCAACCAGCACAATGTCCCCCATGCAATATGCCTGACTTGGAAGTCACCTATAGAACATGGCCACCAGCACAATGTCCCCCCAGCAATATGGCTGACTTGGAAGTCACCTATACAACATGGCAACCAGCACAATGTCCCCCATGCAATATGGCTGACTTGGAAGTCACCTATACAATACAACCAGCACAATGTCCCCCATGCAATATGGCTGACTTGGAAGTCACCTATACAATACAACCAGCACAATGTCCCAAATGCAATATGGCTGACTTGGAAGTCACCTATAAAACATGGCCACCAGCACAATGTCCCCCATGCAATATGGCAGACTTGGAAGTCACCTATACAACATGGCAACCAGCACAATGTCCCCCATGCAATATGGCTGACTTGGAAGTCACCTATACAATACAACCAGCACAATGTCCCCCAAGCAATATGGCTGACTTGGAAGTCACCTATACAAGACAACCAGCACAATGTCCCCCATGCAATATGGCTGACTTGGAAGTCACCTATACAATACAACCAGCACAATGTCCCCCATGCAATATGGCTGATTTGGAAGTCAACTATACAACACAACCAGCACAATGTCCCAAATGCAATATGGCTGACTTGGAAGTCACCTATAGAACATGGCCACCAGCACAATGTCCCCCATGCAATATGGCTGACTTGGAAGTCACCTATACAACATGGCAACCAGCACAATGTCCCCCATGCAATATGGCTGACTTGGAAGTCACCTATACAATACAACCAGCACAATGTCCCCCAAGCAATATGGCTGACTTGGAAGTCACCTATACAAGACAACCAGCACAATGTCCCCCATGCAATATGGCTGACTTGGAAGTCACCTATACAATACAACCAGCACAATGTCCCCCATGCAATATGGCTGATTTGGAAGTCACCTATACAACACAACCAGCACAATGTCCCCCATGCAATATGGCTGACTTGGAAGTCACCTATACAAGACAACCAGCACAATGTCCCAAATGCAATATGGCTGACTTGGAAGTCACCTATAGAACATGGCCACCAGCACAATGTCCCCCATGCAATATGGCTGACTTGGAAGTCACCTATAGGACATGGCCACCAGCACAATGTCCCCCATGCAATATGGCTGACTTGGAAGTCACCTATACAATACAACCACCACAATGTCCCCCATGCAATATGGCTGACTTGGAAGTCACCTATACAATACAACCAGCACAATGTCCCCCAAGCAATATGGCTGACTTGGAAGTCACCTATAGAACATGGCAACCAGCACAATGTCCCCCAAGCAATATGGCTGACTTGGAAGTCACCTATACAAGACAACCAGCACAATGTCCCCCATGCAATATGGCTGACTTGGAAGTCACCTATAGGACATGGCAACCAGCACAATGTCCCCCATGCAATATGGCTGACTTGGAAGTCACCTATAGAACATGGCCACCAGCACAATGTCCCCCATGCAATATGGCTGACTTGGAAGTCACCTATACAATACAACCAGCACAATGTCCCCCAAGCAATATGGCTGACTTGGAAGTCACCTATACAAGACAACCAGCACAATGTCCCCCATGCAATATGGCTGACATGGAAGTCACCTATACAATACAACCAGCACAATGTCCCCCATGCAATATGGCTGATTTGGAAGTCAACTATACAACACAACCAGCACAATGTCCCAAATGCAATATGGCTGACTTGGAAGTCACCTATAGAACATGGCCACCAGCACAATGTCCCCCATGCAATATGGCTGACTTGGAAGTCACCTATACAACATGGCAACCAGCACAATGTCCCCCATGCAATATGGCTGACTTGGAAGTCACCTATACAATACAACCAGCACAATGTCCCCCAAGCAATATGGCTGACTTGGAAGTCACCTATACAAGACAACCAGCACAATGTCCCCCATGCAATATGGCTGACTTGGAAGTCACCTATACAATACAACCAGCACAATGTCCCCCATGCAATATGGCTGATTTGGAAGTCACCTATACAACACAACCAGCACAATGTCCCCCATGCAATATGGCTGACTTGGAAGTCACCTATACAAGACAACCAGCACAATGTCCCAAATGCAATATGGCTGACTTGGAAGTCACCTATAGAACATGGCCACCAGCACAATGTCCCCCATGCAATATGGCTGACTTGGAAGTCACCTATAGGACATGGCCACCAGCACAATGTCCCCCATGCAATATGGCTGACTTGGAAGTCACCTATACAATACAACCACCACAATGTCCCCCATGCAATATGGCTGACTTGGAAGTCACCTATACAATACAACCAGCACAATGTCCCCCAAGCAATATGGCTGACTTGGAAGTCACCTATAGAACATGGCAACCAGCACAATGTCCCCCAAGCAATATGGCTGACTTGGAAGTCACCTATACAAGACAACCAGCACAATGTCCCCCATGCAATATGGCTGACTTGGAAGTCACCTATAGGACATGGCAACCAGCACAATGTCCCCCATTCAATATGGCTGACTTGGAAGTCACCTATAGAACATGGCCACCAGCACAATGTCCCCCAAGCAATATGGCTGACTTGGAAGTCACCTATACAACATGGCAACCAGCACAATGTCCCCCATGCAATATGGCTGACTTGGAAGTCACCTATACAATACAACCAGCACAATGTCCCCCATGCAATATGGCTGACTTGGAAGTCACCTATACAATACAACCAGCACAATGTCCCAAATGCAATATGGCTGACTTGGAAGTCACCTATAGAACATGGCCACCAGCACAATGTCCCCCATGCAATATGGCAGACTTGGAAGTGACCTATACAACATGGCAACCAGCACAATGTCCCCCATGCAATATGGCTGACTTGGAAGTCACCTATACAATACAACCAGCACAATGTCCCCCAAGCAATATGGCTGACTTGGAAGTCACCTATACAAGACAACCAGCACAATGTCCCCCATGCAATATGGCTGACTTGGAAGTCACCTATACAATACAACCAGCACAATGTCCCCCATGCAATATGGCTGATTTGGAAGTCAACTATACAACACAACCAGCACAATGTCCCAAATGCAATATGGCTGACTTGGAAGTCACCTATAGAACATGGCCACCAGCACAATGTCCCCCATGCAATATGGCTGACTTGGAAGTCACCTATACAACATGGCAACCAGCACAATGTCCCCCATGCAATATGGCTGACTTGGAAGTCACCTATACAATACAACCAGCACAATGTCCCCCAAGCAATATGGCTGACTTGGAAGTCACCTATACAAGACAACCAGCACAATGTCCCCCATGCAATATGGCTGACTTGGAAGTCACCTATACAATACAACCAGCACAATGTCCCCCATGCAATATGGCTGATTTGGAAGTCACCTATACAACACAACCAGCACAATGTCCCCCATGCAATATGGCTGACTTGGAAGTCACCTATACAAGACAACCAGCACAATGTCCCAAATGCAATATGGCTGACTTGGAAGTCACCTATAGAACATGGCCACCAGCACAATGTCCCCCATGCAATATGGCTGACTTGGAAGTCACCTATAGGACATGGCCACCAGCACAATGTCCCCCATGCAATATGGCTGACTTGGAAGTCACCTATACAATACAACCACCACAATGTCCCCCATGCAATATGGCTGACTTGGAAGTCACCTATACAATACAACCAGCACAATGTCCCCCAAGCAATATGCCTGACTTGGCAGTCACCTATAGAACATGGCAACCAGCACAATGTCCCCCAAGCAATATGGCTGACTTGGAAGTCACCTATACAAGACAACCAGCACAATGTCCCCCATGCAATATGGCTGACTTGGAAGTCACCTATAGGACATGGCAACCAGCACAATGTCCCCCATGCAATATAGCTGGCTTGGAAGTCACCTATAGAACATGGCCACCAGCACAATGTCCCCCAAGCAATATCGCTCACTTGGAAGTCACCTATACAATACAACCAGCACAATGTCCCCCATGCAATATGGCTGATTTGGAAGTCAACTATACAACACAACCAGCACAATGTCCCAAATGCAATATGGCTGACTTGGAAGTCACCTATAGAACATGGCCACCAGCACAATGTCCCCCATGCAATATGGCTGACTTGGAAGTCACCTATACAACATGGCAACCAGCACAATGTCCCCCATGCAATATGGCTGACTTGGAAGTCACCTATACAATACAACCAGCACAATGTCCCCCAAGCAATATGGCTGACTTGGAAGTCACCTATACAAGACAACCAGCACAATGTCCCCCATGCAATATGGCTGACTTGGAAGTCACCTATACAATACAACCAGCACAATGTCCCCCATGCAATATGGCTAATTTGGAAGTCACCTATACAACACAACCAGCACAATGTCCCCCATGCAATATGGCTGACTTGGAAGTCACCTATACAAGACAACCAGCACAATGTCCCAAATGCAATATGGCTGACTTGGAAGTCACCTATAGAACATGGCCACCAGCACAATGTCCCCCATGCAATATGGCTGACTTGGAAGTCACCTATAGGACATGGCCACCAGCACAATGTCCCCCATGCAATATGGCTGACTTGGAAGTCACCTATACAATACAACCACCACAATGTCCCCCATGCAATATGGCTGACTTGGAAGTCACCTATACAATACAACCAGCACAATGTCCCCCAAGCAATATGCCTGACTTGGCAGTCACCTATAGAACATGGCAACCAGCACAATGTCCCCCAAGCAATATGGCTGACTTGGAAGTCACCTATACAAGACAACCAGCACAATGTCCCCCATGCAATATGGCTGACTTGGAAGTCACCTATAGGACATGGCAACCAGCACAATGTCCCCCATGCAATATAGCTGACTTGGAAGTCACCTATAGAACATGGCCACCAGCACAATGTCCCCCAAGCAATATCGCTCACTTGGAAGTCACCTATACAATACAACCAGCACAATGTCCCCCATGCAATATGGCTGACTTGGAAGTCAACTATACAATACAACCAGCACAATGTCCCCAATGCAATATGGCTGACTTGGAAGTCACCTATAGAACATGGCCACCAGCACAATGTCCCCAATGCAATATGGCTGACTTGGAAGTCACCTATACAACATGGCAACCAGCACAATGTCCCCCAAGCAATATGGCTGACTTGGAAGTCACCTATAGAACATGGCCACCAGCACAATGTCCCCCAAGCAATATGGCTGACTTGGAAGTCACCTATAGAACATGGCAACCAGCACAATGTCCCCCAAGCAATATGGCTGACTTGGAAGTCACCTATACAAGACAACCAGCACAATGTCCCCCATGCAATATGGCTGACTTGGAAGTCACCTATAGGACATGGCAACCAGCACAATGTCCCCCATGCAATATGGCTGACTTGGAAGTCACCTATAGAACATGGCCACCAGCACAATGTCCCCCAAGCAATATGGCTGACTTGGAAGTCACCTATACAACATGGCAACCAGCACAATGTCCCCCATGCAATATGGCTGACTTGGAAGTCACCTATACAATACAACCAGCACAATGTCCCCCATGCAATATGGCTGACTTGGAAGTCACCTATACAATACAACCAGCACAATGTCCCAAATGCAATATGGCTGACTTGGAAGTCACCTATAGAACATGGCCACCAGCACAATGTCCCCCATGCAATATGGCAGACTTGGAAGTCACCTATACAACATGGCAACCAGCACAATGTCCCCCATGCAATATGGCTGACTTGGAAGTCACCTATACAATACAACCAGCACAATGTCCCCCAAGCAATATGGCTGACTTGGAAGTCACCTATACAAGACAACCAGCACAATGTCCCCCATGCAATATGGCTGACTTGGAAGTCACCTATACAATACAACCAGCACAATGTCCCCCATGCAATATGGCTGATTTGGAAGTCAACTATACAACACAACCAGCACAATGTCCCAAATTCAATATGGCTGACTTGGAAGTCACCTATAGAACATGGCTACCAGCACAATGTCCCCCATGCAATATGGCTGACTTGGAAGTCACCTATACAACATGGCAACCAGCACAATGTCCCCCATGCAATATGGCTGACTTGGAAGTCACCTATACAATACAACCAGCACAATGTCCCCCAAGCAATATGGCTGACTTGGAAGTCACCTATACAAGACAACCAGCACAATGTCCCCCATGCAATATGGCTGACTTGGAAGTCACCTATACAATACAACCAGCACAATGTCCCCCATGCAATATGGCTGATTTGGAAGTCACCTATACAACACAACCAGCACAATGTCCCCCATGCAATATGGCTGACTTGGAAGTCACCTATACAAGACAACCAGCACAATGTCCCAAATGCAATATGGCTGACTTGGAAGTCACCTATAGAACATGGCCACCAGCACAATGTCCCCCATGCAATATGGCTGACTTGGAAGTCACCTATAGGACATGGCCACCAGCACAATGTCCCCCATGCAATATGGCTGACTTGGAAGTCACCTATACAATACAACCACCACAATGTCTCCCATGCAATATGGCTGACTTGGAAGTCACCTATACAATACAACCAGCACAATGTCCCCCAAGCAATATGGCTGACTTGGAAGTCACCTATAGAACATGGCAACCAGCACAATGTCCCCCAAGCAATATGGCTGACTTGGAAGTCACCTATACAAGACAACCAGCACAATGTCCCCCATGCAATATGGCTGACTTGGAAGTCACCTATAGGACATGGCAACCAGCACAATGTCCCCCATGCAATATAGCTGACTTAGAAGTCACCTATAGAACATGGCCACCAGCACAATGTCCCCCAAGCAATATCGCTCACTTGGAAGTCACCTATACAATACAACCAGCACAATGTCCCCCATGCAATATGGCTAACTTGGAAGTCACCTATACAATACAACCAGCACAATGTCCCAAATGCAATATGGCTGACTTGGAAGTCACCTATAGAACATGGCCACCAGCACAATGTCCCCCATGCAATATGGCTGACTTAGAAGTCACCTATAGAACATGGCCACCAGCACAATGTCCCCCAAGCAATATCGCTCACTTGGAAGTCACCTATACAATACAACCAGCACAATGTCCCCCATGCAATATGGCTAACTTGGAAGTCACCTATACAATACAACCAGCACAATGTCCCAAATGCAATATGGCTGACTTGGAAGTCACCTATAGAACATGGCTACCAGCACAATGTCCCCCATGCAATATGGCTGACTTGGAAGTCACCTATACAACATGGCAACCAGCACAATGTCCCCCATGCAATATGGCTGACTTGGAAGTCACCTATACAATACAACCAGCACAATGTCCCCCAAGCAATATGGCTGACTTGGAAGTCACCTATACAATACAACCAGCACAATGTCCCAAATGCAATATGGCTGACTTGGAAGTCACGTATAGAACATGGCCACCAGCACAATGTCCCCCATGCAATATGGCTGACTTGGAAGTCACCTATAGAACATGGCAACCAGCACAATGTCCGCCAAGCAATATGGCTGACTTGGAAGTCACCTATACAAGACAACCAGCACAATTTCCCCCATGCAATATGGCTGACTTGAAAGTCACCTATAGGACATGGCAACCAGCACAATGTCCCCCATGCAATATGGCTGACTTGGAAGTCACCTATACAATACAACCAGCACAATGTCCCCCATGCAATATGGCTGACTTGTAAGTCACCTATACAACATGGCAACCAGCACAATGTCCCCCATGCAATATGGCTGACTTGGAAGTCACCTATAGAACATGGCCACCAGCACAATGTCCCCCATGCAATATGGCTGACTTGGAAGTCACCTATACAACATGGCAACCAGCACAATGTCCCCCAAGCAAAATGGCTGACTTGGAAGTCACCTATAGAACATGGCCACCACCACAATGTCCCCCAAGCAATATGGCTGACTTGGAAGTCACCTATAGAACATGGAAACCAGCACAATGTCCCCCAAGCAATATGGCTGACTTGGAAGTCACCTATACAAGACAACCAGCACAATATCCCCCATGCAATATGGCTGACTTGGAAGTCACCTATAGGACATTGCAACCAGCACAATGTCCCCCATGCAATATGGCTGACTTGGAAGTCACCTATAGAACATGGCCACCAGCACAATGTCCCCCAAGCAATATGGCTGACTTGGAAGTCACCTATACAACATGGCAACCAGCACAATGTCCCCCATGCAATATGGCTGACTTGGAAGTCACCTATACAATACAACCAGCACAATGTCCCCCATGCAATATGGCTGACTTGGAAGTCACCTATACAATACAACCAGCACAATGTCCCAAATGCAATATGGCTGACTTGGAAGTCACCTATAGAACATGGCCACCAGCACAATGTCCCCCATGCAATATGGCAGACTTGGAAGTCACCTATACAACATGGCAACCAGCACAATGTCCCCCATGCAATATGGCTGACTTGGAAGTCACCTATACAATAAAACCAGCACAATGTCCCCCAAGCAATATGGCTGACTTGGAAGTCACCTATACAAGACAACCAGCACAATGTCCCCCATGCAATATGGCTGACTTGGAAGTCACCTATACAATACAACCATCACAATGTCCCCCATGCAATATGGCTGATTTGGAAGTCAACTATACAACACAACCAGCACAATGTCCCCCATGCAATATGGCTGACTTGGAAGTCACCTATACAAGACAACCAGCACAATGTCCCAAATGCAATATGGCTGACTTGGAAGTCACCTATAGAACATGGCCACCAGCACAATGTCCACCATGCAATATGGCTGACTTGGAAGTCACCTATACAACATGGCAACCAGCACAATTTCCCCCATGCAATATGGCTGACTTGGAAGTCACCTATACAATACAACCAGCACAATGTCCCCCATGCAATATGGCTGACTTGGAAGTCACCTATACAAGACAAGCAGCACAATGTCCCCCATACAATATGGCTGACTTGGAAGTCACCTATAGGACATGGCCACCAGCACAATGTCCCACATGCAATATGGCTGACTTGGAAGTCACCTATACAATACAACCAGCACAATGTCCCCCATGCAATATGGCTGACTTGGAAGTCACCTATACAATACAACCAGCACAATGTCCCCCAAGCAATATGGCTGACTTGGAAGTCACCTATAGAACATGGCCACCAGCACAATGTCCCCCAAGCAATATGGCTGCCTTGGAAGTCACCTATAGAACATGGCAACCAGCACAATGTCCCCCAAGCAATATGGCTCACTTGGAAGTCACCTATACAATACAACCAGCACAATGTCCCCCATGCAATATGGCTGACTTGGAAGTCACCAATACAATACAACCAGCACAATGTCCCAAATGCAATATGGCTGACTTGGAAGTCACCTATAGAACATGGCCACCAGCACAATGTCCTCCATGCAATATGGCTGACTTGGAAGTCACCTATACAACATGGCAACCAGCACAATGTCCCCCATGCAATATGGCTGACTTGGAAGTTACCTATACAATACAACCAGCACAATGTCCCCCAAGCAATATGGCTGACTTGGAAGTCACCTATACAAGACAACCAGCACAATGTCCCCCATGCAATATGGCTGACTTGGAAGTCACCTATAGGACATGGCCACCAGCACAATGTCCCCCATGCAATATGGCTGACTTGGAAGTCACCTATACAATACAACCAGCACAATGTCCCCCATGCAATATGGCTGACTTGGAAGTCACCTATACAAGACAACCAGCACAATGTCCCCCATGCAATATGGCTGACTTGGAAGTCACCTATAGGACATGGCAACCAGCACAATGTCCCCCATGCAATATAGCTGACTTAGAAGTCACCTATAGAACATGGCCACCAGCACAATGTCCCCCAAGCAATATCGCTCACTTGGAAGTCACCTATACAATACAACCAGCACAATGTCCCCCATGCAATATGGCTAACTTGGAAGTCACCTATACAATACAACCAGCACAATGTCCCAAATGCAATATGGCTGACTTGGAAGTCACCTATAGAACATGGCCACCAGCACAATGTCCCCCATGCAATATGGCTGACTTGGAAGTCACCTATACAACATGGCAACCAGCACAATGTCCCCCATGCAATATGGCTGACTTGGAAGTCACCTATACAATACAACCAGCACAATGTCCCCCAAGCAATATGGCTGACTTGGAAGTCACCTATACAATACAACCAGCACAATGTCCCAAATGCAATATGGCTGACTTGGAAGTCACGTATAGAACATGGCCACCAGCACAATGTCCCCCATGCAATATGGCTGACTTGGAAGTCACCTATAGAACATGGCAACCAGCACAATGTCCGCCAAGCAATATGGCTGACTTGGAAGTCACCTATACAAGACAACCAGCACAATTTCCCCCATGCAATATGGCTGACTTGAAAGTCACCTATAGGACATGGCAACCAGCACAATGTCCCCCATGCAATATGGCTGACTTGGAAGTCACCTATACAATACAACCAGCACAATGTCCCCCATGCAATATGGCTGACTTGTAAGTCACCTATACAACATGGCAACCAGCACAATGTCCCCCATGCAATATGGCTGACTTGGAAGTCACCTATAGAACATGGCCACCAGCACAATGTCCCCCATGCAATATGGCTGACTTGGAAGTCACCTATACAACATGGCAACCAGCACAATGTCCCCCAAGCAAAATGGCTGACTTGGAAGTCACCTATAGAACATGGCCACCACCACAATGTCCCCCAAGCAATATGGCTGACTTGGAAGTCACCTATAGAACATGGCAACCAGCACAATGTCCCCCAAGCAATATGGCTGACTTGGAAGTCACCTATACAAGACAACCAGCACAATGTCCCCCATGCAATATGGCTGACTTGGAAGTCACCTATAGGACATTGCAACCAGCACAATGTCCCCCATGCAATATGGCTGACTTGGAAGTCACCTATAGAACATGGCCACCAGCACAATGTCCCCCAAGCAATATGGCTGACTTGGAAGTCACCTATACAACATGGCAACCAGCACAATGTCCCCCATGCAATATGGCTGACTTGGAAGTCACCTATACAATACAACCAGCACAATGTCCCCCATGCAATATGGCTGACTTGGAAGTCACCTATACAATACAACCAGCACAATGTCCCAAATGCAATATGGCTGACTTGGAAGTCACCTATAGAACATGGCCACCAGCACAATGTCCCCCATGCAATATGGCAGACTTGGAAGTCACCTATACAACATGGCAACCAGCACAATGTCCCCCATGCAATATGGCTGACTTGGAAGTCACCTATACAATACAACCAGCACAATGTCCCCCAAGCAATATGGCTGACTTGGAAGTCACCTATACAAGACAACCAGCACAATGTCCCCCATGCAATATGGCTGACTTGGAAGTCACCTATACAATACAACCAGCACAATGTCCCCCATGCAATATGGCTGATTTGGAAGTCAACTATACAACACAACCAGCACAATGTCCCCCATGCAATATGGCTGACTTGGAAGTCACCTATACAAGACAACCAGCACAATGTCCCAAATGCAATATGGCTGACTTGGAAGTCACCTATAGAACATGGCCACCAGCACAATGTCCACCATGCAATATGGCTGACTTGGAAGTCACCTATACAACATGGCAACCAGCACAATTTCCCCCATGCAATATGGCTGACTTGGAAGTCACCTATACAATACAACCAGCACAATGTCCCCCAAGCAATATGGCTGACTTGGAAGTCACCTATACAAGACAAGCAGCACAATGTCCCCCATGCAATATGGCTGACTTGGAAGTCACCTATAGGACATGGCCACCAGCACAATGTCCCCCATGCAATATGGCTGACTTGGAAGTCACCTATACAATACAACCAGCACAATGTCCCCCATGCAATATGGCTGACTTGGAAGTCACCTATACAATACAACCAGCACAATGTCCCCCAAGCAATATGGCTGACTTGGAAGTCACCTATAGAACATGGCCACCAGCACAATGTCCCCCAAGCAATATGGCTGCCTTGGAAGTCACCTATAGAACATGGCAACCAGCACAATGTCCCCCAAGCAATATGGCTCACTTGGAAGTCACCTATACAATACAACCAGCACAATGTCCCCCATGCAAAGTGGCTGACTTGGAAGTCACCAATACAATACAACCAGCACAATGTCCCAAATGCAATATGGCTGACTTGGAAGTCACCTATAGAACATGGCCACCAGCACAATGTCCTCCATGCAATATGGCTGACTTGGAAGTCACCTATACAACATGGCAACCAGCACAATGTCCCCCATGCAATATGGCTGACTTGGAAGTTACCTATACAATACAACCAGCACAATGTCCCCCAAGCAATATGGCTGACTTGGAAGTCACCTATACAAGACAACCAGCACAATGTCCCCCATGCAATATGGCTGACTTGGAAGTCACCTATAGGACATGGCCACCAGCACAATGTCCCCCATGCAATATGGCTGACTTGGAAGTCACCTATACAATACAACCAGCACAATGTCCCCCATGCAATATGGCTGACTTGGAAGTCACCTATACAATACAACCAGCACAATGTCCCCCATGCACTATGGCTGATTTGGAAGTCACCTATACAACACAACCAGCACAATGTCCCCCATGCAATATGGCTGACTTGGAAGTCACCTATACAAGACAACCAGCACAATGTCCCCCATGCAATATGGCTGACTTGGAAGTCACCTATAGAACATGGCCACCAGCACAATGTCCCCCATGCAATATGGCTGACTTGGAAGTCACCTATACAACATGGCAACCAGCACAATGTCCCCCAGCGCAATGTCTACCAAGCAATATGGCTGACTTGGAAGTCACCTATAGAACATGGCAACCAGCACAATGTCCCCCAAGCAATGTGGCTGACTTAAAAGTCACCTATACAAGACAACCAGCACAATTTCCCCCATGCAATATGGCTGACTTGGAAGTCACCTATAGGACATGGCAACCAGCACAATGTCCCCCATGCAATATGGCTGACTTGTAAGTCACCTATACAACATGGCAACCAGCACAATGTCCCCCATGCAATATGGCTCACTTGGAAGTCACCTATACAACATGGCAACCAGCACAATATCCCCCATGCAATATGGCTGACTTGGAAGTCACCTTTACAACATGGCCACCAGCACAATGTCCCCCATGCAATATGGCTGACTTGGAAGTCACCTATACAATACAACCAGCACAATGTCCCACAAGCAATATGGCTGACTTGGAAGTCACCTATACAAGACAACCAGCACAATGTCCCCCATGCAATATGGCTGACTTGGAAGTCACCTATACAATACAACCAGCACAATGTCCCCCATGCAATATGGCTGATTTGGAAGTCACCTATACAACACAACCAGAACAATGTCCCCCATGCAATATGGCTGACTTGGAAGTCACCTATACAAGACAACCAGCACAATGTCCCAAATGCAATATGGCTGACTTGGAAGTCACCTATAGAACATGGCCACCAGCACAATGTCCCCCATACAATATGGCTGACTTGGAAGTCACCTATACAACATGGCAACCAGCACAATGTCCCCCATGCAATATGGCTGACTTGGAAGTCACCTATACAATACAACCAGCACAATGTCCCCCAAGCAATATGGCTGACTTGGAAGTCACCTATACAAGACAACCAGCACAATGTCCCCCATGCAATATGGCTGACTTGGAAGTCACCTATAGGACATGGCCACCAGCACAATGTCCCCCATGCAATATGGCTGACTTGGAAGTCACCTATACAATACAACCAGCACAATGTCCCCCATGCAATATGGCTGACTTGGAAGTCACCTATACAATACAACCAGCACAATGTCCCCCATGCAATATGGCTGATTTGGAAGTCACCTATACAACACAACCAGCACAATGTCCCCCATGCAATATGGCTGACTTGGAAGTCACCTATACAAGACAACCAGCACAATGTCCCCCATGCAATATGGCTCACTTGGAAGTCACCTATAGAACATGGCCACCAGCACAATGTCCCCCATGCAATATGGCTGACTTGGAAGTCACCTATACAACATGGCAACCAGCACAATGTCCCCCAAGCAATATGGCTGACTTGGAAGTCACCTATACAACATGGCAACCAGCGCAATGTCTACCAAGCAATATGGCTGACTTGGAAGTCACCTATAGAACATGGCAACCAGCACAATGTCCCCCAAGCAATGTGGCTGACTTAAAAGTCACCTATACAAGACAACCAGCACAATTTCCCCCATGCAATATGGCTGACTTGTAAGTCACCTATAGGACATGGCAACCAGCACAATGTCCCCCATGCAATATGGCTGACTTGTAAGTCACCTATACAACATGGCAACCAGCACAATGTCCCCCATGCAATATGGCTGACTTGGAAGTCACCTATACAACATGGCAACCAGCACAATGTCCCCCATGCAATATGGCTGACTTGGAAGTCACCTTTACAACATGGCCACCAGCACAATGTCCCCCATGCAATATGGCTGACTTGGAAGTCACCTATACAAGACAACCAGCACAATGTCCCCCATGCAATATGGCTGACTTGGAAGTCACCTATACAACACAACCAGCACAATGTCCCCCAAGCAATATGGCTCACTTGGAAGTCACCTATACAACATGGCAACCAGCACAATGTCCCCCATGCAATATGGCTGACTTGGAAGTCACCTATAGGACATGGCAACCAGCACAATGTCCCCCATGCAATATGGCTGACTTGGAAGTCACCTATAGAACATGGCCACCAGCACAATGTCCCCCAAGCAATATGGCTCACTTGGAAGTCACCTATACAATACAACCAGCACAATGTCCCCCATGCAATATGGCTGACTTGGAAGTCACCTATACAATACAACCAGCACAATGTCCCCCATGTAATATGGCTGACTTGGAAGTCACCTATACAACACAACCAGCACAATGTCCCCCATGCAATATGGCTGACTTGGAAGTCACCTATACAACACAACCAGCACAATGTCCCCCATGCAATATGGCTCACTTGGAAGTCACCTATACAACATGGCATCCAGCACAATGTCCCCCATGCAATATGGCTGACTTGGAAGTCACCTATACAACATGGCAACCAGCACAATGCCCCCCATGCAATATGGTTGACTTGGAAGTCACCTATACAACATGGCAACCAGCACAATGTCCCTAATGCAATATGGTTGACTTGGAAGTCACCTATACAAGAAACCAGCACAATGTCCCACATGCAATGTGGCTGACTTGGAAGTCACCTATAGAACATGGCCACCAGAACAATGTCCCCCATGCAATATGGCTGACTTGGAAGTCACCTATACAACATGGCAACCAGCACAATGTCCCCCAAGCAATATGGCTCACTTGGAAGTCACCTATAGAACATGGCAACCAGCACAATGTCCCCCAAGCAATATGGCTGACTTGGAAGTCACCTATACAACATGGCAACCAGCACAATGTCCCCCATGCAATATGGCTGACTTGGAAGTCACCTATACAATACAACCAGCACAATGTCCCCCATGCAATATGGCTGACTTGGAAGTCACCTATACAATACAACCAGCACAATGTCCCAAATGCAATATGGCTGACTTGGAAGTCACCTATAGAACATGGCCACCAGCACAATGTCCCCCATGCAATATGGCAGACTTGGAAGTCACCTATACAACATGGCAACCAGCACAATGTCCCCCATGCAATATGGCTGACTTGGAAGTCACCATTACAATACAACCAGCACAATGTCCCCCAAGCAATATGGCTGACTTGGAAGTCACCTATACAAGACAACCAGCACAATGTCCCCCATGCAATATGGCTGACTTGGAAGTCACCTATACAATACAACCAGCACAATGTCCCCCATGCAATATGGCTGATTTGGAAGTCAACTATACAACACAACCAGCACAATGTCCCCCATGCAATATGGCTGACTTGGAAGTCACCTATACAAGACAACCAGCACAATGTCCCAAATGCAATATGGCTGACTTGGAAGTCACCTATAGAACATGGCCACCAGCACAATGTCCACCATGCAATATGGCTGACTTGGAAGTCACCTATACAACATGGCAACCAGCACAATTTCCCCCATGCAATATGGCTGACTTGGAAGTCACCTATACAATACAACCAGCACAATGTCCCCCAAGCAATATGGCTGACTTGGAAGTCACCTATACAAGACAAGCAGCACAATGTCCCCCATGCAATATGGCTGACTTGGAAGTCACCTATAGGACATGGCCACCAGCACAATGTCCCCCATGCAATATGGCTGACTTGGAAGTCACCTATACAATACAACCAGCACAATGTCCCCCATGCAATATGGCTGACTTGGAAGTCACCTATACAATAGAACCAGCACAATGTCCCCCAAGCAATATGGCTGACTTGGAAGTCACCTATAGAACATGGCCACCAGCACAATGTCCCCCAAGCAATATGGCTGCCTTGGAAGTCACCTATAGAACATGGCAACCAGCACAATGTCCCCCAAGCAATATGGCTCACTTGGAAGTCACCTATACAATACAACCAGCACAATGTCCCCCATGCAATATGGCTGACTTGGAAGTCACCTATACAACATGGCAACCAGCACAATGTCCCCTATGCAATATGGCTGACTTGGAAGTCACCTTTACAACATGGCCACCAGCACAATGTCCCCCATGCAATATGGCTGACTTGGAAGTCACCTATACAAGACAACCAGCACAATGTCCCCCATGCAATATGGCTGACTTGGAAGTCACCTATACAACACAACCAGCACAATGTCCCCCAAGCAATATGGCTCACTTGGAAGTCACCTATACAACATGGCAACCAGCACAATGTCCCCCATGCAATATGGCTGACTTGGAAGTCACCTATAGGACATGGCAACCAGCACAATGTCCCCCATGCAATATGGCTGACTTGGAAGTCACCTATAGAACATGGCCACCAGCACAATGTCCCCCAAGCAATATGGCTCACTTGGAAGTCACCTATACAATACAACCAGCACAATGTCCCCCATGCAATATGGCTGACTTGGAAGTCACCTATACAACACAACCAGCACAAAGTCCCCCATGCAATATGGCTGACTTGGAAGTCACCTATACAACACAACCAGCACAATGTCCCCCATGCAATATGGCTCACTTGGAAGTCACCTATAAAACATGGCATCCAGCACAATGTCCCCCATGCAATATGGCTGACTTGGAAGTCACCTATACAACATGGCAACCAGCACAATGCCCCCCATGCAATATGGTTGACTTGGAAGTCACCTATACAACATGGCAACCAGCACAATGTCCCTAATGCAATATGGTTGACTTGGAAGTCACCTATACAAGAAACCAGCACAATGTCCCCCATGCAATGTGGCTGACTTGGAAGTCACCTATAGAACATGGCCACCAGAACAATGTCCCCCATGCAATATGGCTGACTTGGAAGTCACCTATACACATGGCAACCAGCACAATGTCCCCCAAGCAATATGGCTCACTTGGAAGTCACCTATAGAACATGGCAACCAGCACAATGTCCCCCAAGCAATATGGCTGACTTGGAAGTCACCTATACAACATGGCAACCAGCACAATGTCCCCCATGCAATATGGCTGACTTGGAAGTCACCTATACAATACAACCAGCACAATGTCCCCCATGCAATATGGCTGACTTGGAAGTCACCTATACAATACAACCAGCACAATGTCCCAAATGCAATATGGCTGACTTGGAAGTCACCTATAGAACATGGCCACCAGCACAATGTCCCCCATGCAATATGGCAGACTTGGAAGTCACCTATACAACATGGCAACCAGCACAATGTCCCCCATGCAATATGGCTGACTTGGAAGTCACCTATACAATACAACCAGCACAATGTCCCCCAAGCAATATGGCTGACTTGGAAGTCACCTATACAAGACAACCAGCACAATGTCCCCCATGCAATATGGCTGACTTGGAAGTCACCTATACAATACAACCAGCACAATGTCCCCCATGCAATATGGCTGATTTGGAAGTCAACTATACAACACAACCAGCACAATGTCCCCCATGCAATATGGCTGACTTGGAAGTCACCTATACAAGACAACCAGCACAATGTCCCAAATGCAATATGGCTGACTTGGAAGTCACCTATAGAACATGGCCACCAGCACAATGTCCACCATGCAATATGGCTGACTTGGAAGTCACCTATACAACATGGCAACCAGCACAATTTCCCCCATGCAATATGGCTGACTTGGAAGTCACCTATACAATACAACCAGCACAATGTCCCCCAAGCAATATGGCTGACTTGGAAGTCACCTATACAAGACAAGCAGCACAATGTCCCCCATGCAATATGGCTGACTTGGAAGTCACCTATAGGACATGGCCACCAGCACAATGTCCCCCATGCAATATGGCTGACTTGGAAGTCACCTATACAATACAACCAGCACAATGTCCCCCATGCAATATGGCTGACTTGGAAGTCACCTATACAATAGAACCAGCACAATGTCCCCCAAGCAATATGGCTGACTTGGAAGTCACCTATAGAACATGGCCACCAGCACAATGTCCCCCAAGCAATATGGCTGCCTTGGAAGTCACCTATAGAACATGGCAACCAGCACAATGTCCCCCAAGCAATATGGCTCACTTGGAAGTCACCTATACAATACAACCAGCACAATGTCCCCCATGCAATATGGCTGACTTGGAAGTCACCTATACAATACAACCAGCACTGTGTGTGTACACTGTGTGTACACTGTGTGTGTGTACAGTTTGTGTCCGCATTGAACCGAACCCCAGGCAAGGCCATCTACTTAATGACGAGAGAAAATTCACACGAAATGTCCTTTTCAATGAAGTCTTCCAGATGAAAATTGATACAAGCTTTTAATGAAGAAATAAAATCATCTAATTCAAAACACAACACAATTCAAAGATGTTTCATTTTAAAACGGAGCACGGGGTACTTGCGTGAATGCGTCCTTCGTGTGCAAATGTTGTGACTTTCCTGGCCTGAAGGCCGTCAATGTGTTGGACCCTTATTGGTGCACAGTGTCTCAATAACAGCAGTGGGGTTTGCTTCAACCGATAGGTAACGAACATCCAGACGTTAATCAGCAAGGAGCATTTCTAGTCCTAGTTAGACAAAATCTACGTCAACACGTGAGACAAAACTACAATTCGTGTTGTAGAGAATGTACCTCCTCCTATACGTGTAACTTTCAAGTGGTATGCCTTGTAACTAATGAATGATCCGAGCGTCCTCCCTATTTCAAAGACAATGAGTTGCTCCAGATGCTTCGTGGAACACAAAAACACCGTTTGACCTGTATCACAAGAACAACAGGTCTCACCTGAGTTCTCTGTACAGGTTTCTTTCAAACAAACACACACACTTTGTCCTAACATCACTTATTCAATGTTTGACCCTTATAGATCAAATGTTACAAGAATGCACAAAACCAGACAAGTATACATTCTAAATTGACAGGCATATTAACAAAATTGGATTACTGCAGTGAAATATACTGCATCACGTTACATCGTATTAACAAGAAGCTTTTTAAAAAAGTTGCACATTCTGCTTCACAGTGTATGTAAAACATACTATTGTGTCATTCAAAACGAGTAGGCCATTGCATGCTGGCGTCTGAGTGAAAATGTAGCAAATTCTAAACATTACCTACAAACTACACAACTGAGATGATGCATCAATCATCGCCCCCTACTGACAGGCTCTTGTCCACATGCAGGCCGATGCAGGGCCACCACCTTGTGCCACACAGGGGCAGCTGCTACTTGGGGATGCTCTTCGAGCGTTTGAGATGAGATACGAAACTCCGAGTTGCTGAGGCGATTAACCAAGCTCCATGTAAAATAAATTATTATAACATAGTGAATGCTTGGGAGCTTATTGGCTCTTGCTCCTGATTAGAGATCTACCCAACCCACGGGCCCACACAGTGTTCAACTTCACATTCTAGTCATTAAAGGCCTGTGACAAAGGTGCATCTATTGTAGCGACATCGTCTCTGGCTTACACATCTACCGGGTCTCCACTTGACTTTGTGTTGTCTAGGAGCAAGTCCACCCACACCTCCACTTCCACAAACTGCTGGGAGTTGCCTCACTCTGACTCACAGTCAGAATTCTCCTCCTGCTTCACGTTCCCTTCATCAATGTGAAGGTCCCATTCTGGAAATGAATCTTCATCTTCACATTTCACCATCACCTCTTCATATTTCACCTTCATACCTTTAAAAGTGTCCAAGCTGGGATTTTCTTCCGGTTCGTGTTTCATGAGGGATGGGCTCATTGTGGCACTTTGACTTTCACAAGCTGATTTCAGACTTCGACTCCGCTCCTTGTGATGCTTTTGTGTTCTCTGGTGTCTTCGAAGATTTGATGAATCTGCAAACGGCTTCCCGCACAGAGTACACTTGAAGGGTTTCTTTCCCGTGTGTGTTCTCTGGTGTTTTACAAGAGCATATGACTGTGCAAACGCCTTCACGCACACACTGCACTTGAAGGGTTTCTCTCTCGTGTGTGTTCTCTGGTGTACTTCAAGATTTGATGAACGTGCAAACGCCTTCCCGCACAGAGTGCACCTGAAAGGTTTCTCTCCCGTGTGTGTTCTCTGGTGTTTTTTAAGAGCAGATGACCGTGAAAATGCCTTTCCACAAACACTGCACTTGAAGGGTTTCTCTCCCGTGTGTGTTCTCTGGTGTTTTTTAAGAGCAGATGACTGTGAAAATGCCTTCCCACAAACACTGCATTTGAAGGGTTTCTCTCCCGTGTGTGTTCTCTGGTGTTTTACAAGATCAGATGACTGTGCAAATGCCTTCACGCACACACTGCACTTGTAGGGTTTCTCTCCCGTGTGTGTTCTCTGGTGTTTTACAAGATTACATGACTGTGTAAACGCCATCCCGCACATCGTGCACCTGAAGGGTTTATCTCCTGTGTGTGTTCTCTGGTGGTTCTGAAAAACTGATGGCCATGCAAATGCCTTGTTACACACAGTACATTTGAAGGGTTTCTCTCCTGTGTGACTTCTCTGGTGCCGTGTCAGATTTCCAGTCCGGTCCGTGCTGTATGCACGCTGGTCGCATTGTTGACTTGTCGTACCGAGCTGCGCTGAGTGCCTTTGCTCCATCAGACCAAATCTGCAGAGGAAGCGTCAGCTGCAGACAGAAAAAAAGAATATCCACACCATCTACACGTCAGGCACAGAGGAATGCACACGTGACTTACACGTCTATACTTATTAATATATTCATGATGTAGTGAAAAAGTTTCCCAAATTCATCAGATTTGATGAACGTGCAAATGCCTTCCCGCACAGAGTGCACCTGAAGGGTTTCTCTCCACGGGCTGCTATGGCACACAATGAGAGGGAAAATGTCATTAATATGCCTGGAAGCCTTCATATCATCAAGATGAATGTTAACTCAAAACTCTAAGCACACAATTTCGGCTGTCTGACTACAAAAGGAATATTTATGAAAGCTAAATTCAGCTGACATAGCAAAGGGAGTTGAAAACAATACTATTTGTGTTAGGCAGAAATGCATGAATTAATGTTCAATCACAACTTAGAGGTGTGAATCCAGGCTAAGATGTCCTTGAATGCTGGGATGAACAGTTCCGACTTCAGCTGAATGTGTGTGCTGTGTTCACATCCTGTTTCCATTCTTACAAAGAGTTCCAGAGGAAAACAAAAATAAACTATTTTTTTGATATAACTTCCGTGTTCAATAGAGTTAATAGACTTTACTTCAAACACAAACTTGACACTGTCACACACTGGCAGTGCCGTGTCTAGAATCATGCTGGCCACCTTCATCTGCTCGGCATCAATGCTTTCTCACTCCACCAAGTAATTAATCGAGGATCAGTGAACATATCCGAGGCTAACTGGAGTTTGCGTGTCTCTCTCCGTGGTGAGATGTTAACTACCTCACCTGGTACACAGGAAGTCGTGGGTTCGATCCCGACCCTGACGCCTGCTGTATATTTGGAGTTTGCGCGTCTCTCCGCTGAGTGTCTTTGACCGATAGACATTGACACACGTATTCTTGTTGATTTCGGTAAAGTTATGTAGATAGAAAATAACAATAACAGATAATACAATTACATTAAATAAAGACCACTTGTGTTGCGATCAAAACGACGTGAGTTTTTTTGTTTTATTTACAATTATTTGTTAATTTTTATTGTTATTTTGATTTAATTTTCTATCTACGTGACTTTACCGAAAGAACCAAGAATATTAATTCTTGCAGTCACCAAAGTTTTAAGTCAAAACATTCACACACGTTGACAAAGCCTCACCTTGTGTTGTTGTGGGCAGGTCGCTTCTGATAACAAGAGCGGTATAGCAGCTCAAGCGGGCTTGGCCTGCTAACAAAAGAAAATAAAAACTGCGTGAATATTGACAATAAAACAAAGTTACAAAGTGGCGAGCCGGGTGAAGACAAATTAAACTTAAGCGAGATAATTAAAGTAAACGCAATCAGGCGAGGGCAGGAGGCAAGGCCCCGCATGGCTAGGCCCCGCGTTTTAAAGTTCCAACCTGGACATCGATTCCCATGCTCGCTGCTACTCAACTGACATCCCTGAGAGAGAGAGCGAGGCTCTACCTTGGTAAACAACAACAACCACCACCACAACTATGAGAATTTCTCACCTCGGATTTCAGTGCAAGAGCGCACACGGCAGCTTCCTGTTTCCTCGCGACAGCAGGAAATAGTATGACGTCACTTCCCTCCCACGAGCGACTCTTTAACTGAATAAATTATATTCTTAGTTTTTTCGGTAAAGTCACGTTGAAGAGAAACAACGTGACTTTACCGAAAAAACTAAGAATATGAATTACTGCAGTCACGAAAGCTTTAAATCAAAATTTGAATAAATTATGTTAATGAGGGCCGGCCCATATGTCGAGGGATGGGGGCGTGGGCGCTGAACCCGTCGCAATAAACTCGCAACGGCTTTAACGGACACATTATGTTAATGAGCCACCAGTGACTGGGCGTAGCTTTGCCCAAATAAGGATTGCCACTGGAACGATATCGGCAGTGACACGGGCGGAGGTGACGTCACGCTCAAGAGTGCGGTGGATGGGGGAGGGGTGAATACCTTGGTGACATGACGTCACTAGCAAGGTACACCTCCCCCTGGCGTTTCACGCCGATGAGGTAATGCAGAGTGGTGACGTCACAGAGTTGGAGTTTAAGTTGATTTAGATTCATTTTCCATTGCTCCCTCCCTTGGGTGTGTGAGCTCAGCAACAACAACGTGGACATTATTGTGTATACACTGTGTGTGTGTACACTGTGTGTGTGTACACTGTGTGTATACACTGTGTCACTGTGTGTCGCTGTGTGTGTCATTGTGTCACTGTGTGCGTGTCACTGTGTGTCAGTGTGTGTGTGTCACTATGTCAAAACAACCCCCTACCTCCTCACGGTGCCGGACGGGCAACTCTGTCGTGGACAGTGCTGTGGGGGGAGATCCAATTTTTGATTGGCTCCTCCCCTCATGGCATATATGTCCACCACAGGGGCTAAAAGAGGGCTCTGGACGGGTGCGAGGGGCTGGTAACCCCTCCACCTTCAATTAATTACCACGAAACCACGAATTAAACTGAAATATGTAACTAATAAGCTTGTGCCGGAGGCCCCGGGGGGCCAGGCGTCTATGACGTCTCCTGGCCAAACCCCAATTGGCGGAGCCAGGAGATTGAATACCTACCCTCGGGGCTACTCCAGAAACAACGAAAAGCCACTACGGGTGGCCACGTGGAATGTTCGAACACTCACTGCAGAGGAGAGGCTGCCACTCCTCTGTCGGGAGCTGGACCGGTACCGCCTGGATCTATGCGGCATTCAGGAGGTCCGGTGGACCGGCTCTGGCTCCTGCCACCATGAGGGGTGGACAGTCCTCTACTCGGGGCAGCAGACTGCCAAACAACAGAGTGTGGGTCTTCTTTTGAACAAAAGAATGAAGGGGGCGTGGGAGCGTGGCGGTGAGGTGTGGGAAGCTGTAAGCCCCAGGCTACTTTGGGCTCGCCTTCCCATCAACCGGAGGCGAGGAATGGTGGTCGTGGTTACTTATGCCCCCACCGAAGACGAACATCCGTGGAGGGATGCAGGCAAAGCCGATCAGTCAGATGCCTTCTATGACCTCCTGTCACAGGTGCTGGCTAAAGTGGCCCCTCGGGATAGAGTCATCATGTTGGGTGACTTCAATGCCCGAGTTGGTCATGATACTGGCACCTGGTCTGGAGTGATTGGAGGGCATGGGCCAGATCAGCTCAATAACAACGGTAGGAGGCTGCTAGATTTTTGTGCAGCCCATGGGCTTGTAATTACCAACACGCTGTTCCGGCATCGGAGCATCCACACAACATCATGGATGCATGCCGGGTCCAAGCAAGAACATCTGCTGGACTACATAGTGACGGACCAGCGAATGCGAGCCCATGTCCTTGACACCAGGACCTACCGTGGAGCTGATCTGCCCTCTGACCATCGACTAGTCATCTGTAAGATGCGCCTGCCATTCTTCCACTCCGGTGGTGGGTGTACACCCAGGACCCCATTCCAACATAAAGTGGCCTGGTCTCAGTTATCTGATGAAAGTTGCAAGCGAGAATTTCATCATCGCTTGCGGCTGGGATTGGCATCGTCCCCGACTCCTCCTGATGTCGAGGGTAAATGGGCGAGGTTTAGGACTGTGACTCATGCAGCTGCAATGGCTGCTTTGGGTACGTGGTCCAGACCTCCCCAGAGACCCTGGTTGACAGAGGAGGTGTTCAGGATGGTTGAGAAAAAGCGACAGGCCCACTGTCATCGGCTACAGAATCCTACGTCAGAGAATGAGGAGGCTTACCGCAGCCTTCACTCGGAGGTTCGGAGAGCCGTGAGGCGCTGCAAGGATGGGTGGTGGTCGCGGGTTGCGGAGGAGATGGAGTCTGCCTCAGTGGCCCGTGATCACAAATCTCTATTTAACTCCATCAAAAAAGTAACCTGCAGCACCACACCTATTACCATCATTAGGGGAAAAAACGGTGATCCAATCTCCGACCCCCAGGAACAGGTTCACAGATTTGCTGAGCATTTCTGTGAGGTCCTGGGGGAGGGAAAATCCCTCAGCCAGGAAAACATCATGGCACAAAGTGAGGATGACCCTGCTGAGGCTGCGGTGCCTCAAATATTGGAAGAAGTCACCCCCTGTGAGTGGCTGGCTGAGGTGCCATCTGCTGAGGAAGTATTGAAGGCGATCCGGAGTCTGAGACCAGGAAAGGCAGCGGGCAGAGATGATCTCCCAAGCGAAATGCTGAGGGAGGGTGGCGTTTGTGCACAGACTGCCCTATATGACATCATAACAACAGTCTGGACCACTGGACGGGTTCCGCAGGATTGGAAGGATGCCCTGGTGGTCCCCCTTTTTAAGAAGGGGGACCGCACAGACTGTAACAACTACAGGGGCATCTCACTCCTCAGTGTGCCGGGAAAGGTCCTGGCAAGGATTATTCAGTATCGCCTTGCCAGGCACGCTGAGGAGAGGCTTGCGGAGCCCCAATGCGGTTTCAGGAAAGGCGGTCCTGCACAGATGCCATATTTTCTGTCCGTCTGCTACAGCAGAGGTGTAGGGAATTCCAACAACACCTACATCTCTGCTTTATTGACCTGGTCAAGGCCTATGATACCATCAGTAGGCCTGGGCTCTGGGTCGTTCTTCGTGCTTTTGGAGTACCTGACCCTCTGCTCACGATCATTAAGGACCTTCATGATGGTGAGCGGGCCCGGGTAAAACTACGTGGCCGGGAGTCAGAGCCATTCCCTGTACACCTTGGGGTGCGACAGGGATGTCCTCTGGCTCCCACATTATTGACCACGTAGTTCGTGAAGCCTTCAATAGCTGTACCGGGGGAATCTCCATATGGTACAGATATAATGGGAGGCTAATCGATGCCCGAGTGCGGTCAAGGGATGGCTCCCTATTGCTCAACCACGTTATGTATGCTGATGATGTGGTAATAGCTGCTCAGTCAGAGGAGGAGTTGGAGACGCTGCTGCTGAGACTGGAGCGTGCCACTAAGAGGTGGGGCCTTACCATCAGCCCCACCAAAACTAAGCACCTGCCTGGGTATTTTGTACCATCGGACACTCCACCCCCACAACTCCCAATCGGTGATGGGGCAGTTGTGGAGAGAGTGGAGAGTTTCCCATACCTGGGCAGTGTGCTTATGACTGGCTCCAGTTTAACAGCAGAGGTCTCACTCCGAATCAGTCGAGCGGCAATATCTTTTCATCGGTTGCGTAACGCTGTGTGGAAGCTACCTGGTCTGTCGCTCCGCACTAAGCTTCAGGTCTTCTCAGCCAGGGTCATTCCCTCCCTTCTCTACGCTTGCGAAACGTGGACCCCCCTAATGGAACATCTTCGCCGGTTAGAAACATTTAGGCTGGCCTGCCTACGATCCATCCTGGGTTTAACCAGACTGGATTGTGTGAGGAGCTCACAAATCCTTGAAAGATCTGGGCAGGGTCCCATCGGTGAGCTCCTCCGGCAGGCAAGGCTGCGATGGCTGGGTCATGTAGCCCGCATGCCCAGCCACCGCATGCCGAAACAGCTTTTGTTTGGCCGGATTGAGGGGGCTAAGTGGGCGCGGCACGGGCTAGAGAAGAGATGGAATGATGTGGTACAGGAGGACGTGGAGCTGAGTGGACTTGCCGATGACTGGTACCAGCGGTGTCAAGATCGGCCTCTGTGGAGGAGGCTCGTGAAGGATGCTACTGGGCAGTTGGAGGCAGTCGCCCTCCAACAACAACGGAGGGCGGAGGAGCGACGCTCAGAACAACGAGCGGAGCGCCGGGTGGCTAAAGCACAGCAGGTTGGCACAGTAGGGGGCACAGGTGGTGCATCAGCCAGTCATCTCAGTCAGTCGACCCGTGGCACCTGGGTCTGCCCAGTGACCTCCTGCCAGCGGGCGTTCGACACTTCACATGGCCTCACGGTGCACATAGCCTGGCACAAGCGTCGTGGTGACGTCACCGCCACTTAGTGGCGAATGGCGGTTGTTGTCACTATGTCACTGTGTGTGTACACTCTGTGTGTGTATATATACACTGTGTGTGTACCCTGTGTGTGTACACTGGGTGTATACACTGTATGTACACCGTGTGTACACTGTGTGTGTGTAGACTGTGTATACCCTGTGTGTGTGTGTACACTGTGTGTGTACACTGTGTATACACTGTGTGTGTACACTGTGTGTACACTGTGTGTATACACTGTGTATACACTGTGTGTACACTGCGTGTTTGTACACTGTGTGTGTGTACACTGTGTGTACATTGTGTGTGTACACTGTGTGTATACACTGCGTGTGTACAGTTTGTGCACACTGTGTATGTACACTGTGTGTGTACACTGTGTGTACATTATTTGTATACACTGTGTGTACACTGTTTGTATACACTGTGTGTGTGTACACTGTGTGTGTACACTGTGTGTGTCACTGTGTGTCGCTGTGTTTCACTGTGTCACTGTGTGTGTCACTGTGTGTATGTGTCACTGTGTGTGTGTACACTGTGTACCCTGTGTGTACACTATGTGTGTACAATGTATGTGTGTACACTGTGTGTACAGTGTGTGTACACTGTGTGTACACTGTGTGTGTGTACACTGTGTATACAGTATGTGCGTACACTGTGTGTGTACACTGTGTATACACTGTGTGTACCCTGTGTGTGTACACTGTGTGTGTGCACTGTGCGTGTGTGTACACTGTGTGTACACTGTGTATACACTGTGTGTGTACACTGTGTACAGACACTGTGTGTGTACACTGTGTTCACTGTGTGTGTACACTGTGTATACACTGTGTGTGTACACTGTGTGTGTACACTTTGTGTATAGTGTGTGTGTACACTGTGTGTGTACACTCTGTGTACACTGTGTGTGTGTACACTGTCTGTGTACACTGTCTGTACATTGTGTGTACACTGTGTATAAACTGTGTGTGTACATTGTGTGTGTACACTGTGTGTGTGTTCACTGTTTGTGTCCGCATTGAACCGAACCCCCGGCAAGGCCATCTACTTAATGACGAGAGAAAATTCACACGAAATGTCCTTTTCAATGAAGTCTTCCAGATGTAAATTGAAACAAGCTTTTAATGAAGAAATACAAATTATCTAATTCAAAACACAACACAATTCAAAGATGTTTCATTTTAAAACTTCAAAACGGAGCATGGGGTACTTGCGTGAATGCATCCTTCGTGTGCAAATGTTGTGACTTTCCTGGCCTGAAGGCCGTCAATGTGTTGGACCCTTATTGGTGCACAGCGTCTCAACAACAGCAGTGGGGTTTGCTTCAACCGATAGGTACGAACATCCAGACGTCAATCAGTAAGGAGCATTTGTAGTCCTAGTTAGACAAAATCTACGTCAACACGTAAGACAAAACTACAATTCGTGTTGTAGAGAATGTACCTCCTCCTATACGTGTAACCTTTAAGTGGTATACCTTGTAACTGATGAATGATCCGAGCGTACTCCCTATTTCAAAGACGATGAGTTGCTCCAGATGCTTCGTGGAACACAAAAACACCGTTTGACCTGTATCACAAGAACAACGGGTCTCACCTGACTTCTCTGTACAAGTTATTTCCAAAACACACACACACTTTGTCCTAACATCACTTATTCAATGTTTGACCCTTACAGATCAAATGTTACAAGTATGCACAAAACCAGACAAGTATACATTCTAAATTATTGACAGGCATATTAACAAAATTGGATTACTGCAGTGAAATATACTGCATCACATTACATCGTATTAACAAGCTTTTGAAAAAAAGTTGCAGTCTGCTTCAGAGTGTATGTAAAACATACTATTGTGTCATTCAAAACGAGGCCATTGCATGCTGGCGTCTGAGTGAAAATGTAGCAAATTCTAAACATTACCTACAAACTACACAACTGAGATGACACATCAATCATCGTCCCCTACTGACAGTCTCTTGTCCACATGCAGGCCGGTGCAGGGCCACCACCTTGTGCCACACAGGGGCAGCTGCTACTTGGGGATGCTCTTTGAGTGTTTCAGGCGAGGTACGACACAGAACTCCGAGTTGCTGAGGCGATTAAGCAAGCACCATGTAAAAGCAATTATTATGATTACATAGTGAATGCTTGGGAGCTTATTGGCTCTTGCTCCTGGTTAAAGAGCTACCCAACCCATGGGCCCACAAAGTGTTCAACTTCACATTCTTGTCATTAAAGGCCTGTGACAAAGGTGCATCTATTGTAGCGACATCGTCTCTGGCTTACACATCTACCGGGTCTCCACTTGACTTTGGATTGTCTCGGAGGAAGTCCACCCACACCTCCACTTCCACAAACTGCTGGGAGTTGCCTCGCTCTGCCTCACAGTCAGAATTCTCCTCCTGCTTCACGTTGCCTCCATCGATGTGAAGGTCCCATTTTGGAGTTTAATCTTCATCTTCACATTTCACCTTCACTTCTTCCCTCTTCACCATCACCTCTTCATATTTCACCTCGATACCTTTAAAAGTGTCCAAGCTGGGATTTTTGTCCGGTTCTTGTTTCATGAGGGATGGGCTTATTGTGGCACTTTGACTTTCACAAGCTGATTTCAGATTCCACTCCTTGCAGATCTTCTGATGCTTCCGTGTTCTCTGGTGTACTTGAAGATTTTATGAATGTGCAAACGCCTTCCCGCAGAGTGCACCTTAAGGGTCTCTCTCCCGTGTGTGTTCTCTGGTGTACTTTAAGATGTGATGACTGTGCAAACATCATCCCACACAGAGTGTACCTCAAGGGTTTCTCTCCTGTGTGTTCTCTGGTGTACTTGAAGATTTGATGAATGTGCAAATGCCTTCCCGCACACACTGCACTTGAAGGGTTTCTCTCCCGTGTGTACTCTGGTGTTTTTTAAGAGCAGATGAATGTGAAAATGCCTTCCTACAAACACTGCACTTGAAGGGTTTCTCTCCCGTGTGTGTTCTCTGGTGTGATTTAAGACCAGATGACTGTGAAAATGCCTTCCCACACACACTGCACTTGAAGGGTTTCTCTTTAGTGTGTGTTCTCTGGTGTGTTTTAAGAGCAGATGACTGTGAAAATGCCTTCACACACACACTGCACTTGAAGGGTTTCTCTCCCGTGTGTGTTGTCTGGTGTTTTTTTAAGAGCAGATGACCGTGAAAATGTCTTCCCACAAACACGGCACTTGAAGGGTTTGTCTCCCGTGTGTGTTCTCTGGTGTGTTTTAAGAGCAGATGACTGTGAAAATGCCTTCCCACACACAGTGCACTAGAAGGGTTTCTCTCCCGTGTGTGTTTTCTGGTGTGATTTAAGACCAGATGACTGTGAAAATGCCTTCCCACACACACTGCACTTGAAGGGTTTCTCTCCCGTGTGTGTTTTCTGGTGTGTTTTAAGAGCAGATGACTGTGAAAATGCCTTCACACACACAGTGCACTTGAAGGGTTTCTCTCCCGTGTGTGTTCTCTGGTGTTTTTTTTTAAGAGCAGATGACCGTGAAAATGTCTTCCCACAAACACTGGACTTGAAGGGTTTCTCTCCCGTGTGTGTTCTCTGGTGTGTTTTAAGAGCGGATGACTGTGAAAATGCCTTCCAACAACCAGTGAACTTGAAGGGTTTCTCTCCCGTGTGTTTTCTGGTGTGATTTAAGACCAGACGACTGTGAAAATGCCTTCCCACACACACTGCACTTGAAGGGTTTCTCTCCCGTGTGTGTTTTCTGGTGTGATTTAAGACCAGATGACTGTGAAAATGTCTTCCCACAAACACTGCACTTGAAGGGTTTCTCTCCCGTGTGTGTTCTCTGGTGTGTTTTAAGAGCAGATGACTGTGAAAATGCCTTCACACACACACTGCACTTGAAGGGTTTCTCTTTAGTGTGTGTTCTCTGGTGTGTTTTAAGAGCAGATGACTGTGAAAATGCCTTCACACACACACTGCACTTGAAGGGTTTCTCTCCCGTGTGTGTTGTCTGGTGTTTTTTTAAGAGCAGATGACCGTGAAAATGTCTTCCCACAAACACGGCACTTGAAGGGTTTGTCTCCCGTGTGTGTTCTCTGGTGTGTTTTAAGAGCAGATGACTGTGAAAATGCCTTCCCACACACAGTGCACTAGAAGGGTTTCTCTCCCGTGTGTGTTTTCTGGTGTGATTTAAGACCAGATGACTGTGAAAATGCCTTCCCACACACACTGCACTTGAAGGGTTTCTCTCCCGTTTGTGTTTTCTGGTGTGTTTTAAGAGCAGATGACTGTGAAAATGCCTTCACACACACAGTGCACTTGAAGGGTTTCTCTCCCGTGTGTGTTCTCTGGTGTTTTTTTTTAAGAGCAGATGACCGTGAAAATGTCTTCCCACAAACACTGGACTTGAAGGGTTTCTCTCCCGTGTGTGTTCTCTGGTGTGTTTTAAGAGCGGATGACTGTGAAAATGCCTTCCAACAACCAGTGAACTTGAAGGGTTTCTCTCCCGTGTGTTTTCTGGTGTGATTTAAGACCAGACGACTGTGAAAATGCCTTCCCACACACACTGCACTTGAAGGGTTTCTCTCCCGTGTGTGTTTTCTGGTGTGATTTAAGACCAGATGACTGTGAAAATGTCTTCCCACAAACACTGCACTTGAAGGGTTTCTCTCCCGTGTGTGTTCTCTGGTGTGTTTTAAGAGCAGATGACTGTGAAAATGCCTTCACACACACAGTGCACTTGAAGGGTTTCTCTCCCGTGTGTGTTCTCTGGTGTTTTTTAAGAGCAGATGACCGTGAAAATGTCTTCCCACAAACACTGCACTTGAAAGGTTTCTCTCCCGTGTGTGTTCTCTGGTGTGTTTTAAGAGCAGATGACCGTGAAAATGCCTTCCCACACACAGTGCACTTGAAGGGTTTCTCTCCCGTGTGTGTTCTCTGGTGTTTTTTTTTTAGAGCAGATGACCGTGAAAATGTCTTCCCACAAACACGGCACTTGAAGGGTTTGTCTCCCGTGTGTGTTCTCTGGTGTGTTTTAAGAGCAGATGACTGTGAAAATGCCTTCCCACACACAGTGCACTAGAAGGGTTTCTCTCCCGTGTGTGTTTTCTGGTGTGATTTAAGACCAGATGACTGTGAAAATGCCTTCCCACACACACTGCACTTGAAGGGTTTCTCTCCCGTGTGTGTTTTCTGGTGTGTTTTAAGAGCAGATGACTGTGAAAATGCCTTCACACACACAGTGCACTTGAAGGGTTTCTCTCCCGTGTGTGTTCTCTGGTGTTTTTTTTTAAGAGCAGATGACCGTGAAAATGTCTTCCCACAAACACTGGACTTGAAGGGTTTCTCTCCCGTGTGTGTTCTCTGGTGTGTTTTAAGAGCGGATGACTGTGAAAATGCCTTCCAACAACCAGTGAACTTGAAGGGTTTCTCTCCCGTGTGTTTTCTGGTGTGATTTAAGACCAGACGACTGTGAAAATGCCTTCCCACACACACTGCACTTGAAGGGTTTCTCTCCCGTGTGTGTTTTCTGGTGTGATTTAAGACCAGATGACTGTGAAAATGTCTTCCCACAAACACTGCACTTGAAGGGTTTCTCTCCCGTGTGTGTTCTCTGGTGTGTTTTAAGAGCAGATGACTGTGAAAATGCCTTCACACACACACTGCACTTGAAGGGTTTCTCTTTAGTGTGTGTTCTCTGGTGTGTTTTAAGAGCAGATGACTGTGAAAATGCCTTCACACACACACTGCACTTGAAGGGTTTCTCTCCCGTGTGTGTTGTCTGGTGTTTTTTTAAGAGCAGATGACCGTGAAAATGTCTTCCCACAAACACGGCACTTGAAGGGTTTGTCTCCCGTGTGTGTTCTCTGGTGTGTTTTAAGAGCAGATGACTGTGAAAATGCCTTCCCACACACAGTGCACTAGAAGGGTTTCTCTCCCGTGTGTGTTTTCTGGTGTGATTTAAGACCAGATGACTGTGAAAATGCCTTCCCACACACACTGCACTTGAAGGGTTTCTCTCCCGTTTGTGTTTTCTGGTGTGTTTTAAGAGCAGATGACTGTGAAAATGCCTTCACACACACAGTGCACTTGAAGGGTTTCTCTCCCGTGTGTGTTCTCTGGTGTTTTTTTTTAAGAGCAGATGACCGTGAAAATGTCTTCCCACAAACACTGGACTTGAAGGGTTTCTCTCCCGTGTGTGTTCTCTGGTGTGTTTTAAGAGCGGATGACTGTGAAAATGCCTTCCAACAACCAGTGAACTTGAAGGGTTTCTCTCCCGTGTGTTTTCTGGTGTGATTTAAGACCAGACGACTGTGAAAATGCCTTCCCACACACACTGCACTTGAAGGGTTTCTCTCCCGTGTGTGTTTTCTGGTGTGATTTAAGACCAGATGACTGTGAAAATGTCTTCCCACAAACACTGCACTTGAAGGGTTTCTCTCCCGTGTGTGTTCTCTGGTGTGTTTTAAGAGCAGATGACTGTGAAAATGCCTTCACACACACAGTGCACTTGAAGGGTTTCTCTCCCGTGTGTGTTCTCTGGTGTTTTTTAAGAGCAGATGACCGTGAAAATGTCTTCCCACAAACACTGCACTTGAAAGGTTTCTCTCCCGTGTGTGTTCTCTGGTGTGTTTTAAGAGCAGATGACCGTGAAAATGCCTTCCCACACACAGTGCACTTGAAGGGTTTCTCTCCCGTGTGTGTTCTCTGGTGTTTTTTTTTTAGAGCAGATGACCGTGAAAATGTCTTCCCACAAACACTGGACTTGAAGGGTTTCTCTCCCGTGTGTGTTCTCTGGTGTGTTTTAAGAGCGGATGACCGTGAAAATGCCTTCCCACACACAGTGCACTTGAAGGGTTTCTCTCCCGTGTGTTTTCTGGTGTGATTTAAGACCAGACGACTGTGAAAATGCCTTCCCACACACACTGCACTTGAAGGGTTTCTCTCCCGTGTGTGTTTTCTGGTGTGATTTAAGACCAGATGACTGTGAAAATGTCTTCCCACAAACACTGCACTTGAAGGGTTTCTCTCCCGTGTGTGTTCTCTGGTGTGTTTTAAGAGCAGATGACTGTGAAAATGCCTTCACACACACAGTGCACTTGAAGGGTTTCTCTCCCGTGTGTGTTCTCTGGTGTTTTTTAAGAGCAGATGACCGTGAAAATGTCTTCCCACAAACACTGCACTTGAAGGGTTTCTCTCCCGTGTGTGTTCTCTGGTGTGTTTTAAGAGCAGATGACCATGAAAATGCCTTCCCACACACAGTGCACTTGAAGGGTTTCTCTCCCGTGTGTGTTTTCTGGTGTGATTTAAGACCAGATGACTGTGAAAATGCCTTCCCACACACACTGCACTTGAAGGGTTTCTCTCCCGTGTGTGTTTTCTGGTGTGTTTTAAGAGCAGATGACCGTGAAAATGTCTTCCCACACACACTGCACTTGAAGGGTTTCTCTCCCGTGTGTGTTCTCTGGTGTGTTTTAAGAGCAGATGACTGTGAAAATGCCTTCACACACACAGTGCACTTGAAGGGTTTCTCTCCCGTGTGTGTTCTCTGGTGTTTTTTAAGAGCAGATGACCGTGAAAATGTCTTCCCACAAACACTGCACTTGAAGGGTTTGTCTCCCGTGTGTGTTTTCTGGTGTGATTTAAGACCAGATGACTGTGAAAATGCCTTCCCACACACACTGCACTTGAAGGGTTTCTCTCCCGTGTGTTCTCTGGTGTTTTTTTTAAGAGCAGATGACCGTGAAAATGTCTTCCCACAAACACTGGACTTGAAGGGTTTCTCTCCCGTGTGTGTTTTCTGGTGTGTTTTAAGAGCAGATGACTGTGAAAATGCCTTCCCACACACAGTGCACTAGAAGGGTTTCTCTCCCGTGTGTGTTTTCTGGTGTGATTTAAGACCAGATGACTGTGAAAATGCCTTCCCACACACACTGCACTTGAAGGGTTTCTCTCCCGTGTGTGTTTTCTGGTGTGTTTTAAGAGCAGATGACTGTGAAAATGCCTTCACACACACAGTGCACTTGAAGGGTTTCTCTCCCGTGTGTGTTCTCTGGTGTTTTTTTTTAAGAGCAGATGACCGTGAAAATGTCTTCCCACAAACACTGGACTTGAAGGGTTTCTCTCCCGTGTGTGTTCTCTGGTGTGTTTTAAGAGCGGATGACCGTGAAAATGCCTTCCCACACACAGTGCACTTGAAGGGTTTCTCTCCCGTGTGTTTTCTGGTGTGATTTAAGACCAGACGACTGTGAAAATGCCTTCCCACACACACTGCACTTGAAGGGTTTCTCTCCCGTGTGTGTTTTCTGGTGTGATTTAAGACCAGATGACTGTGAAAATGTCTTCCCACAAACACTGCACTTGAAGGGTTTCTCTCCCGTGTGTGTTCTCTGGTGTGTTTTAAGAGCAGATGACTGTGAAAATGCCTTCACACACACAGTGCACTTGAAGGGTTTCTCTCCCGTGTGTGTTCTCTGGTGTTTTTTAAGAGCAGATGACCGTGAAAATGTCTTCCCACAAACACTGCACTTGAAGGGTTTCTCTCCCGTGTGTGTTCTCTGGTGTGTTTTAAGAGCAGATGACCGTGAAAATGCCTTCCCACACACAGTGCACTTGAAGGGTTTATCTCCCGTGTGTGTTTTCTGGTGTGATTTAAGACCAGATGACTGTGAAAATGCCTTCCCACACACACTGCACTTGAAGGGTTTCTCTCCCGTGTGTGTTCTCTGGTGTGTTTTAAGAGCAGATGACCGTGAAAATGTCTTCCCACACACACTGCACAAGAAGGGTTTCTCTCCCGTGTGTGTTCTCTGGTGTGTTTTAAGAGCAGATGACCATGAAAATGCCTTCACACACACACTGCACTTGAAGGGTTTCTCTCCCGTGTGTTCTCTGGTGTGTTTTAAGAGCAGATGACCGTGAAAATGTCTTCCCACAAACACTGCACTTGAAGGGTTTCTCTCCCGTGTGTGTTCTCTGGTGTGTTTTAAGAGCAGATGACCGTGAAAATGCCTTCCCACACACAGTGCACTTGAAGGGTTTCTCTCCCGTGTGTGTTTTCTGGTGTGTTTTAAGAGCAGATGACTGTGAAAATGCCTTGACACACACAGTGCACTTGAAGGGTTTCTCTCCCGTGTGTGTTCTCTGGTGTTTTTTAAGAGCAGATGACCGTGAAAATGTCTTCCCACAAACACTGCACTTGAAGGGTTTCTCTCCCGTGTGTGTTCTCTGGTGTGTTTTAAGAGCAGATGACCGTGAAAATGCCTTCCCACACACAGTGCACTTGAAGGGTTTCTCTCCCGTGTGTGTTCTCTGGTGTTTTTTAAGAGCAGATGGCCGTGAAAATGTCTTCCCACAAACACTGCACTTGAAGGGTTTCTCTCCCGTGTGTGTTCTCTGGTGTGTTTTAAGAGCAGATGACCGTGAAAATGCCTTCCCACACACAGTGCACTTGAAGGGTTTCTCTCCCGTGTGTGTTTTCTGGTGTGATTTAAGACCAGATGACTGTGAAAATGCCTTCCCACACACACTGCACTTGAAGGGTTTCTCTCCTGTGTGTGTTTTCTGGTGTGTTTTAAGAGCAGATGACTGTGAAAATGTCTTCCCACAAACACTGCACTTGAAGGGTTTCTCTCCCGTGTGTGTTCTCTGGTGTGTTTTAAGAGCAGATGACCGTGAAAATGCCTTCACACACACACTGCATTTGAAGGGTTTCTCTCCCGTGTGTGTTCTCTGGTGTGTTTTAAGAGCAAATGAACCTGAAAATGTCTTTCCACACACACTGCACCTGAAGGGTTTCTCTCCCGTGTGTGTTCTCTGGTGTCTTTGAAGATGAGATGAATCTGAAAATGTCCTCCCACACACACTGCACTTGAAGGGTTTCTCTCCCGTGTGTGTTCTCTGGTGTGTTTTAAGAGTAGATGAATCTGAAAAAGTCTTCCCACACACACTGCACTTGAAGGGTTTCTCTCCCATGTGTGTTCTCTGGTGTCTTTGAAGATGAGATGAATCTGAAAATGCCTTCCCACACACACTGCACTTGAAAGGTTTCTCTCCCGTGTGTGTTCTCTGGTGTGTTTTAAGAGCAAATGAATCTGAAAATGCCTTCCCCCACACACTGTACTCGAAGGGTTTCTCTCCCGTGTGTTTTCTCTGGTGTTTTTTAAGAGTAGTAGAATCTGAAAATGCCTTCCCACACACACTGCACTTGAAAGGTTTCTCTCCCGTGTGTGTTCTCTGGTGTGTTTTAAGAGCAGATGAATCTGAAAATGTCTTCCCACACACACTGCACTTGAAGGGTTTCTCTCCCGTGTGTGTTCTCTGGTGAATTTTAAGAGCAGATGACTGTGAAAATGCCTTCCCACACAGAGTGCACTTGAAGGGTTTCTCTCCTGTGTGTGTTCTCTGGTGTTTTTTAAGAGTCGATGAATCTGAAAATGCCTTGTCACACACAGTGCACTTGAAGGGTTTCTCTCCTGTGCGAGTTCTCTGGTGCTGTGTCAAATTTCCAGTCCGATCCGTGCTGTATGCACGCTGGTCGCATTGTTGACTTGTCGTACCGAGCTGTGCTGAGTGCATTTGCTCCATCAGACCAGCGTCAGCTGCAGACAGAAAATAAGAATATCCACACCATCTACACGTCAGTATCGAGCCATGGAGGAATGCATACAGTCACACGTGACTTACACGTCTATATTCATTCATATATTCATGACTAGCTGTACTACCTGGCTTTGCCCGGGACTTGGATCCACCACGTCCGGCCACCTTTGTCTCCCCAGTGGCGATGTTCACACCGCAACAGTTACTCGTTTGAGGCTGAGTCGACCTAGGGAAGGCCCAGAAGCGGTTCAAATAATCGTCACCGGTGGTGGCCGTGAGCGGGAATCGAACTCGGGTCGCCGGGTTCGTAGCGCGGCGTAGCGCTAACCGCTACACTACAATGCGTTACACTTCCACATGCACACAGACACACACAGACACACACAGATACACACACACAGACAACGCTAACCGCTACACTACAATGCATTACGCTTCCACACACACACAGACACAAACACAGACACACACAGAAACACACATACACAGACAACGCTAACCGCAACACTACAATGCGTTACGCTTCCACACACACACACACAGACACACACGGACACACACACAGACACACACACACACACAGACACACACACAGACAACGCTAACCGCTACACTACAATGCGTTACTCTTCCACACACAGACACACAAAGACAAAGAGACAAAGATTACCCCGTATAGCCTTAACAGACTGTAGGGGCAAGTGCTGTTAGCGAGCACCTATGAAGGCCGGAACGGTACACGAGGGGGTGGGTGGCCAGCACCACGCCCGACCGCCTTTGTCTCCCTAGTGACGATGTTTACACACCGCACCAGGTACTCATTTGAGGCTGAGTCGACCTAGGGGAGGCCCGGGACCGGTTCAGATAATCGTCACTGGTGTTGGCCGTGAGCGGGAATCGAACCCGGGTCGCCAGGTTCATAGCGCAGCGCGCTAACCGCTACGCTATCGCTCCCCACACACACACAGACACACACACACAGACAAACACACACTGGCACACACACACAGATACACAGACACACACACAGACACACACAGACACACACACACACAGACACACACAGACACACACACAGACAACGCTAACCGCTACACTACAATGCGTTACTCTTCCACATGCGAGGGTCGCGTGACAGATTTGACGTCACAGCTCACTTGCCGTGCAAAAAATCTATACATTATTGAGCTCCCCTCCCCCCCCCAATAAAACACAAAAGTGTATTTGTATATTGTTTGCACGGTGTACAGTCTGGAAAGTACCCACATGGCAAATTTACAGTTTGTTGCATGTCGGGAAGTACGCTAAACATTTTGAACAGACGCACGCAATCACAACTTTGCCTTTTATATATATTTGGAGATGCAGTGAAAAACTTTCCCAAATTCATCACGCGGTTTGAGTTTATAGATTTTCAGTTTGATTTATTTTGGTTATAGTCCCGTGAGCCATTCGGCTCTTGAATCGGGTGCAACCACAACAAGCAACAAAACAAAAACACGACCAAGAGAAACATCTTACAGTGACTATGTGTGACTGTGCAAACAGCACTGTCATGGCACGCAATGAGAGGGCAAATGTCATAAATATTCCTGTAAGCCCTCGCATCTTCAACATTAATGTTGCCATAGAAACGTTGTGGGGTTTTTTGCTTCATTGTAAAAAAGAAAAATTATTATCTGTTATTTTATTTTCTATCTACTTGACTTTACCGAAAGAACCAAGAATATTAATTCCTGCAGTCACCAAAGTTTTAAGTCAAAACATTCACACACGTTGACAAAGCCTCACCTTGTGTTGTTGTGGGCAGGTCGCTTCTGATAACAAGAGCGGTATAGCAGCTCAAGCGGGCTTGGCCTGGTGAAAAAAATAAAAACTGCGTGAATATTTACAATAAAACAAAGTTACAAAGTGGCGAGCCGGGTGAAGACAAATTAAACTTAAGCGAGATAATTAAAGTAAACGCAATCAGGCGAGGGCAGGAGGCAAGGCCCCGCGTGGCTAGGCCCCGCGTTGTAAAGTTCCAACCTGGACATCGATTCCCATGCTCGCTGCTACTCAACTGACATCCCTACGAGAGAGGGAGGCTCTACCTTGGTAAACAACAACAACCACCACCACCATGAGAATTTCTCACCTCGGATTTCAGTGCAAGCGCGGATCGGCAGCCTCCTGTTACCTCGCGACGTCACGCGGGTAAGCAGGTAACAAGACGTCACTTCCGGGGTAAGAGACACGCCCCTCCCACAATGAGCGGCTCTGTAACTGAATAAATTATGTTAATGAGTCCGGGCCATATGTCGAAGGGCGTGGCTGCTGAACCCGTCGCAATAAACACTCGACTGCTTCAACAAACACATTATGTTAATGAACCGCCAGTCACTGGGCGTAGCTTTGCCCAAATAAGGATTGGCACTGGATTGATATCGGCAGTGACCCAAGCGGAGGTGACGTCACGCTCAAGAGCGGCGTGGACAGGGTTGGGGGAGTGTGAATACCTTGGTGACATGACGTCACTAGCGAGGTACACCTCCCGCTGGCACTTCATGCCGTTGAGGTCATGCTGAGTGGTGACGTCACAGAGCGGAGATGGAGTTTAAGTTGATTTAGATTTATTTTCCATTGCCCCCTCCCTTGGGTGCGTGAACTCAGCAACAACGTGGACATTATTGTGTGTACAGTGTGTGTGTGTGTACACACTGTGTGTGTGTACGTACGTACACACACAGTGTGTACGTAAATACACACTGTGTGTGTGTACGTACACACTGTGTGTGTGTGTAGTGGAGGTCAAAGGCGGTGCATTGCCCAGTCATCTGAGTCAGTCGACCCATGGCATCTTATCAATTAATTTTTTAAAATGTATTTTTATTTGTTATTTGTATTACATTTTTTCATTTTTTAAACTTTTATTTTGTTTATTTTTTGTTTTCTATCTACGTGACTTTACCGAAAGAACCAGGAATATGGTAGCGCATTCTCTATTTGTTGCAGAGATTCAAAGTTCAAATCCGACAGGCACACCTGGCTACCCCAGTAACATTCACCACATTATGCGCTGTTCTGCTTCACGGCGGATGTAAAACAGAGTATTGTGTCACTCACAACGCACAGGTTATTGCATGTTGGTGTCACGGTCAAAATTGTGGTAATTCCATACATTATCCGGAAACTCCACAACGTAGATGACGCGTCAATGATCGCCCCCTACCGACAGACTCATGTCCACGTGCAGGCCGGTGGTGGGCCACCTTGTGCCACACAGGGGCAGCTGCCACTAGGGGGCGCCCTTCGATTGTTTGAGATGAGATTCGATACGAAGCACCGAGTTGCTGAGGCAATTAGGCAAGCGACTTATGAGTGCAAATATGTTGTTTCTAACGTAGTGAATGCTTGGGAGCTTAATTTTCTCTCGCTCCTACTCACAGATTTACCCAGCCCACAGATCTTACATATGAAAAGCTAATGGTCAGTGAGGTCAGCAGCACTGTAGGTTCTGGTGTCAAGGACATGGGCCTGCATTCGCTGGTCCACTGCTATATAGTCCAGCGGATGTTCTTGCTTGGACCCGGCGTGAATCCATGATGTTGTCTGGATGCACAGATGCCAGAACAGCGTGTTGGCAATGACAAGCCCATAGGCTGCACAGAAGTCTAACAGCCTCCTACTGTTGTTATTGAGTTGATCTGGCCCATGCCTTCCAATCGCTCCAGACCAGGTGCCAGCATCATCACCAACTCGGGCATTAAAGTCACCCAACAAGATGACTCTATCCCGAGGGGCTACTTTTAGCTAACACCTGTGACAGGTCATAGAAGGAATCTGAATCCACGGGCTTGCCTGCATCCCTCCACTGATGTTCATCTTCGGTTGGGGCGTAAGCAACCACCACCACCACCACCATTCCCTGCCTCCTGTTGATGGGGAGGCAAGCCCAAAGTAGCCTGGGGCTTACAGCTTCCCACACCTCGCCGCCACCTTCCCACGCCACCTTCATGATTTTTTTCAGAATAAGAGCCACTCCTTGTTGTTTGGCATTCTCCTGCCCCGAGTGGAGGACTCTGCACCCCTCATGATGGCTGGAGTCAGAGCCAGTCCACTGGATCTCCTGAATGCCACAGAGATCCATGGTGGTACCGGTCCAGCTCTGTACAGAGTAGAAGCCTCTCCTCCACGTGGCCACTCTCAGTGGCTTTTTGCCATTTCTAGAGGAACCCCAAGGGTAAAGATTCAGGCATTGCTCCTCACAATGTCTGGCATCACAACCACCAACAACACACCTGTATTTGAATTGCAAGTAACTTTAATGAACACAACGCAACCCAAACAGCCGTTCGATTGAAAAACATAATATCCTTAATATTTCTGTTCTTCTTCGTGTGAGTCCCACACACACACACCCACTGCATTTAAATTCCAAATCATGTTCATAAACACACCGCCAGTCATTTTATTGGGTTCTCGTGCGTGCGATTGGAATCGGGTGAATTAATGTTCAACGCTGTTTTTTTATATCTCTCTCTCGTAACGTTGAGCGTAGGCGATCAAACCGGCCTGCAACCACAGCCACCTGGGGTGGTTTACTCTCCCCCGGTTGTTGCAGCCTTTCCAGAATTACTGCCTAAATTAAAACGTCGAGTTTAAATTTCGATTTAAAGCTTTCGTGACTGCAAGGATTCATCTTCTTTGGTTCTTTCGGTAAAGTCACCACCACGTAGAATGAGAATAAAATAATAAAATAACACAATAAATTCTCATTACGTTTCGGCCACAACGCAAGCGGCCATCTTCAGGTGAAAGGTACAGACCTGTCGGGACAACAGAGCTTCAATGGAGCTTCAATGGAGCTTTGTCGTCAAAAACAAAAAGAGACGGCCGCTTGCGTTGTGGTCGAAACGTCGTGAGAATTTTATTGTGTTATTTTGTTGTCGAGTTTGCGTGCTAAGATTGGTCCACAGCCATACACCACAATCCTACAGGGACGTCTCTCTCTCTCTTTAATGTGGAACACCGGAATGGAGTGAAATCACAGCTGACGCATCTGAAGGCATTCCTGTATTCCCCCGGGGAACGTTTCACCCCACACACGTACGTGTGTGTGTGTGTGTATATACGTCTCTTCATAAAATTAGTGCAAACCTGCAAGGGCGTATATTTATATAATTACGTGTAAGTTGAAATGGATTTTTGTTGTCACGGACAATGTCTGCCATTTGAGCCTCTGATGCAGCCGGACGTCATCAGTAAATGTCAAAGCAGCCAGACGAACTTCCCTCACTCAACACGAGCAGCAGAGAGATTGTCAACACCGCTGGCGTTTCCCATCGTACCCCAACTCCCATCGCTCGCGCCTTTTATTTTTACGCACAATTAAAAAAGTCATTGCCCGAAACGCCGCCGACTGCATACACGTTTAAACATTTTGATTTAAAGCTTTCGTGACTGCAGTAATTCATATTCTTAGCTCTTTCGGTAAAGTCACGTTGAAGGGAAACAATAAAATATATATAAAACAATATTTTTATTGTTTCATATATATTTTATTATTTTATTGTTTCCCTTCAACGTGACTTTATATATTTTATTATTTTATTGTTTCCCTTCAACGTGACTTTACCAAAAGAGCTAAGAATAAGGAAAACAAAGTTAAAGAAAAATAAAATGTATTTTTTTTTCAAGGCTAACGACGAATAAAATTCCGCATGCGCAACTGAAATCACTTTTCACTTCGTCTCTGGAGGCGCTTCAGCTGGACGAGGCCCCTGGGCTGCAGCCCCTGAAGCCCCCCCCCCCACGCCCGAATCCGGCCCCGATGTTGGATGTTGGTGGATGAGTGAGCGAGTGAGGACGAATGAGTGAGAGAGAGTGAGAGAGGGGAGTGTGAGTGAGGACGAGTGAGTGATGTACGCGCTATCGGTTCATCCGGCGGTTGTTTATTTTAGCGTTTCGGACGAATCGCGCGGCAGCAAACGTGCGATCGGGGCGACAAGCTCGTACGCGCGGAACGTTGCAAATTACACGGCTGTGGAAACTTTAGCTGACGTGGAAATAAGTCGATAATCCTTCGACGCGCCCGCACGCACAAAACCAGAGCGCCGCGCAAATTCGAGAATGGTGTTGAAACCGCGTCAACGATTGGGGGAAAACAATAGATCTCGAGGCTCACTCAAACAACAAATATTAAGGAACGCGACCCTAAATAACAAACCGTGAGGCGGCGTGGCGCGCTCGCGAGTCCCGACGTACCGCGGCGACGGTGCCGAAGCAGACGAGCAAAAAAATTCTAGATTTGAAGATTTAGTGACCGCGAGGATCCACACACTCTTTGGTTCTATTCGGTAAAGTCACGCAGGTAAAAAAAAAAAATCACCACGTTTCGGCCACAACACAAGCGGCCTTCATCAGGTGACTTCTTGTCCCGTTGTCTGTTAAAAGCTCTAACAGATAGGTGAAAACCCTCCCCGTAGAGGCTATCAATTCTAGATTGGAAGCTTTCGTTGACCGCGAGGATCCACGCTCTTTGGTTCTATTCGGTAAAGTCACGCGGGTAAAAAAAATTAAACAATAAAAAATCACGACGTTTCGGCCACAGCACAAGTGGGCGTCAAAGGTCTCGCCACAGAGCCCACGCCACTGGGTGGCGGGCCAAGGAGCTCGGGGAAAGAGCGGCGAGGGTCGTCGAGCATTCCGGCAAACTCGTAGCCACCTACCCGGCGGGTAACGGGGGCGGTTCCGTGTACACAACGCGCGCGCACGTGGCATCGTGACGTGTACACAACGCGTGTGCACGTGGCATCGTGACGTGTGTGCACGTGGCATCGTGACGTGTACACGTGGCATCGTGACGTGTACACAACGTGTGCACGTGGCATCGTGACGTGTGCACGTGGCATCGTGACGTGTGCACGTGGCATCGTGACGTGTGCACGTGGCATCGTGCCGTGTGCACGTGGCATCGTGACGTGTACACAACGTGTGCACGTGGGATCGTGACGTGTGCACGTGGCATCGTAACGTGTACACGTGGCATCGTGACGTGTACACGTGGCATCGTGACGTGTGCACGTGGCATCGTGACATGTACATAACGTGTGTGCACGTGGCATCGTGACGTGTGCACGTGGCATCGTGACGTGTACACAACGTGTGCACGTGGCATCGTGACGTGTGCACAAAGTAAAGGATTGGCGACCCTGTTGCCGGCGGTTTGGTGACGATGTTTCTCGCGTTGCTTAACGGAGATCGAGAAAGTTATGATTTAAAGCTTTCGTGACTGCGGCGATTCATATTCTTGGTTCTTTCGGTGAAGTCACCACGTTGAAGGGAATATATAATAAATTATGCATTTTATTGTTTTATATATATTTTATTATTTTATTGTTTCCCTTCAACGTGACTTTACCGAAAGAACCAAGAATATGAATATACATTTTGATTTAAAGCTTTCTTGACTGCAGCTAAATTCAGCTGACATAGCAAAGGGTGTTGAAAACAATCCTAATTGTGTTATGCATAAATTAATGTTCAATCGCAACTTAGAGGTGTGAATCCAGGCTCAGATGTCCTTAAATGCTGGGATGAACAGTTCCGACTTCAGCTGCATGTGTGTGCTGTGTTCACCTCCTGTTTCCATTCTTATAAAGAGTTCCAGAGGAAAACAAAAGTAAACTATTGTTACGCTATAACCTCCGTATTCAACAGAGTTAATAGACGTTACTGCAAACACAAACTGTACAATGTCACTGGGTAAACAGGTGGTGGCGTGTCTAGAATCACGCCTGGCCACCTTCATCTGCTTGGCATGAATGCTTCCTCACTCCACCAAGTAATGAATTGAGGATCAACGAACATAGCTGAGGCTAACTGGAGTTTGCGTGTCTCTCTCCGTGGTGAGATGTTAACTACCTCACCTGGTATACAGGAAGTCGTGGGTTCGATCCCGACCCTGACGCCTGCTGTATATTTGGAGTTTGCGAGTCTCTCCGCTGAGTGTCTTTGACCGATAGACATTGACACACGTATTCTTGTTTCTTTCGGTAAAGTTACGTAGATAGAAACTAACAATAACTGATAATACAATTACATTAAATAAAGACCACTTGTGTTGCGATCAAAACGACGTGAGTTTTTTGCTTTATTTGGAATTATTCATTTATTTTATTATTTTTATTTAATTTTCTATCTACGTGACTTTACCGAAAGAACCAAGAATATTAATTCCTGCAGTCACCAAAGTTTTAAGTCAAAACATTCACACACGTTGACAAAGCCTCACCTTGTGTTGTTGTGAGCAGGTCGCTTCTGATAACAAGAGCGGTATAGTAGCTCAAGCGGGCTTGGCCTGGTAACAAAAGAAAATAAAAACTGTGTGAATATTTACAATAAAACAAAGTTACAAAGTGGCGAGCCGGGTGAAGACAAATTAAACTTAAGCGAGATAATTAAAGTGAACGCAATCAGGCGAGGGCAGGAGGCAAGGCCCCGCGTGGCTAGGCCCCGCGTTGTAAAGTTCCAACCTGGACGTCGATTCCCATGCTCGCTGCTACTCAACTGACATCCCTACGAGAGAGGCTCTACCTTGGTAAACAACAACCACAACAACAACCACCACTACCACCAGCATGAGAATTTCTCACCTCGGATTTCAGTGCAAGCGCAGATCGGCAGCCTCCTGTTACCTCGCGACATCACGCGTGTAAGCAGGTAACATGACGTCACTTCCGCGGTAAGGGACACGCCCCTCCCACTATGAGCCGCACTGTAACTGAATAAATTATGTTAATGAACCCGGCCCATATGTCGAGTGATGGGGCGTGGCTGCTGAACCCGTCGCAATAAACACTCGACGGCTTCAAATACATTATGTTAATGAACCGCCAGTCACTCGGCGTAGCTTTGCCCAAATAAGGATTGCCACTGGATTGATATCGGCAGTGACCCAAGCGGAGGTGACGTCACGCTCAAGAGCGCCGTGGACGGGGTTGGGGAAGTGTGAATACCTTGGTGACATGACGTCACTAGCGAGGTACACCTCCAGCTGGCACTTCATGCCGATGAGGTCATGGGGATGGAGTTTAAGTTGATTTAGATTAATTTTCCATTGCCCCCTCCCTTGAGTGCGTGAACTCAGCAACAACAACGTGGACATTATTGTGTATACGTACACACTGTGTACACTTTGAGGCCACGTGAAGCGTCAAAGGCTCGCTGGAAGGAGGAAGTCGCGTGACAGTCTCAGCAGTTGCGATGGGTTAACTGACGGATGGCTATCGATTAGAAATCACATATCCCCGAGTCTCACCTGAGTGGCACCGCCTCACGCTGTTGTGGATCCCCACGTGGCTCGGAGCCTCAAAAGCTCCGTGACTCCTGGGTGGTGATACAAAGACAAAGATCCCCCGTGTAGCCTTAACAGACTGTTGGGGCAAGTGTTGTTAGCAAGTAGCAGCACCACCTATGAAGGCCGGAACGGTACACGAGGGGGTGGGTGGCCAGCACCGTGCCCGACCGCCTTTGTCTCCCCAGTAATGATATTTACACACCGCACCGGGTACTCATTTGAGGCTGACTCGACCTAGGGGAGGCCCAGAACCGGTTCAAATAATCGTCACTGGGTGTTGGCTGTGAGCGGGAATCAAACTCGGGTCGTTATGTTCGTAGAGCAGCGTAGCGCTAACCGCTAGACTACCGCCACACACGTTACACACACACACAGTACACACACACACAGCACACACACACGGTGCACACACAGTACACACACACAGTACACACACGCACAGTACACACACACGCACAGTACACACACATGCACGGTACACACAGACACAAAGTACACACACACGGTGCACACACGCACAGTACACACGCACACACAAACTCACAGTACACACACACACGCACAGTACACACACACAATACACACGCACGACACACACGCACGGTACACACGCGCGGCACGCCCACACTCCTTCAGTCACGTGACTAAGGTTGACGCCCCGCCACCGTCTCCCGAGGTGACCTCTTGGCTCTCTCGTCTCTCCTCGACACGTAGATTCATTTCTTACTCTTACCTAGAAACGTCATTGTCTGTCTCTGTGGACGAAACTTGCGAGGAATTGTACTCACAAACTGTGGGGTTTACGTTTCAAATAAAGTGCCCAGATACCACGCGATAAGCCCCGTGGTGAGCCAGTGCTATTCGTATTTCTAATCCGTCAACATGAAAGTAGTTAAATTAACAATTTATTACCAATCTCCATATATATCAAAGGCAAGTTGTGAATGTGTGTCTGTTCAAAATGTTTAGCGTACTTGCCGATACGCACCAAGCTTGAAATTTGCCATGTGGGTAATTTCCAGACTGTACACCATGCAAACATAAAAATACACTTTTGTATATATATTTTTTTGGGGGGGGCCCAAATAATGGATAAGCATGAAAACACCACGATACATAGGACTTACTTTGATTAGAATCTTGGAATTGATTGTGTACATGTTGAAATTGGTCAATTTGCATTTTGAGCATACTGCTGTTTTAATAAATGTTCATGATTCTGAGAATATAACTGTAATTCTGAGCATCATAATGACCATATTGGAATTGTCATCATGAATGGGAGTTCAATTATTTTTTATAATAGGAATGCGGTTTTGAGCATGACTATTGATATTTCAGACTCATTTATGACAATAGATTCACGATTAAATTGCGATTTTGTTTTGCTCATCAATCAGGATACTGTTAATGATGCGCATGCCCATAAATTGTTGAAATGACTAGAAATGCAAGTTGTGTATACTCTCCAACCCCATTCCTCTACCTACCCATTCCCTTGACGGGCTCCGTGCCCACTTAAACCCATGGCGGTGATGATTCCACCTCTCGCTGTAACAATCAAAGCACCTCCAACTTCTGAATGCAAAGGTGCTGGGTTGGTGCAACGCCAAAACACATCGTCAACGCCGCTCCCAAGCCCGCCCTACGTTAGTTAAAGCGTTATGATCAACAAAATAAAAAGTATAATGGTGCGGCGACTGGAGATGTCACTGTGTGTGGTGCCGGGCCTGCGAGGCCACGGCGGGATGGACACTGTCGTGGGTACACCCCGGACACACGTGGTGTAGCACAGCCCTAGTGGGGGGCTCGGGTGAGCGCTGGTTAAGCGCCGTGGCTCCCGTTGAGAGAGCGAGAGAGCGTCAGCCCAGCCAGGGTTACGTTGGGGGCGTGGTACCTCTGGCTGACCTGGGGACGCGTGACCGGATTATACTGGAGGGGGGCCACCGGCGGAGGGGGGCCAATGGGTGGTCACGTGGTCCGGGAAGAACTCTCGAGAGCTTTCAGGCAAGGGCGAGAGAGTTCTAGAAGGTGGGCGGGGCAAGAGGCGGAGCCAGCCCCATATAAGGGGGGGGGCCCTGGGAGGGGCTCGGGGCCCTTACTGTTGGAGAGGCAGCAGATCCACGTCAAGCTTGAAGAAGCCTCCAGCCACGTGGTCCGGGACCCAGCTTTTGGTCCGGACCGGGATAGTGGAGCCGTGTCTAGTTCTGCCGTAGCGTGGTTAGTTGGGTGGTCACCACCCCAGAGTTTGTTGTGTCAATAGCCCTAGAGTGTGTTGTGTTAATAGCCTGGAGTGTGTTGTGTTAATAGCCTGTAGTGTCTTGTGTTAATAGCCCTGTAGTGTGTTGTGTTAATAGCCCTGTAGTGTGTTGTGTTAATAGCCTGGTGTTGTGTTAATAGCCCTGGAGTGTTTGTGTTAATAGCCTGGAATATGTTGTGTTAATAGCCTGTAGTGTGTTGTGTTAATTGCCTGGAGTGTGTTGTGTTACTAGCCTGGAGTGTGTTGTCTTAATAGCCTGGAGTGTGTTGTGTTAATAGCCTGGAGTGTGTTGTGTTAATAGCCTGGAGTGTGTTATGTAAATAGCCTGGAGTGTGTTGTGTTAATAGCCCTGGAGTGTGTTGTGTTAATAGCCCTGGAGTGTGTTGTGTTAATAGCCTGGAGTGTGTTGTGTTAATAGCCTGGAGTGTGTTGTGTTAATAGCCTGGAGTATGTTGTGTTAATAGCCTGGAGTGTGTTGTGTTAATAGCCTGGAGTGTGTTGTGTTATTAGCCTGGAGTGTGTTGTGTAAATAGCCTGGAGTGTGTTGTGTTAATAGCCTGGAGTGTGTTGTGTTAATAGCCTGGAGCTTGTTGTGTTAATAGCCTGGAGTATCTTGTGTAAATAGCCTGGAGTGTGTTGTGTTAATAGCCTGGAGTGTGTTGTGTTAATAGCCTGGAGTATGTTGTGTTAATAGCCTGGAGTATGTTGTGTTAATACTTGGAGTATGTTGTGTTAATAGCCTGGAGTGTGTTGTGTTAATAGCCTGGAGCTTGTTGTGTTAATAGCCTGGAGTGTGTTGTGTTAATAGCCCTGGAGTGTGTTGTGTTAATAGCCTGGAGTGTGTTGTGTTAATAGCCTGGAGTGTGTTGTGTTAATAGCCTGGAGTGTGTTGTGTTAATAGCCTGGAGTGTGTTGTGTTAATAGTTAATAATCGTGTTGCTCCTAAGATGTCTGCGACTCAGTTACACCCCACCTGCTGGTTATACACAACAACAACCGCCATTCGCCACAAGTGTCGGTGACGTCACCACGGCGCTTGTGCCAGGCTAAGTGCACGTTAAGGCAGCATGAAGTATCGAACGCCCGTCATTATGTTCGGGCACACGTATCAGCAGCATTTGCAGCAACTGCGGTCCGTGTTTGCCAAAGTGCAGGCAGCCAATCTCAAATTTAAACTTGCAAAAGTGCCACCTCTTGCAAACATCGATGCAGTATTTGGGCCACATCGTTAGCGAGTCCGGGTTAGCCATGGCTCCCGACAAAACGGCGCGCGTGCACACATGGCCAACCCCCAAGTCGGTGGGTGAAGTTCCCAATTTTGTCGGGGTTTCACGTCATTATCACCACTTTGTTCCCCAAGTTCGCGACGATCCCAAAACCGCTCCACACGCTCGCTGCTAAGGGCCAGAGATTTCGGTGGGGGGGGGGGTGGGGGGAGGAGGCCGCGTTTGTCGCCTCGCGCGAAGGCCTCGTCAGCGCGCCGACCCCTCGGTGGACGTTTACCACCGAGTGACCAGCGTGCGTGCTTAATGGGTGCTGGTTGACGTAAGCCATCGTGCGCGAGGTTGCCACGTGCTGTAGTGGCATCTGTCAACGCGCCGCCACCCGAGGCGGATGCACGTAGGTGACGGCACGTTGGGTCTCACGCGCGCTGAATGGGGACGCCTCCAGATGGAGGACGCCTCGCTGTTGAAATTGCTCCACCGCGTTGGTACGAGAGGCAGTAAAAGCAAGCCATCGGGGATGCATGTCCCTAATAGTCCTCCACGAATGACTTTTGATAAGACGGGTTGAAGAGCTGCAGTGTTATTGCATGGTGGTGCCGAATGCTCTGCAGGGTAAACTCACGCGCCGGGTGGTCCCATGAGAAATTAATGCACCTCAGAATCCGTGAAACCTTGCTGACACTAAAGCGTTGACTTCTATTGGCCCTTGGTGACGGACAAAGTATACCACATGGTAAAAGGTTGTACTGATTGCACACCCCGCAAGCCACCAACGAGGCAGGCCCAGCCTCCATTACGATCTATCACGGTGTCTCATATCAATGAGCTCATCGCACTGGACATTCTCGGGCCGTTCCCTGCCACTCAGAGGGGAAACAAATGTATCCTGGTCGGGGTAGAATACCTGTTCCGGGGGCCGGTGGCATCGCCTCTGCCAGACCAGCCAGCCGCATCCATTGCGGACACGTTCTTGCACGGCTACGTCATGGACAAGGGGGCTCCTGAACAACTTCCTGCAGACCAGGGGCGGAATTGTTCTTCTCGATTGTTACGGGAGGTGTGCAACTCCCTGGGTGCAAAAACAAATCAGGACCCTGCCCCACCATCCTCAGACGGACGGGGTGGCGGAGCGCTTCCACAGAACCCATACGTCCACATTGTGCCAACGGATCAATGAGGCGAACTGGGGTTTGCACATTCCCGGTGTCCTGCCCACTATATAGCATGGCCCATTAATGCCTCAACAGGATTCTCCCCATTTTACCTCGTGTATGGGAGGGAGAATGAGCCACCCATGCAAGCTCAGCCGGGCATGGATTTGGGAGGGAAGAGAGCCGTCATGCCCATGCAGGCCACACTCGGGCGTTTGACGGAGGCGTGGGAGGCGTCTCGGGGGAATTCGGCCAAACGGCAGGCCGCAAACGAGAAGCCGGTGGGACCGCGGGAGGTCCAGGACCCCGTGGACCACTGGGGCTAAGGCGGGGCCGCATTTTCCCCAGGTGCCCTTGGGTACATCGCCTAAATTACACCGAGCGTGGCAGGGCCCTGTCGAGGTGATCGAGGCCAAGGGGCCGCAGCGCGTCCGTACGCAGGTCGCTTGCCGCCGCTGGTTTGTGCCTCCGTCGTGGTTAAAGCCCCCCCCTACATCCCGCCACATGTAGACGGTTCGTCTCCGGCTCCAGAGCGGCGGGTGTCTGATGCGTCCGACGTGCCGGGGCGGGTGAGCCCGGAAGTTGTGCTTCAGGAGGATTCTGCTGCGTCGCCCGCAGGATCCCATCACTCCCTGTGATGGACCACGTGTGGAGGCCGGGTTGCCATCTTCTCCTCCAAGGCAGGGGCTGCGCCCATTAGGCCATCTGCGTAATGTCCCAGTGGTCCCCAGCGCGCAAGTTCCTGCTCGAGATGGGGGGACTGGCGGCGATGGCTCGTGCAAAGAGTTGCTTCGGTCCGCTGGACCGCTCCCTCCTGTCATTCAATTGTGTTCCCACGCCGTCTGGCGGGTGGTCGCAGCCGCGAGCCGGGCCGTGGCTTCTGGTTGATCCGTCGGAAATTGTTACGCTTCCCTCGCGGTTCAGGGGTTAATCGTTAAAAGGGTTTTTGTTTCGAACGTTCGGTAGCCCTCCCTGTTAGGTAAATTGCGTTAGCGCACATTCCTGTTAGTGTTACCCCTCCTTACGGTGAGGGAAAAAAAGTATTTGATCCCCCTGCTGATTTTGTACGTTTGCCCACTGACAAAGAAATGATCAGTCTATAATTTTAATGGTAGGTTTATTTGAACAGTGAGAGACAGAATAACAACAACAAAATCCAGAAAACGCATGTCAAAAATTTATTTGCATTTTAATAAGGGAAATAAGTATTTGACCCCTCTGCAAAACATGACTTAGTACTTGGTTGCAAAACCCTTGTTGGCAATCACAGAGGTCAGACGTTTCTTGTAGTTGGCCACCAGTTTTGCATGTTCGGTCGACCTTTTGAAGACAGAATATTTGAAACTCAAAATAGTTTTTAGCAACCACCAAATAATTTCCTCTGAACCTTAACCTGAACATCAAGTCGAGCGTTGGGGTTATGCTCCCTAGGTTTTACGTAAAACTCCATATCGGCAATCTAGTTCTACCCTCCACACATTTTGCACCGCTTTTAATCAACGCGCGCCCAGCGACAATCGGCGCGTTCAGCAAAGGCAACTTCAAACGTGACGTTAAAACAATCGCCGTCAACAAATGATAACCGTCGAACGACGATGAAGGGTGTCAGTTCAATCCCCGGTCGGGGGTCGACTCGGCCCGCCATCGTCACCGTCGTCGACACCTCTCGGCCGTCGCGAAGCGAGCACCACTTTCTGCAAGTGAAGTCAACCAGCCCCACCGTAGGAACGAGGCGGCCTTCGTGTCCACAACGAACACAATCTAGTTCTACCCTCCACACATTTTGCACCGCTTTTAATCAACGCGCGCCCAGCGACAATCGGCGCGTTCACCCCTCTCCCGCTCCGGCCCCCTCGCCGGCTCGCAACGGCGGCGACCGCCGACGGCGGCGGCCATGTGACGTCCGAGGCGACCGAACGCAAAGAGGCGGAAACCTCCTCAGGGTTCCACGCGGAGACCTGGGGACACTTGGAGGCATTCAATCAAGATTCTAGGTTTTCGTGACTGCAGGGGAGCCACACCCTTTGGTTCTTTCGGTAAAAGTCATCACGTAGGTATAAAGTCAGGTAGGTATAAAATAAAGTAAATTAAATCACGTGACGTTTCGGGTGCAACACGACAAGCGTCCGTCATCAGGTGGGACAACCACAGCAAGAGACAGTTGCTGAAGTGGGCAAAAGGGTTGCCGTGACAAGAGGCTACGTAGGTAAGAGAGGGAGGAGGAGCCAGGGAGGAGAGATAGAGAGGGGGGTGTGGGGGGTAGGGGAGTGGAGTGCTGCTAGAGGGATTAGGAAACTAGCAAGGAAATGCCGGGGGGGGGGGGTGGGGGGGAGTGAGCGGGTCAGGGAGTGGGAGGCTGAAGAAACTGGAGATGCGGATATGAAGGCAACACCATAAAGCAGTTAAGGTTTTACCTGGTTAATAACATCCTTCCAATGATTGCTCAATTTGTATCCATCTTCTCAGTTGAAGTTATGTCTATGTTTAGATATCTGGATGGCTTCATGAACAAACCTTTGATAGTGGTTTGCAGAGTACCTTGGTCTTGGAAAAAAACTAAATCATGAGAGCCCACAGCGTTATAGCAATGGTCAGCCACGGCGGAGGTATTGGTTCTGCCGTCTTTCAGATCTGACTTGTGCTCGCGAACACGGTCCGAGATATGTCGTTTCGTTTCCCCAATGTAACAGCCACCACAGGTGCAACTTAGTTTGAAGACTCGAGGATATTGCATGTCAGGAATGACATCCTTCACCGATGGGATTAGATCACGGATTTTGTGTACTGTACTGAATCGGACCTGGATCTTGTGTTTAAGATTTTGGAAATATTTTTGGTAACGCCTGCTATGTATGGTAACGTCATGGTGTTGATCGGCGTCTCAGGGGGTTGTTTCTCCATGGTTGGAGAAACAGCTTTGCGAATAATACGGTCCGAGTACCCATTCCCTCATCAAAACACTACACCATAGGGCCCACTGTATTTCTGACCAACACCACCTAGCCAGTGAACTGGAACACGTACACCAGGCCCTCAAGATGAATGGGTACTCGCAAAGCTGTTTCTCCAACCGTGTTTCTCCAATCATGTTTCTCCAACCATGGAGCAACAACCCCCTGAGACGCCGATCAAAACCATCACGTTATCATACATAGCAGGCGTTACCAAAAAGTTTTCCAAAATCTTAAACAAACACAAGATCCAGGTCCAATTCAGTACAGCACACAAAATCCGTGATCTAATCCCATCGGTAAAGGATGTCATTCCTGACATGCAATATCCTGGAGTCTACAAACGAAGTTGCACCTGTGGTGGCTGTTATATTGGGGAAACGAAACGACATATCTCGGACCGTGTTCGCGAGCACAAGTCAGATCTGAAACACGGCCGTGGCTGACCATTGCTATAACGCTGTGGGCTCTCATGATTTCGTTTTTTCCGAGACCACGGTACTCTGCAAACCTTCAGGCTACTATCAAAGGTTTGTTCATGAAGCCGTCCAGATATATAAACTTAGACGTAACTTCAACCGAGAAGATGGATACAAATTGAGCAATCATTGGAAGGATGTTGCCTTCATATCCGCATCTCCAGTTTCTTCAGCCTCCCACTCCCAGCCCCGCCCACTCCCCCCCCCCCCCCCGGCATTTCATTGCTAGTTTCTTAATCCCTCTAGCAGCACTCCACTCCCCCTACCCCATGCCCCCCTCTCTCTATCTCTCCTCCCTGGCTCCTCCCCCCCTCTCTTACCTACATAGCCTCTTGTCACGGCAACCCTTTTGCCCACTTCAGCAATTGTCTCTTGCTATGGTTGTCCCACCTGATGACGGACGCTTGTTGTGTTGCGCCCAAAACGTCACGTGATTTAATTTATTTTATTTTATACCTACCTACGTGATGACTTTACCGAAAGAACTTGGAGACATCACGACACCAAACAGCACGGTGCGAAGCCGAGACGCTTGGAGCGAGCCGCACACCTACACCCCCTCCCTCCCCCCCATGGTGAACTGGCCTCACCCATGTCAGAGTGAACCCCCTCCCTCCCCCCCATGGTGAACTGGCCTCTCCCATGTCAGAGGGAACCCCCACCCTTACCCAGTGCCCGCCCCTCCTGACCCCCCCCTCCCGGAATGACGATTCCATCTCGGCGTCACGACCTGTCTCAGTCGGTCCATCCACTCACCCACCCTCCCACCCCTCTCCCTGCCCCCTCCTCCCTCGGCTCTCCCTCCTCCCCCCGCTCCACCCCCCGCCTCCCTCCCCGATCTTCTCTGCGCCTCCCCCCTCGCCCGTTCCCCCACCCCTCCCTCCGCTCCCCCCGCCCCTCCTCTCGCCGCCTCCTCTCTCACCCCCCCTCCCCCCGCTCTGCTCCTCCCCCCCCCTCTCCCCCCCCGCCCCGCCATGCCCCCCCCGGCGGCCGTCCACGCCTCCTCCGCTGGATTGAAGTAAACGTTGACCCCCCGGCTCACGAGCTCCCGTCGCCTCTCGGCGAACCTCTGGTTCATCGCATGCTGCTCCCTCAGGAAGGCGTCGTGCTCCCTCGCCTCCCTCGCCCGCTCCGCCGCGTCCCTCTGCCTCGCTCGTTCGCTCCTCTCCCGCCTCGATTCCCCGCGGCCCGTGGCTCCGCCGGCGCCCTCCGGGTGCCGGCCCTCCCTGGCCAGTGGCCGCCCCCTGTCGGGGACAATCAGCTGCCTCAGCCTGGCCGAGATGTCGGTGATCCTTCTCGGGTCTCCTCCTCCTCCGCCTCCTCCGCCTCCTCCGCCTCCTCCGCCGCCGCCTCGGCCCCTGTCCATGGCCGGCGGTTGTCACCGCTCGGATTCTCGCTCGGCCCTCCTGTGTCACAAGCAGTGGGTCTCTGTGAGTGTGGGTCTCTGTGGGTCTCTGTGAGTGTGGGTCTCGGTGGGTCTCTGTGAGTATGGTTCTCTATGAGGGTTGGTCTCTGTGAGGGTGGGTCTCTGTGGGTCTCTGTGAGTATGGGTCTCTGTGGGTCTCTGTGAGTATGGGTCTCTGTGGGTCTCTGTGAGTGTGGGTCTCTGTGGGTCTCTGTGAGTGTGGGTCTCTGTGGGTCTCTGTGGGTATCTGTGAGTGTGGGTCTCTGTGGGTCTCTGTGAGTGTGGGTCTCTGTGGGTCTTTGTGCGTGTGGGTCTCTGTGGGTCTCTGTGGGTCTCTGTGAGTGTGGGTCTCTGTGGGTCTCTGTGGGTCTCTGTGAATGTGGGTCTCTGTGAGTCTCTGTGAGTAGGGGTCTTTGTGAGTGTGGTTCTCTGTGAGTATGGGTCTCTGTGGGTCTCTGTGAGTGTGGGTCTCTGTGGGTCTCTGTGAGTATGGGTCTCTGTGCGTGTGGGTCTCTGTGGGTCTCTGTGAGTATGGGTCTCTGTGAGTGTGGGTCTCTGTGAGTATGGGTCTCTGTGGGTCTCTGTGAGTGTGGGTCTCTGTGAGTATGGGTCTCTGTGAGTATGGGTCTCTGTGAGTATGGGTCTCTGTGGGTCTCTATGAGTATGGGTCTCTGTGAGTATGGGTCTCTGTGAGTGTGGTTCTCTGTGAGTATGGGTCTCTGTGGGTCTCTATGAGTATGGGTCTCTATGAGTGTGGTTCTCTGTGAGTATGGGTCTCTGTGAGTATGGGTCTCTATGAGTATGGGTCTCTGTGAGTATGGGTCTCTATGAGTATGGGTCTCTATAAGTGTGGGTCTCTGTGAGTATGGGTCTCTGTGAGTGTGGGTCTCTGTGGGTCTCTGTGAGTGTGGGTCTCGGTGGGTCTCTGTGAGTATGGTTCTCTATGAGGGTTGGTCTCTGTGAGGGTGGGTCTCTGTGGGTCTCTGTGAGTATGGGTCTCTGTGGGTCTCTGTGAGTATGGGTCTCTGTGGGTCTCTGTGAGTGTGGGTCTCTGTGGGTCTCTGTGAGTGTGGGTCTCTGTGGGTCTCTGTGGGTATCTGTGAGTGTGGGTCTCTGTGGGTCTCTGTGAGTGTGGGTCTCTGTGGGTCTTTGTGCGTGTGGGTCTCTGTGGGTCTCTGTGAGTGTGGGTCTCTGTGGGTCTCTGTGAATGTGGGTCTCTGTGAGTCTCTGTGAGTAGGGGTCTTTGTGAGTGTGGTTCTCTGTGAGTATGGGTCTCTGTGGGTCTCTGTGAGTGTGGGTCTCTGTGGGTCTCTGTGAGTATGGGTCTCTGTGCGTGTGGGTCTCTGTGGGTCTCTGTGAGTATGGGTCTCTGTGAGTGTGGGTCTCTGTGAGTATGGGTCTCTGTGGGTCTCTGTGAGTGTGGGTCTCTGTGAGTATGGGTCTCTGTGAGTATGGGTCTCTGTGAGTATGGGTCTCTGTGGGTCTCTATGAGTATGGGTCTCTGTGAGTATGGGTCTCTGTGAGTGTGGTTCTCTGTGAGTATGGGTCTCTGTGGGTCTCTATGAGTATGGGTCTCTATGAGTGTGGTTCTCTGTGAGTATGGGTCTCTGTGAGTATGGGTCTCTATGAGTATGGGTCTCTGTGAGTATGGGTCTCTATGAGTATGGGTCTCTATAAGTGTGGGTCTCTGTGAGTATGGGTCTCTGTGAGTGTGGTTTTCTCTGAGTCTCTATGAGCATGGGTCTCTATGAGTATGGGTCTCTGTGAGTATGGGTCTCTGTGAGTATGGGTCTCTGTGGGTCTCTATGAGTATGAGTCTCTGTGAGTATGGGTCTCTGTGAGTATGGGTCTCTGTGGGTCTCTGTGAGTATGGGTCTCTGTGGGTGTGGTTCTCTGTGAGTATGGGTCTCTGTGAGTATGGGTCTCTGTGGGTCTCTATGAGTATGAGTCTCTGTGAGTATAGGTCTCTGTGGGTCTCTATGAGTATGGGTCTCTGTGAGTATGGGTCTCTGTGAGTGTGGTTCTCTGTGAGTATGGGTCTCTGTGGGTCTCTATGAGTATGGGTCTCTATGAGTGTGGTTCTCTGTGAGTAGGGGTCTCTGTGAGAATGGGTCTCTATGAGTATGGGTCTCTATAAGTGTGGGTCTCTGTGAGTATGGGTCTCTGTGAGTGTGGTTCTCTGTGAGTCTCTATGAGTATGGGTCTCTATGAGTATGGGTCTCTGTGAGTATGGGTCTCTGTGAGTATGGGTCTCTGTGGGTCTCTATGAGTATGGGTCTCTGTGAGTGTGGTTCTCTGTGAGTATGGGTCTCTGTGAGTGTGGTTCTCAGTGAGTCTCTATGAGTATGGGTCTCTATGAGTATGGGTCTCTGTGAGTATGGGTCCCTGTGAGTATGGGTCTCTGTGGATATCTATGAGTATGGGTCTCTGTGAGTGTGGTTCTCTGTGAGTATGGGTCTCTGTGAGTATGGGTCTCTGTGAGTATGGGTCTCTGTGGGTCTCTGTGAGTATGGGTCTCTGTGGGTGTGGTTCTCTGTGAGTATGGGTCTCTATGGGTCTCACTCAGTGTGGGACCTTACCTGGTCAAATTCAAATGCTTGTGATGTGATGTGTGATGATGATGGTTGGCTTGGATCACACGGCCTACGCGGAGGGTGGGGGGATGCGTGACGTCATCAGGTGACATCACATATGTGACGTCACCACTCACTTGCCGTGACTAATATTAATATATACAAAAGTCTATTTTTATACTTGTTGCATTGTGTACAGTCTGGAAGCTACCCAGGTGCCAAATTTCAAGTTTGTTGCATGTTGGAAAGTAAGCTAAACATTTCGAACAGACACACATTCACAAATTTCCCTTTTATACATCATAAACTGTATATTATGTGTGTATATATAAACTGTACATTACGTGTGTATAAACTGTGTATTATGTGTGTGTATATAAACTGTATATTATGTGTATAAACTGTATATTATGTGTATGTATAAACTGTATATAAAGTGTGTATATAAACTGTATATTAAGTGTAAATAAACTGTATATTATGTGTTGTATATAAACTGTATATTATGTGTGTGTATAACCTGTATATTAAGTGTATATAAACTGTATATTATGTGTGTATATAAACTGTATATTATGTGTATATAAACTTTATATTACGTGTGTATATAAACTGTATATTACGTGTGTATATAAACTGTATATTATGTGCGTATATAAACTGTATATTATGTGTATGTATAAACTGTATATTATGTGTATATATAAACTGTATATTATGTGTGTATATAAACTGTATATTATGTGTGTGTATGAACTCTATATTATGTGTATATGAACTGTATATTACGTGTGTATATAAACTGTATATTATGTGTATATATAAACGGTATATTATGTGTATGTATAAACTGTATATTATGTGTATATATGAACTGTATATTATGTGTATATAAACTGTATATTATGTGTATATAAACTGTATATTATGTGTATATAAACTGTATATTATGTGTATGTATAAACTGTATGTTATGTGTATATATAAACTATATATTATGTGTGTATATAAACTGTATATTACGTGTGTATAAACTGTATATTATGTGTATATATAAACTGTATATTACGTGTGTATATAAACTGTATATTACGTGTGTATATAAACTGTATATTATGTGTATGTATAAACTGTATATTATGTGTATATAAACTGTATATTATGTGTGTATATAAACTTATTATTACGTGTGTATATAAACTGTATATTATGTGTGTATATAAACTGTATATTATGTGTATATAAACTGTATATTATGTGTGTATATAAACTGTATATTATGTGTGTATATAAACTGTATATTACGTGTGTATATAAACTGTATATTATGTGTGTATATAAACTGTATATTATGTGTATGTATAAACTGTATATTATGTGTATATATAAACTGTATATTATGTGTGTATATAAACTGTATATTACGTGTATATATAAACTGTATATTATGTGTATATATAAACTATATTATGTGTGTATATAAACTGTATATTATGTGTGTATATAAACTGTATATTATGTGTGTATATAAACTGTATATTACGTGTGTATATAAACTGTATATTATGTGTATATATAAACTGTATATTATGTGTGTATATAAACTGTATATTATGTGTGTATATAAACTGTATATTACGTGTGTATATAAACTGTATATTATGTGTGTATATAAACTGTATATTATGTGTGTATATAAACTGTATATTACGTGTGTATATAAACTGTATATTATGTGTATATATAAACTGTATATTATGTGTGTATATAAACTGTATATTATGTGTGTATATAAACTGTATATTACGTGTGTATATAAACTGTATATTATGTGTGTATATAAACTGTATATTAGGTGTGTGTATATAAACTGTATATTATGTGTATGTATAAACTGTATATTATGTGTATATAAACTGTATATTACGTGTGTATATAAACTGTATATTACGTGTGTATATAAACTGTATATTATGTGTATATATAAACTGTATATAAACTGTATATTACGTGTGTATATAAACTGTATATTATGTTTGTATATAAACTGTATATTACGTGTGTATATAAACTGTATATTATGTGTATATATAAACTGTATATTATGTGTGTATATAAACTGTATATTATGTGTGTATATAAACTGTATATTACGTGTGTATATAAACTGTATATTATGTGTATATAAACTGTATATTATGTGTGTTTATATAAACTGTATATTATGTGTATGTATAAACTGTATATTATGTGTATATAAACTGTATATTACGTGTGTATATAAACTGTATATTACGTGTGTATAAACTGTATATTATGTGTATATATAAACTGTATATAAACTGTATATTACGTGTGTATATAAACTGTATATTATGTTTGTATATAAACTGTATATTACGTGTGTATATAAACTGTATATTATGTGTATATATAAACTGTATATTACGTGTTATATAAACTGTATATTACGTGTGTATATAAACTGTATATTACGTGTGTATATAATCTGTATATTATGTGTATATAAACTGTATATTATGTGTGTATATAAACTGTATATTACGTGTGTATATAAACTGTATATTATGTGTGTATATAAACTGTATATTATGTGTGTATATAAACTGTATATTATGTGTGTATATAAACTGCATATTACGTGTATATAAACTCTATATTATGTGTATGTATAAACTGTATATTATGTGTATATATAAACTGTATATTATGTGTGTATATAAACTGCATATTACGTGTGTATATAAACTGTATATTATGTGTATATATAAACTGTATATTATGTGTGTATATAAACTGTATATTATGTGTGTATATAAACTGTATATTATGTGTATATATAAACTGTATATTACGTGTGTATATAAACTGTATATTATGTGTGTATATAAACTGTATATTACGTGTATATAAACTGTATATTATGTGTATATATAAACTGTATATTATGTGTATATATAAACTGTATATTATGTGTGTATATAAACTGTATATTATGTGTATATATAAACTGTATATTATGTGTGTATATAAACTGTATATTATGTGTGTGTATGAACTGTATATTATGTGTGTATATAAACTGTATTTCACGTGTGTATATAAACTGTATATTGACGATGACGATGATGACGATGCCACGTGTCTATTGATGACGATGACGACGATGCCACGTGTCTACTGATGACGATGACGATGATGACGATGCCACGTGTCTACTGGTGACGACGATGATGACGATGCCACGTGTCTACTGATAATGACGATGCCACGTGTCTACTGATGACGACAATGATGACGATGATGACGATGCCACGTGTCTACTGATGACGACGATGCCACGTGTCTACTGATGACGACGATGATGACGATGCCACGTGTCTACTGATGATGACGATGACGACGATGCCACGTGTCTACTGATGACGACGATGATGACGATGCCACGTGTCTACTGATGATGACGATGCCACGTGTCTACTGACGATGATGATGACGATGCCACGTGTCTACTGATGATGATGATGACGATGCCACGTGTCTACTGATGACGACGATGATGACGATGCCACGTGTCTACTGATGACGACGATGATGACGATGCCACGTGTCTACTGATGATGACGACGATGCCACGTGTCTACTGATGACGATGATGACGATGCCACGTGTCTACTGATGATGACGATGATGACGATGCCATGTGTCAACTGATGACGATGATGACAATGCCACGTGTCTACTGACGATGACGATGATGACGATGCCACGTGTCTACTGATGACGATGATGACGATGCCACGTGTCTACTGATGATGACGATGATGACGATGCCATGTGTCAACTGATGACGATGATGACAATGCCACGTGTCTACTGACGATGACGATGATGACGATGCCATGTGTCAACTGATGACGATGATGACGATGCCACATGTCTACTGATGACGACGATGACGACGATGCCACGTGTCTACTGATGACGACGATGACGATGCCACGTGTCTACCTGATGACGACGATGAGGACGATGCCACGTGTCTACTGATGACGACGATGATGACGAACGCCGACGAACGGCGGCAGTCGCCCGACTCGGCACAGGGACTCACCAAACGTGGCGGCAGTCTTAGCGACGCTTTGCACGCGGCAACTTCTTCACGCAAACAGCCACCCCGTCTACAACACGCGGCAGGGGCAACGATCAAGCGGGCAGCAGCAGTCAGTCAGTCTCTCTCTGTGTGTGTGTCTCTCTCTGTCTATCCCTGTGTGTCTCTCTCTGTCTATCCCTCTCTCTGTCTCTGTTTCTATCCCTGTCTCTTTCTCTGTCTATCCCCGTCTCTCTCTCTGTGTGTGTCTCTCTCTCTGTCTATCCCTGTGTGTCTCTCTGTGTGTCTCTCTCTGTCTATCCCTCTCTCTGTCTGTGTCTCTCTCTGTGTCTATCCCTGTCTCTCTCTCTCTGTCTATCCCCGTCTCTCTCTCTCTGTTTCTCTCTCTGTCTATCCCTGTGTGTCTCTCTGTGTCTCTCTCTCTCTGTCTATCCCTCTCTCTGTGTCTCTCTCTGTCTCTGTGTCTATCCCTGTCTGTCTGTCTCTCTGTCTATCCCTGTGTGCCTCGGTGTCTCTGTCTCTCTCTCTGTGTCTCTGTCTGTGTCTTTTGTGTTTTTCTCTGTGTCTCTCTCTCTGTGTCTCTCTCTCTGTCTATCTCTCTCTCCGTCTCTGTCTCTCTCTCTGTCTCTCTGTGTGTCTCTCTGTCTATCTCTGTGTTTCTCTCTCTGTCTGTCTCCCTGTGTCTCTGTCTCTCTCTGTTTCTCTCTATCTGTATCTCTGTGTCTCTCTATCTATCTCTGTCTCTGTCTCTCGCTGTTTCTCTGTCTCTCTCTTTGTGTCTATCTCTGTGTCTCTGTCTCTCTGTGTCTCTCTCTCTGTGTCTCTCTCTGTCTCTTTCTGTGTGTCTCTCTCTGTGTCTGTGTGTCTCTGTCTCTCTCTCTGTGTGTCTCTCTGTGTGTCTCTCTCTGTGTCTCTCTCTGTGTCTCTCTCTGTCTCTCTGTGTCTCTCTCTCTCTGTGTCTCTCTCTCTGTGTGTCTCTCTCTGTGTCTCTCTGTGTGTCTCTGTGTCTCTCTCTCCGTGTGTCTCTCTCTGTGTGTCTCTCTGTGTGTGTCTCTCTGTGTCTCTCTTTGTGTCTCTCTCTGTGTGTCTCTCTCTGTGTGTCTCTGTCTCTCTCTGTGTGTCTCTCTCTGTGTCTCTCTGTGTCTGTCTGTGTGTCTCTCTGTGTCTCTCTGTGTCTCTCTGTCTCTCTCTGTGTCTCTCTCTGTGTTGAACTTCGCACTCAGATCGTCAGCGAGGCGACTGCGACCCGAGCGGTTAGCTCGGGTCGCATTGGGGCGGGGGGAGGGGCCAACCAGCGAGGCAACGCCGCGATTGGACAGAGGGAGGAGGAGGGGGAGGGGCCTCTATCACTTCCCCAACGAGGCAAAGATTGTGAATATTAATTCACGTTTTGGGGAAATGGCAATTCTTCGTACAGCAGAGAGATCTCTCCGGAATTATTTAAGACAATATTTGGGCATTGAGGCTTTATTCATGGCAGAGAGCAATATCCCTTCTTTATTAGAGATGTATTTGCGGTTAAAGTAAACAATTAAACGAAACTATATATACTTTTTTATTTTACCAGGAAAAGCTGTAGTAGTGTACAGGCCCTTTTCACAAGCGACCTGGCCAGAAATGATAGCTCAGCTAAATGTCTTCTTACGCGGAAATTGACAGAAGCCGAATATCTTCTTTGGTTCTTTCGGTAAAGTCACCACGTAGAATGAGAATAAAATTATAAATTGATAAAATAAAATAACACAATACAATTCTCACGACGTTTCGGCCACAACACAAGCGGCCTTCAGGTGAAGGGACGAGACTGTCTGGCCGAAACGTTGTGATAATTTTATTGCGTTATTTTATTTGATCAATTTATTATTTTATTCTCATTCTACGTGGTGACTTTACCGAAAGAACCAAAGAAGATGAATCCTTGCATTCACGAAAGCTTTAAATCGACAATTTAACCTTAAAAAACCTTCGGTGCAAGCCCTTGAAACTTACCTACAAGCAAGGGGTCCACTGAGCTGTTAGCTTCTCTTCTTTTAGGAGTGACCTGTCCACAAATGATCGCCCCTCCAAGCAAGCGGCGTGTTGTCGCGTGGACAACGTCGGCAGCCGTGAATGCGCCGTGGTGATGTTGACTTTAAATGTGGGGCGAAAAAACCGGAGGGCCCGGAGAGAAATCCACGCGACCATGGGGAGAGACGCAAATTCTAAATATACAGCAGCAGCAGCAGGCGTCAGGGTCGGGATCGAACCCACTACCTCCTGTAGACCAGGCGACATAGTTAACATCTCGTGTGTGACACGTGTCTCAACACACACGCGAGTGAGGACACACACACGGAATACACACACACACACACACTGGGGAACAAACACACACACATAAAACACACACACACGGAACACACACACGGGACACACACGGAACACACACACGGAACACACACACGGGACACACACACGGGACACACACGTAACACACACACACGGAACACACACACGGAACACACACACGGAACACACACACGACACACACACACAGAACACACACACGGAACACACACACGGGACACACACGTAACACACACACACGGAACACACACACGGAACACACACACGGAACACACACACGGAACACACACACCGAACACACACACACGTAACACACACACGGAACACACACACGGAACACACACAGGGGACACACACACGTAACACACACACACCGAACACACACGTAACACACACACACGGAACACACACACCGAACACACACACGTAACACACACACGGAACACACACACGGAACACACACACACACGGAACACACACACACGGAACACACACACGGAACACACACACGGAACACACACACACGGAACACACACACACGTAACACACACACACGGAACACACACACGGAACACACACACACGTAACACACACACACGGAACACACACACTGAACACACACACACGGAACACACACACGGAACACACACACCGAACACACACACACATAACACACACACACGGAACACACACACACGTAACACACACACACGGAACACACACACGGAACACACACACGGAACACACACACACACGGAACACACACACGGAACACACACACGGAACACGACTGGGTGAGTGGGTGAGTGTGTGGGTGAGTGTGTAGGTGAGTATGTGAGCGACTGGGCGAGTGATTGGGTGAGTGAGTGTATGAGTGGTTGGGTGAGTGGGTGAGTGTGTTTCTGGGTGAGTGTGTGGGTGGGTGAGTGGGTGGGTGAGCATGTGAGTGAGTGAGCGACTGGGTGAGTGGGTAGTGAGTGTGTGGGTGAGTGTGTGAGCAACTGGGTGAGTATGTGGGCGACTGGGTGAGTGAGTGTGTGTGTGAGTGAGCTACTGGGTGAGTGGGTGGATGTGTGAGTGTGTGAGGTGAGTGTGTGAGCGACTGGGTGAGTGTGTGAGTGAGTGAGCGACTGGGTGAGTATATGGGTGGGTGAGTGTGTGGGTGGGTGAGTGTGTAGGTGAGTATGTGAGAGACTGGGCGAGGGATTGGGTGAGTGAGTGTATGAGTGGTTGGGTGAGTGGGTGGGTGGGTTAGTGTGTGAGTTTCTGGGTGAGTGTGTGGGTGGGTGAGTGGCTGAGTGAGTGGGCGAGTAAGTGAGCGAGTGGGTGGGTGAGTGGGTGAGAGTGTGGGTGGGTGAGTGTGTGAGCAACTGGGTAAGTGAATGTGTGTGTGTGAGTGGGTGGGTGAGCGTGTGAGTGAGTGAGCGACTGGGTGAGTGGGTAGTGAGTGTGTGGGTGAGTGTGTGAGCGAGTGTGTGAGCAACTGGGTGAGTATGTGAGCGATTGGGTGAGTGAGTGTGTGTGAGTGAGCGACTGGGTGAGTGGGTGGGTGTGTGAGTAAGTGTGTGAGGTGAGTGTGTGAGCGACTGGGTAAGTGAGTGTGTGTCTGTGAGTGGGTAGGTGAGCGTGTGAGTGAGTGAGCGACTGGGTGAGTGGGTAGTGAGTGTGAGTGCCGGACGGGTAACTCTGTCGTGGACAGTGCTGTGGGGGGAGGTCCAATTTCGATTGGCTCCTCCCCTCATGGCATCTGTGTCCACCACAGGGGCTAAACGGGGGCTCTGGACGGGTGCGAGGGGCTGGTAACCCCTCCACCTTCAATTAATTACCACTAAACCACGAGTTAAACTGAAATATGTAACTAATAAGCTTGTGCTGGAGGCCCCGGGGGCCAGGCGTCTATGACGTCTCCTGGCCAAACCCCAATTGGCGGAGCCAGGAGATTGAATATCTACCCTCGGGGCTCCTCCATAAACAACGAAAAACCACTACGGGTGGCCACGTGGAATGTTCGAACGCTCACTGCGGAGGAGAGGCTGCCACTCCTCTGTCGGGAGCTGGACCGGTACCGCCTGGATCTATGTGACATTCAGGAGGTCCGGTGGACCGGTTCTGGCTCCTGCCACCATGAGGGGTGGACAGTCCTCTACTCGGGGCAGCAGACTGCCAAACAACAGGGTGTGGCTCTTTTGAACAAAAGAATGAAGGGGGCGTGGGAGCATGGCGTTGAGGTGTGGGAAGCTGTAAGCCCCAGGCTACTTTGGGCTCGCCTTCCCATCAACCGGAGGCGAGGAATGGTGGTCGTGGTTACTTATGCCCCCACCGAAGATGAACATCCGTGGAGGGATGCAGGCAAAGCCGATGAGTCAGATGCCTTCTATGACCTCCTGTCACAGGTGCTGGCTAAAGTGGCCCCTCGGGATAGAGTCATCATGTTGGGTGACTTCAATGCCCGAGTTGGTCATGATGCTGGCACCTGGTCTGGAGTGATTGGAGGGCATGGACCAGATCAGCTCAATAACAACGGTAGGAGGCTGCTAGATTTTTGTGCAGCCCATGGGCTTGTAATTACCAACACGCTGTTCCGGCATCGGCGCATTCACACAACATCATGGATGCATGCCGGGTCCAAGCAAGAACATCTGCTGGACTACATAGTGACGGACCAGCGGATGCGAGCCCATGTCCTTGACACCAGGACCTACCGTGGAGCTGATCTGCCCTCTGACCATCGACTAGTCATCTGTAAGATGCGCCTGCCATTCTTCTACTCTGGTGGTGGGTGTACACCCAGGACCCCATTCCAACCTAAAGTGGCCTGATCTCAGTTATCTGATGAAAGTTGCAAGCGAGAATTTAATCATTGCTTGTGGCTGGGATTGGCATCGTCCCCGACTCCTCCTGATGTCGAGGGTAAATGGGCGAGGTTTAGGACTGTGACTCATGCAGCTGCAATGGCTGCTTTGGGCACGCGGTCCAGACCTCCCCAGAGACCCTGGCTGACAGAGGAGGTGTTCAGGATGGTTGAGAAAAAGCGACAGGCCCACTGTCATCGGCTACAGAATCCCACGTCAGAGAATGAGGAGGCTTACCGCAGCCTTCGCTCGGAGGTTCGGAGAGCCGTGAGGCGCTGCAAGGATGGGTAGTGGTCGCGGGTTGCTGAGGAGATGGAGTCTGCCTCAGTGGCCCGTGATCACAAATTTCTATTTAACTCCATCAAAAAAGTAACCTGCAGCACCACACCTATTACCATCAGGAGAAAAAACGGTGATCCAATCTCCGACCCCCATGAACAGGTTTGCAGATTTGCTGAGCATTTCTGTGAGGTCCTGGGGGAGGGAAAATCCCTCAGCCAGGAAAACATCGTGGCACAAAGTGAGGATGACCCTGCTGAGGCTGCGGTGCCTCAAATATTGGAAGAAGTCACCCCCTGTGAGTGGCTGGCTGAGGTGTCATCTGTTGAGGAAGTACTGAGGGCGATCCGGAGTCTGAGACCAGGAAAGGCAGCGGGCAGAGATGATCTCCAAAGCGAAATGCTGAGGGAGGGTGGCGTTTGTGCACTGACTGCCCTATATGACATCATAACAACAGTCTGGACCACTGGACGGGTTCCGCAGGATTGGAAGGATGCCCTGGTGGTCCCCCTTTTTAAGAAGGGGGACCACCGGCGGGCAAGGCTGCAATGGCTGGGTCATGTAGCCCGCATGCCCAGCCACTGCATGCCGAAACAGCTTTTGTTCGGCCGGATCGAGGGGGCTAAACGGGCGCGGCCCGGGCTAGAGAAGAGATGGAGTGATGTGGTACGGGAGGACGTGGAGCTGATTGGACTTGCCGATGACTGGTACCAGCGGTGTCAAGATCGGCCTCTGTGGAGGAGGCTCGTGAAGGACGCTAGTGGGCAGTTGGAGGTAGTCGCCCTCCAACAACAACGGAGGGTGGAGGAATGACGCTCACCACAACGAGCGGAGCGCCGGGTGGCTAAAGCACAGCAGGTTGGCACAGTAGGGGGCACAGGTGGTGCATCAGCCAGTCATCTCAGTCAGTCGACCCATGGCACCTGGGTCTGCCCCGTGACCTGTCAGCGGGCGTTCGACACTTCACGTGGCCTCAGGGTGCACATAGCCTGGCACAAGCGTCGTGGTGACGTCACCGCCACTTAGTGGTGAATGGCGGTTGTTGTTGTTGAGGTGAGTGTGTGAGCGACTGGGTGAGTGTGTAAGTGAGTGAGCGACTGGGTGAGTGTGTGGGTGGGTGAGTGTGTGGGTGAGTGGTTGGGTGAGTGGGTGGGTGAGTGTGTGAGTTTCTGGGTGAGTGTGTGGGTGGGTGAGTGTGTGAGCGACTGGGTGAGTGATTGGGTGAGTGAGTGGGTGGGTGAGAGAGAGTGAGTGGCTGAGTGAGTGGGCATGTGGGTGAGTGAATGGGTGAGTGGGTAAGTGAGTGGGTGGGTGAGTGTGTGAGCGACTCGGTGAGTGAGTGCGTGGGTGGATCAGTGAGTGGATGAGTGAGGAGGGGCACTGCGGGGTGGGGGAGTGTACAGAGGGTGAGGGGTAATGATTATTATACAGGGCGGTACTAAAGTCAGGACACAGTTTCTTGGGTTTATCTTTAAGTTTATTGTGATTTTGCGAGTTTATATAGGTAGCTCTGCTTAAACGTGTCTCTCTCTCCATCCGTCTCCACTCTCTCTCTTCCTCTCTTCACTGCTGGCCTGTAGGTTTGGGCCGAGCGAGTTCCTGCCGGGGTTTTGGCTCTTCAGGAGTTGATTCCCCCCGTGGCTTTGTCGGCACGAGGCGACCGCGCGGAGTGTCAAGGGCTCCACCGGGCCCCAAGCCGCTGCCCCAGCACCACCGTAGCAGCCAAACCACCGGTGCTCGGCATGGCCTCTATGAAGGTCTTGCTGGACCTCATGTTGAGCACGGGGTACAACATTGTCCAGGAGAACGGACAGAGGAAGTTCGGACCGCCACCCGACTGGCAGGGGCCCCCTCCCGCCCGTGGCTGCGAGGTGTTTCTGGTGAGGATCCCGCGCGACCTCTACGAGGATGAGCTGGTGCCCGTGCTGGAGACGGTGGGGAAGCTCTACCAGCTCCGCCTCATGATGGAGCATAGCGGAGAGACCCGCGGCTATGCGTTCGCTACCTACGCGACGCTCGCCCAAGCCACGGATGCCGTCAAGAAACTCGACAAATTCGAGATCCGATGATGGCGATGAGCGGTGCCACAGAGGGCGTGGCGGATGTCAAGATGAGCGTCTGTCGCTGGGACAAAACCCTCAACCGAGGCTATGCGTTCATCGAGTACGGGAGCCATCGCGCGGCCGCCATGGCCAGGAAGAAGCTCCTTCGAATCAACTTCCGGCCATGGGGCCGGACCATCAAGGTGGACTGGGCCATCCCGGAGTGGGAAACGGTGGCTGCGGCCGCGGCAACGGAAGACGCGGAGGAGGAGGCGGCGGTGCCAGACCTGCCGGAGCCGGAGTGCACGGCCACCGGCAAAGCCGCACACAGCCTGTTTGAGGGCTGGGGGGCACGTACGTGGCTGTGGTGGGTACCTCTCCACCTGCGGCCTATGCCCATTGCTCTCGAGGCGCTGCCGGAGGCGGCCAGGCTGTCGTGGGAGGTGCGGCTGTGGATGCTGTGCCGGACCGCCGGCGTCAGCTACCCAATCTTCGAGCTGCACGCTCACTCGGAGCCCGGGATACCCGTGGGCCTCCTCTATAAGGTGTCGATTCCCGGGATGGGAAAAGGCACCGGCATCTTCCCCGCATTTCTGAGCTCCAGCGAGGAGGGAGCACGGGAGGTGGCGTGTCAGCACGCCTACAACATCCTCACCAAGGCGAATCCTCTGAGAATGTGCCCAGCCCCTGCCGCGACACCGCCTCCCAGCCGCCTCTTCCAGGATCCTTGAAGAAAAAACTAATTCATGCGTTTGACATGTCAACGCCATTTAGTTTTGAAAATGTAGCGGAGAAAAATATATTTTGTTCACATCGCATTCTGTTTTGTCAATAATCTCTGTAACGTGCGCCTGCTCTGCAAGGCATGCATTAACCCCTTTCTGTCTCAATTTCATTCCCAGCATGCAATTCTCCAAGCCTCAGATTTTATAACATATTTCGCACAACTTTAATCCTGGTAAATATATTATTTTCTTTAAAAACACGAGCATTATATTTAGTCTATTGCATGGCTAAAGTATTCTAAGTAAAAATATAAATTGTATTAACCAATATTTGATCATCGCTATGATAAATATATTTCTACCCTACAATATACAAATCTACATTGTGCTAATGTTTCAATTTTACTTTTATTAACTGACAAATATAGTGTCTAGGACACATTTTCAAAGAAATATTTTCATGTACCCAGACAATATTTGCAAGTGCCCACATAAAAAAAAACTTGCAGACTGCATACGTAGCTACGACAACAGAATCCTTGAAGAAAAAACGAATTCAGGTGTTTGACATTTCGTTTTATACAGGAGAAAAATATATATATATATTGTGCACATCGCATTCTGATGTCAAAACATTTGATTCTTTATAAAATTGAAAAACCCTTGAACAACTTTGCTGCACACGGAGATGTCCGTGCACCGCCTCGTTTCCACAGCTTCTATCCCAGTGCCATTTGTATTTCATGCACATACCGCTGTTAAGAGTTTGATGTTTTATTGATTTTCAATTTAGGTGTTTTTTTCCTGTAATGTTTTTTTGTTATTTTTTTAGTGGAAATAAAGTCCTGAAAAGTCTCTTCCTCTCTCTCTCTCCACTCTCTCGGCCGAGTCTCTGCCACTTCTGGTTCTGAGTGTCGCATGCTTGGGATCCTTCTTTCCCTCCTCTGTGGATTTAATTTGATATGCTGATTTACACGCCAACATATTTCAGACTTCCCTGTTTTGTTAGGGTATTATCCTGATCATTACCAACGTTCCCACGGCCAGGCACTTTCGAGTAACTTATTACCTTTTACCACAGCATCATAATATCATTTTCCTGGATCATCGCCTTCATAGCTTTGATCAATCACCAATGGTTTACTGGTTCGTTTTTGTATTTACTTATGCCACCCTAAACTTGGTTCGAAGCTTTCGTGACTGCAGGAATTAATCTTTGTTTTTTAGGTAAAGTCACGTATAAATAAGAAATAACAAAACAACATAATTATGTTTTGTTATTTCTTATTTATATGTGACTTTATCGAAAAAACCAAAGATTAATTTATGTCACCCTCTTTCCCCGTGGGACCATGTGGCGTGAAGTTGTGTCGCACATAAAGAGAATCTGTTCACATCACGATTTTCCGTATTCGACTGTCAGTTGCCATCCCAGGGGGCAATATGCACATTTGTCGACTCGGCGAATCGACATGATTTCGGGCTCCGTTGGGTCGCCCCTTTTGTGCTTTTGCGCGAGCCGGATTTCAACGCAATTCCCGATCCGTTGTGGTGCCACGGTCTCGGAGCAACTCTGCCGGCGCCTCGACTCCCCCGTGGCCCCCCACACCGAGCACGCACCTGCAGCGCCCGCACATAGCGTCCTGGCGGGGGATTGCCCGTCACGACGGGTTTTCATCTGAAGGGTCTCTGGGATGAAAGTCCCGCGGTTTCCCGGTGCCAGGAGAATGGCCGACCCTCGCAGAGCGAGTCACATTGCGGCGCCTCTGAGTTGGCTTCAAATTGTTTGGGCGCGCGAAGGTTTGCCGGGTCGGCAGCGACGAGTCGCGCGCGACGCTCCCCGCCTTCTCGAGCCGCTCGCGGCATCTGTGTGACGCCGGCGAGCGCCGCTACGAGGCGGCGATAGGCAAAGTTCCCTTTCGTCTTCGTCCCTCCGACTCTCACGGCGTCCGCGCGACGCCGTGAGCACGGCCGCGAGGTACGTGATGGGGCCTGCGAGCATTTGCGGACTTGGGTAGCGGTAGGCCTAGGGTCGGCTCGTAGAATATTCCCTCCGGGCGGTGCGGGGTTTGCGCCACGAATAAAAGTCAGCAGAGAGCATCGGTGTGGTGCGCGTGTGATTCCCGCGCGGAGCGGCTCCGTGGGCGGATGCGCGGCGAGAGCGAGGGCGGAGCCGCAGCCGGAGCTCGCGCGTTGAGATCATCGCCCGCAGGTGCGAGACCGTTCGGGCCCCGTGTTAACGACGGCTGCGGTGCGCGTGGATGCTCGTGGAGGTAATCGCTCCCCGGTGTAGGCGCTAGCATGTCGCTGTCCGCTGCATTAGCGATAGCCGCGGTGCGCGCGGGGGTGCGTGGGTTTACTCCGTGCGGCCGTGAGCCAGCAGCACGAGTCTGTCCCTCGGAGAGGGCGCTAGCGCGGGGGGCCCGATCGCTCGGTCGGCGGGGGCCCGGCGGGAGCCGACCGACGCGGTGGAGGAGGCGGCGGAAGGGGCGGACGTCGCGCCCCACCTGCCTAGCGAGGGCGGTGGGGTGGACGTCGGCCCCCACACCGCCATGGCCCTGTACACGTTAAAGTATTGAGCACAAACTCAAGGAGCAGGGAAAATGGTAATGTTGCTTGGATTTAATTTTAATATCATTGCAACTGTATAGTTTTGATATGTTTTATTGAAAAAACATTCACGTGCATTGGCATGTCCCTCTGTCTCAAACATTAATAATGTATCATCTGCAAATGTCCTTTAGCAATGTAAATGTTTGTTCAACATTGGTATGCAGCTTGAAGAATGACGTAGTCTTATAACTGAAGACACTTCGGATTTTCAATCAAAATTTACAAATAATCCACTCTACCATAAACATGCTACATTCCAGCTAAAGTATAGTAGTACATTACTGTAAAGTAGTATGGTGTATAGCACAGATATTTTGAACAAACCCAGTGAGATGGGAGTGCTGCTTTGATGCATTACGCTTGGATCCGATCTCATGGGTTCAATTCAGGCTAACCCCTAAGGGTACAATTTTATTTTTACAGTTTCAATCGGACCAAGTACCTGGGGAAGTTAATTCCAAGTCAACATGGCTTAAAATCTGCCATGCTGAAATAAAATATCTGGACGTTATTGCTTCTGACGTGAGTGCAGGACTCGCTATCCATGCCAAGGTGCGGAGGCTCATTTGGGCGACCAAAGGAATTCCGAATGCATGTTACAATAACGTTAATTTCAGATGACTGGATTCATTGGTAGAGTGCTCCAACTTGGGCAGAGATATCTGGCTGGAAAGTGATGTGGTTAAAATGTTTGTCTCGCAGTTTTAAAGGTTGCAATTTCAAAATACAGTTTGGGCATCAGAGCTCAATAAATTGAGTACTACTCTGTGTGAGGTTAACAGGAGTCATCCAATGGAGAGACTGGGCTAGGCCATATAAATGTGGAATTTATATCAGTTGACAGGTCAAACGTACTCTTTGTCCTTTTTGGTCACTTTATTATTATAGGCTAGTGGTGTTTGTGTGTTTTAATCACAGAGATGGGGGGGGGGGGGGCATTGCACCTCGCTACACCCATCCACTGCTGACGGTAGAGGTTGTGTCTGTGTGTGTACACACACAGACACAACTGTGTCTGTGTGTGTACACACACACAGACACAGTGTAAACACACACAGTGTACACACACACACATTGTACACACACAGTGTAAACACACACAGATTGTACACACACAGAGTGTACACACACAGTGTACACACATACACACAGTGTACACACACACACAGTGTACACACACACACATAGTGTACACACACACAGTGTAAACACACACAGTGTACACAGACACAGTGTACACACACAGTGTACACACACACAGTGTACACACACACATTGTGTACACACACAATGTACACACACACAGTGTACACACTGTGCACACACAGTGTATACACACAGTGTACACACACACAGAGTATACACACACAGTGTACACACACACACAGTGTACACACACACAGACACAGTGTACACACACACAGTGTACACACACAGTGTACATACACACAGTGTACACACAGTGTACACACACATACAGTGTACACACAGTGTACACACAGTGTACACACACATACAGTGTACACACAGTGTACACACACACAGTGTACACACACACACAGTGTACACACACTGTGTACACACACACACACAGTGTACACACACACACAGTGTACACACACATACAGTGTACACACAGTGTACACACACACTGTACACACAATAATGTCCACGTTGTTGTTGTAGCTGAGCCCACGCACCCAAGGGAGGGAGCAATGAAAATGAATCTAAATAAACTTACACTCCAATCCCGCTCTGTGACGTCACCACTCAGCATTACTTCATCGGTGTGAAACGCCAGGGGGAGGTGTACTTCGCTAGTGACGTCATGTCACCAAGGTATTACACCGCGTTCTTGAGCGTGACGTCCCTCCGCTTGTGTCACTGCCGATTGCGTTCCAGTGCCAATCCTTATTTGGGCAAAGCTACGCCCGGTGACGGCGACTCATTAACATAATCTATTCGTCAAAGCCGACGAGTTCATTGCCCACGACACATGGGACGAGTGACATTAACATTATTTATTCTCTATTTAGTTACGGAGCCGCTCATTGTGGGAGGAGCGTGCATCGTTCCACGGATGTGACGTCATGTCACCTGCTGCCTCGTGACGTCACGAGGAAACACTGCACTGAAATCCGAGGTGAGAACTTCTCATTGCGATTGTGGTTGTTGTGGTGGTTGTTGTTGTTTACCAAGGTAGAGCCTCGCTCTCTCTCGTAGGGATGTCAGTTGAGTAGCAGCGAGCATGGGAATCGATGTCCAGGTTGGAACTTTACAACGCGGGGCCTAGCCACGCGGGGCCTTGCCTCCTGCCCTCGCCTGATTGCATTCACTTTAATTATCTCGCTTAAGTTTAATTTGTCTTCACCCGGCTCGCCACTTTGTAACTTTGTTTTATTGTAAATATTCACGCAGTTTTTATTTTTTTGTTACCAGGCCAAGCCCGCTTGAGCTGCTATACCGCTCTTGTTATCAGAAGCGACCTGCCCACAACAACACAAGGTGAGGCTTTGTCAACGTGTGTGAATGTTTTGACTTAAAACTTTGGTGACTGCAGGAATTAATATTCTTGGTTCTTTCGGTAAAGTCACGTAGATAGAAAATAAAATAAAAATAACATAACAAACGTAAAAAATAGTAAATAAAGCAAAAAAACCCCACGTTTTGATCGCAACACAAGTGGTCTTTATTTAATGTAATTGTATTATCTGTTATTGTTATTTTCTATCTACGTAACTTTACCGAAAGAAACAACAATACGTGTATCAATGTCTATCGGTCAAAGACGCTAAACGGAGTGACGCGCAAACTCCAAATATACAGCAGGCGTCAGGGTCGGGATCAAACCCACGACTTCCTGTACACCAGGTGAGGTAGTTAACATCTCACCACGGAGAGAGACACGCAAACTCCAGTTAGCCTCGGCTGTGTTCGTTGATCCTCAATGAATTACTTGGTGGAGTGAGGAAGCATTCATGCCAAGCAGATGAAAGGTGGCCAGGCATGATTCTAGACACGCCACCGCCTGTTTACCCAGTGGCAGTGTACAGTTTGTGTTTGCAGTAACGTCTATTAACTCTGTTGAACACGGACGTCATAGCACAACAATAGTTTACTTTTGTTTTCCTCTGGAACTCTTTATAAGAATGGAAACTGGAGGTGAACACAGCACACACATTCAGCTGAAGTCGGAACTGTTCATCCCAGCATTTAAGGACATCTGAGCCTGGATTCACACCTCTAAGTTGCGATTGAACATTAATTTATGCATAACACAAATGGTATTGTTTTCAACACCCTTTGCTATGTCAGCTGAATTTAGCTCCCATAAATATTCCTTTTGTAGCCAGACAGCCGAAATTGTGTGCTCGGAGTTTTGGGTGAACATTAATTTTGAAGATACGAGGGCTTCCAGTCACGTTTATGACCATTTGCCCTCTCATTGTGTGCCATAACAGCCCTGTGATGAATTTGGGAAACTTTTTCACTGCATCATGAATATATGAATAAGTATAGACGTGTAAGTCACATGTGACTATATATGCATTCATCTGTGCCTCGATACTGACGTGTAGATGGTGTGGATATTATTTTTTTCTGTCTGCAGCTGACGCTTCCTCTGACGCTTCCTCCGCAGAATTGGTCTGATGGAGCAAATGCACTCAGCGCAGCTCGGTATGACAAGTCAACAATGCGACCAGCGTGCATACAGCACGGATCGGACTGTAAATTTGACACGGCACCAGAGAACTCGCACAGGAGAGAAACCCTTCAAGTGCACTGTGTGTGGGAAGGCGTTTTCACAGTCATCTGTTGTTAAAAAACACCAGAGAACACACACGGGAGAGAAACCGTTCAGGTGCACTCTGTGCGGGATGGCGTTTGCACAGTCTCCACATCTTCAAGTACACCAGAGAACACACACGGGAGAGAAACCCTTCAAGTGCACTGTGTGTGGGAAGGCATTTGCAAGTTCATCTAATCTTGTAATACACCAGAGAACACACACAGGAGAGAAACCCTTCAAGTGCACTCTGTGCAGGAAGGCGTTTGCACATTCATCAAATCTTCAAGTACACAAGAGAACACACACGCATCAGAAGATCCACAAGGAGTGCAGTCTGATATCGGCTTGTGAAAGTCAAAGTGGCACCATGAGCCCATCCCTCATGAAACACGAACCGGAAAAAAATCCCAGCTTGGACACTTTTAAAGTTATTGAGGTGAAATATGAAGAGGTGATGGTGAAATGTGAAGAAGTGATGGTGAAGAGTGAAGAAGTGATGGTGAAGAGGGAAGAAGTGAAGGTGAAATGTGAAGATGAAGATTCAACTCCAAAATGGGACCTTCACATCGATGGAGGCAACGTGAAGCAGGAGGAGAATTCTGACTGTGAGGCAGAGCGAGGCAACTCCCAGCAATTCGTGGAAGTGGAGGTGTGGCTGGACTTGCTCCTAGACAATACAAAGTCAAGTGGAGACCCGGTAGATGTGTAAGCCAGAGACGATGTCGCTACAATAGATGCACCTTTGTCACAGGCCTTTAATGAAAAGAACGCGAAGTTGAACACTCAGTTCTTAGGTTCAACCTGCAGAGTAAGAGCGGCCAGTCTTTGTGGACCTGTGGGTTGGGTTAATCTCTAACCAGGAGCGAGAGCCAATAAGCTCCCAAGCATTCACTATTTTATCAATTGCATTTATATGGTGCTTGCTTAATCGCCTCTACGTGGCTTTACCGAAAGAACCAAGGAGAATGGATCCCTGCAGTCACAAACTTCAAATCAAGATTGCCTCAGCAACTCAGAGTTTTGTATCTCGTTTCAGACACTCGAAGAGCATCCCCAAGTAGCAGCTGCCCCTGTGTGGCACAAGGTGGTGGCCCTGCACCGGCCTGCATGTGGACAAGAGCCTGTCAGTAGGGGCGTTGGTTGATGTGGCGTCTTAGTTGTGGAGTTTGTTTGTAATGTTTCGATTTAAAGCTTTCGTGACTGCAGGGATTCATCTTCTTGGTTCTTTCGGTAAAGTCACGTAGAAGGGAAACGATAAGATAATAAAAATGAAACAATAAAATAAAATTCTCACGACGTTTCGGCTGCTTGCGATCGTCGTGAGAATTTTATTTGATTATTTTATTTTTATTATCTTATTATTTCCCTTCTACGTGAATTTGTAGGTAATGTTTAGAATGTTATCAAGTTTTGACCGAGATGCCAGCATGCAAATGCAATAGTACGTTGTACATACACTGTAAAGCAGATGGTGCATATTTTTTTAAAAACAGCTTCTTGTTAATACGATGTAACCTGATGCAGTCTATTTCACTGCAGTAATTCAATTTTGTTAAAATGCCTGTCAATAATTTAGAATGAATACTTGTGTGATTGTGCGTGTGCATGTAACATTTTGTCTGAGGGTCAAACATTGAATAAGTGATGTTAGGACAAAGTGTGTGTGTTTGGAAGTAACCTGTACAGAGAACTCAGGTGAGACACGTTGTTCTTGTGATACAGGTCAAAGGGTACTTTTGTGTTTCATGAAGCGTCGGCCTCTGAAGCAACTCATTGTCTTTGAAATAGGGAGCACGCTCGGATCATTCATCAGTTACAAGGCATACCACTTAAAAGTTACACGTATAGGAGGAGGTACATTCTCTACAACACGAATTGTCTTACATGTTGACGTAGATTTTGTCTAACTGGGACTAGAAATGCTCCTTGCTGATTGACGTCTGGATGTTCGTACCTATCGGTTGAATCAAACCCCACTGCTGTTGTTGAGACGCTGTGCACCAATAAGGGTCCAAGCATTTTAGGGCCTTCGGCCAGGAAAGTCACAACGTTTACGGCACACGAAGGACGCATTCACGCAAGTACCCCATGCTCCGTTTTGAAGTTTTAAAATGAAACATCTTTGAATCGTGTTGTGTTTTGAATTAGATTATTGTTATTTCTTCATTAAAAGTTTATTTCATTTTACATCCGGAAGGCTTCATTGAGAAGGACATTTCGAGTGAATGTTCTCTCGTCGTTAAGTAGACGGCCTTGCCGGGGGTTCGGTTCGATGCGGACTTTCACCTGGTTGGGATTGCGGGATCGAGATAAAGCGACACGGAGCTGCTGGCCGTCTGCATTTTCGATTCCAACGTAATCGAACGTCTGTCCCTGCGCCTCCATCGTTGGTACAGGGGGTGCTGGATAATGTTTGGAATTACCCCAATTTTGACCGTGACACCAACATGCGTTGTGAATGACGCAACGTTATGTTTTACATCTGCCGTTTAGCAGACTGCGCATATTGTGGTGAATGTTACTGGGGTAGCCAGGTGTGCCTGTCTGTCGTTCGCATGCAGGGGGCGCGTGTAGGTTTACAGCGCCCCCTGCGTGAAAACGACAAAGTGCAGCGTTCCGTCACGGATAAAGTTGTGCGCTTATATTTAAAATGTTATTCTTTTATAAGGTGATGTTGATATCGAAAACTGACACATAGCTGGCATGCCATGAATAGGAAATTAACTCTGCTTATTCGAATCAATGTATTCATATATGTTGATAAACTGTTTTCAAGCAGATTGTCTCTAACGGCGACTACAGGGACCACATGATTGTTTAAAAATGTATTTGATTGTAACTATAATTGCCTACAATTCGTCATGTCTAGCTTATTTAGCCTATAATTTATTCACTACCCAAAATGTATTTACTTGAAAACATAGAGCTGATATTTATTCTTGGTTCTTTCGGTAAAGTCACGTAGAAGGGAAACAAAATAACAAAAATATAAAACAATTCTTACGACGTTTCGACTGCAACACAAGCAATCATCATCAGGTGTCACACACAGGCACACACACAGAGACACAGGCACACACAGATACAGGCACACACAGTGTGTACACACTGTGTATACACAGTGTACACACACAGTGTATACACACTGTGTGTATACACACAGTGTGTATACACACAGTGTACACACAGAAATAGTGTGTACATACAGAAAAAGTGTGTACACACAGAAACAGTGTGTACACACAGTAATGTCCACGTTGTAGTTGCTGAGCTCACGCACGCAAGGGGTCTCTGTTCAAGAGATGGAGCAATGGAAAATGAATCTAAACTTAAACTCCATCCCCGCTCTGTGACGTCACCACTCAGCATGACCTCATCGGTGTGAAACGCCAGGGGGAGGTGTGCCTCGCTAGTGACGTCATGTCACCAAGGTTTCACCCCACCCCCGTCCACCGCACCCTTGCGCGTGACGTCACCTTTGCTTGGGTCACTGCCGATATCTGTTCCGGTACAATTCTTATTTGGGCAAAGCAACGCCCAGTGACTGGCGGGTCATTAACATGATGTGTTCGTGAAAGCCGTCGCGAGTTGATTGCGACGGGTTCAGCACCCACGCCCCCATCCCTCGACATATGGCTCGGACTCATTAACATAATTTATTCAGTTACAGAGCTGCTCGTGGGAGGGAAGTGTCTTGTACCCCGGAGGTGACGTCATGTCACCTTCTGCATGGCCATCAGTTTTTCAGAACCACCAGAGAACACACACGGGAGAGAAACCCATCAGGTGCACGATGTGCGGGATGGCGTTTACACAGTCATGTAATCTTGTAACACACCAGAGAACACACACGGGAGAGAAACCCTTCAAATGCAGTGTGTGTGACAAGGCATTTGCATGGCCATCAGTTCTTGAGACCCACCAGAGAACACACACAGGAGAGAAACCCTTCACGTGCACTGTGTGTGGGAAGGCATTTTCATGGTCATCTGTTCCTAAAAAACACCAGAGAACACACACGGGAGAGAAACCCTTCAAGTGTACTCTGTGCGGCAAGGCGTTTTCAGATTCATGGCATCTTGTAACACACCAGAGAACACACACGGGAGAGAAACCCTTCAAGTGCACTCTGTGCGGGAAGGCGTTTGCACAGTCACCACATCTTGAAGTACACCAGAGAACACACACGGGAGAGAAACCCTTCAAGTGCAGTGTGTGCGTGAAGGCATTTGCACAGTCATCTGCCCTTGTAAAACACCAGAGAACACACACGGGAGAGAAACCCTTCAAGTGCAGTGTGTGCGTGAAGGCATTTGCACAGTCATCTGATCTTGTAAAACACCAGAGAACACACGGGAGAGAAACCCTTCAGGTGCAGTGTGTGCGGGATGGCGTTTGCAGATTAATCAAATCTTCGAAGACACCAGAGAACACAAAAGCATCACAAGGAGCGGAGTCGGAGTCTGAAATCAGCTTGTGAAAGTCAAAGTGCCACAATGAGCCCATCCCTCATGAAACACGAATCGGAAGAAAATCCCAGCTTGGACACTTTTAAAGGTATTGAGGTGAAATATGAAGAGGTGATGGTGAAATGTGACGAAGTGATGAGCGAAGAAGTGAAGGTAAAATGTGCAGATGAAGATTCAACTCCAAAATGGGACCTTCACATCGTGAAGCAGGGGGAGAATTCTGACTGAGGCAGAGTGAGGCAACTCCCAGCAGTTTGTGGAAGTGGAGGTGTGGGTGGACTTGCTCCTAGACAATACAAAGTCAAGTGGAGACCCGGTAGATGTGTAAGCCAGAGACGATGTCGCTACAATAGATGCACCTTTGTCACAGGCCTTTAATGTCAAGAATGTGAAGTTGAACACTTTGTGGGCCTGTGGGTTGGGTAGATCTCTAACCAGGAGCAAGAGCCAATAAGCTCCCAAGCATTCACTGTTATAATAATTTATTTTACATCGTGCTTGCTTAATCGCCTCAGCAACTCGGAGTTTTGTGTCGTACCTCGTCTGAAACACTCGAAGAGCATCCCCAAGTAGCAGCTGCCCCTGTGTGGCACAAGGTGGTGGCCCTGCACCGGCCTGCATGTGGACAAGAGCCTGTCAGTGGGGGGCGATGATTGACGTGTCATCTCAGTTGTGTAGTTTGTAGGTAATGTTTAGAATTTGCTACATTTTCACTCAGACGCCAGCATGCAATGGCCTACTCGTTTTGAATGACACAATAGTATGTTTTACATACACTGTGAAGCAGACTGTGCAACTTTTTTGTAAAAGCTTCTTGTTAATACAATGTAACGTGATGCAGTATATTTCACTGCAGTAATCCAATTTTGTTAATATGCCTGTCAATAATTTAGAATGTATTCTTGTCTGGTTTTGTGCATACTTGTAACATTTGATCTGTAAGGGTCAAACATTGAATAAGTGATGTTAGGACAAAGTGTGTGTGTGTTTTGGAAGTAACCTGTACAGAGAACTCGGGTGAGACCCGTTGTTCTTGTGATACGGGTCAAAGTGTACTTTTGTGTTTCACGAAGCGTCGGCCTCTGAAGTAACTCATCGTCTTTGCAATAGGGAGCACGCTCGGATCATTCATCAGTTACAAGGCATACCACTTAAAAGTTACACGTATAGGAGGAGGTACATTCTCTACAACACGAATTGTAGTTTTGTTACGTGTTGACGTAGATTTTGTCTAACTAGGACTAGAAATGCCCTTTGCTGATTCACGTCTGGATGTTCGTACCTATCGGTTGAAGCAAGCCCCACTGCTGCTGCTGCTGAGACGCTGTGCACCAATGAGGGTCCAAGCATTTTAGGGCCTTCGGCCAGGAAAGTCACAACATTTACGGCACACGAAGGACGCATTCACGCAAGCGGCCCATGCTCCGTTTTGAAGTTTTAAAATGAAACATCTTTGAATCGTGTTGTGTTTTGAATTAGATGATTGTTATTTCTTCATTAAAAGCTTCTTTCAAGCATATTTCGTCTCTAACAGCGACTACAGGGACCACGTGATTGTTAAAAAAAATGTCTTTGATTATAACTATATTTGCCTACAATTCGTATTGTGTAGCTTATTCAGACTATAATTTATTCACTACCCAAACTGTATTGACTTGAAAATATAGGAGCTGATATTTGTAAGCAATGTCTTTGTTATTTATACGTTTGACAAAAAAATATTTGCACAAATTGAACTTGTTCAGATACAAGGTGAATTCACAAGGCTTTGTAAAAAATCCAATATTTCAGAATTTTGCCTTAACGGAGAATATTTTTTTAAAATGTTGGTAAAAATAAAGATTCAGAAATATATATTGTGCCGTGTCTACAATTTTATTGTAAAGTGGAATTGGTAAAAAAAATTGTATTTGTACACGTAGAGGCATTGTGGTCCATAAGTCTGGTGACACAGAAGTTTAATTTATTAGGTATAGCCCTGTGAGCCATGCGGCTCATAAGTCGGGTGCAACCGCAACAAACATAAGTCTGGTGACACAGAGACGTTGTGGTCCATAAGTCTGGTGACACAGAGACGTTGTGGTCCATAAGTCTGGTGACACATAGGCGTTGTGGTCCATAAGTCTGGTGACACAGAGGCGTTGTGGTCTATAAGTCTGGTGACAGAGGCGTTGTGGTCCATAAGTCTATGGGCTGTGTTGAGTCTATGGCAGTGTTGAGTCCATGGGTAGTGCTGAATCTATGGGCAGTGTTGAGTCTATGGGCAGTGTTGAGTCTATGGTAGTGTTGAGTCTATGGTAGTGTTGCGTCTGTGGGTGGTAGTGTTGAGTCTATGGGTGGTAGTGTTGAGTCTATGGGTGGTAGTATTGAGTCTATGGTAGTGTTGAGTCTATGGTAGTGTTGAGTCTATGGTAGTGTTGAGTCTATGGTAGTGTTGAGTCTATGGTAGTGTTGAGTCTATGGGTGGTAGTGTTGTGTCTATGGTAGTGTTGAGTCTACAGTGAGGGAAAAAAGTATTTGATCCCCTGCTGATTTTGTACGTTAGCCCCATGACAAAGAAATGATCAGTCTATAATTTTAATGGTAGGTTTATTTGAACAGTGAGAGACACAATAAAAACAACAAAATCCAGAAAAACGCTTCGCTACATGGCCACGAGTGACGGTGAAATATGAAGAAGGGGCGACCTTGAAGCGTGAAGGTCAGGAATCTTCTCCGGGTGCTCCTCCTCCCACGTTTGCAGGCGCCCATCAACGTCATCACAGCATCCCAATGGCAGTATTCTCGACACGAATATCTCGAGACTCAAGGAGGCTATTCTGGACAAAAATCATTCGCGTTATTCTTATGATTATTGTAATCCTCATGTGTGTATGTTGAACTTATTTCGCACAGTACGTAGCCAACCTTGCTATACTTCCTAAATAGAATAGGATAGTCATCCTATGCAGAGACCGGTGCCTGCCAATAAATGTGTAATTTTCCACCCTCGAGCTCAGATAAGAGCCGTCAAATGTATATTTGACAATGGTGACACTTTGATTTGTGTTTCTGGATAAGGTTAACATATAGGTTGCATTTTGCATTCAAACATGACTATACAGGAATACTGCTTCTGACCTTCAAGTGTGCATAACGTTCATTTTATTTAAGCCGAGATGCCATTCATTAATGTGAATGGAAATAAGCTTAAATAAATGTTTTATGTAAGTATACCACATTGATGAAATTTATGGTGTGCATTATTGAAGGTCTGTGAACTTTCTAACAGTCTTCCCAGGAAGTGAAGAAATTTGTCAAGAATTTATAAAACACTTTATATAAACAAGGTTAATGTTTTAATGGTATCTGTGAAAGCAGAGGATGGAGCTCTTTTTTTATCAGCGGAGTACGGTGCCCACACTCCTCTTACACAGCAACTCTTTGAGTTCATGGATCACGCAGAGATCGTAAAACTCTGCACGCCCGACTTGCAGGGCAGCACTGTGGTGTCTGTAAGAGCGTTCATTTTGATCTATGCACGTAGTCTTCAGTCTCGGTGGTGCTTTCCTGGGTAAATATTCTAATGAAATATGGATGATGAATGTTAGCAACTGCTATATCTGCTGTGTGTGTATATATTTACATTTCTGCTCTAATTTGATGCGTGAGAAGGGGAGATCCATTTTTCACTTAATGGGAACCAGTCTTCCCGAAAAAAGACTGCAGTATAGTGGCTGTACAAATATACTTACAGCTTTGTTGAACAGCACCACTCACCTTCATTACAGTGGAGATAACCCATGTATATCTGTTCACCAACATTGATCTGTTGTTCACACATTTCTAAGCTTGTGGTTATGGTGGTGGAGGCAGAAAAATAAATTCTCATCCCCACAGTCCACAATTGTAATGCGAGATTGTGATCTTTGCAGGTCTTTCTCCGGCTCAGACCACCTTGCCTTGCACATGAAGAGTGTTGTACGTGTAGAGGCGTTACGGGAGAGTGACACGCGGTTGTGTAACGGTGGCCACACAAACACGTGTAGAGGCGTTACGGGAGGGTGACACGCGGTTGTGTAACGGTGGCCACACAAACACGTGTAGAGGTGTTACGGGAGGGTGACACGCGGATGTGTAACGGTGGCCACAAACACGTGTAGAGGTGTTACGGGAGGGTGACACGCGGTTGTGTAACGGTGGCCACAAACACGTGTAGAGGCGTTACGGGAGGGTGACACGCGGTTGTGTAACGGTGGCCACAAACACGTCCGCTATGGCCACCAGCCTGGGGGACTGTGGGGGACGCTGTGATCACTCCCAGCCCCGCCCCTCAGTGAGGGACAGTATAAAAGGTGGGACCCGGGGAGCCGAGGTTTAGTTCGACTCAAGCAAGATGAAGAGCCAGTGAAGAACGAAGATCGACTAGCCAGACCCTGGAACTCCTTTGGCCCGCTGCCCTTCTGAGGGCCGGGCACAGCAAGCCAGGGTGTGACCCCAGAGCCACGAGGGCCGATGTCCTTCCGAGGGCCGGACTCGTGTGGCTGGTGATCGGGACCTGCGCCGAAGCTGGGCCAGGTCAGACAGCCTCCTGAGAGAGGACCAGGATAGAGGGAACCAGGGAGCTAGCGTGGGCTAAGGCTCGGGGAATGTTCCCTCTGTAGAGTACGGGCGAAGAGGCCGTTACCTCTTCAAGTATTAGATTAGCCACTGTAGAGTGAAGTGTCTGTAATAAATACGTGTTGCCTCCGAAGAATAAGTCTCCGTCGTCAATAAGGCCACTACACTTGCACAGCTGCTTCTGAAGTTGCTTGAAAGAGCCATTCTTACCCAATAGACAGTTCTTCACCATGACACAAGGGGTTATTTTGGGGGGTTATATATAAATGTTGTGTCGTTAAATCTGCCACCACCCGACGCAGCCAACTAGTAAGGTGTTTCACTTAAACAGAAGACGCCAATTCGTCACTAGTACAACTCACGCCGGTGTGTTGGGGAGCGAAGCCACAACATTAACAATCTGAGTACGACTTGGCATGTTCTGTTTGTGACGAACCTTACAAATTGGCTGTGTTGGATGGTGGCAGGTTTCATGACACAGTTACGTGTTCACGCAATCTAACCCAATAAAACCTACGAGGATGATATTTTGATTTAAAGCTTTCGTGACTGCAGGGATTCATATTCTTGGCTCTTTCGGTGAAGTCACCACCACGTAGAAGCGAAACAATAAAACCAAGAATAAGGATGATATTGGTCGCGAAAGCCGACGTGTTAAACAGTTCTTCACATTTCAATAATTCAGCAATGTATTTTGATCGCTCAAAGGTAAACTACCATATATGTAAATGCAGAAATAAATGTTTTACAAGACTGTTTGTTTGAGCTCTTGTTGGTGATTTGGCTAAGATCTTCAACTTGGCTACACTTGAGAATCTGGTTTAATTTTGCACGCTCGCCTGGGTTTGAATCCAGGATCGGCGGTGCTGGGCTCAGTCATTTGACGCAGCATTACACCTCCAAACCACCTGTCGACTTTCTCATTTATTTTTCTTTATTTTTCACCTACGTGACTTTACCGAACAAAACCAAAAAGTATGAATCCTTGCAGTCACGAAAGCTTAAAATCTAGAAGAAAAAAATGTCTATATTTGTGCCTTCAAGAATAATACTGGTTGGAGTGCCCTTTCAATGAGTAGCGTTGCATTTTGGGAGGAGCGTGTCTCGTACCCCGGATGTGACGTCACGTCACCTGCTGCCGCGTGACGTCACTAGGTAACAGGAAGCTATCGCTTCCTCCACTGAAATCCGAGGTGAGAAATTCTCATTGCGATTGTGGTTGTTGTGGTGGTGGTCGTTGTTGTGGTGGTGGTTGTGGTGGTTGTTGTTGTTGTTTACCAAGGTAGAGCCTCTCTCTCGTAGGGATGTCAGTTGAGTAGCAGCGAGCATGGGAATCGATGTCCAGGTTGGAACTTTACAACGCGGGGCCTAGCCACGCGGGGCCTTGCCTCCTGCCCTCGCCTGATTGCATTCACTTTAATTATCTCGCTTAAGTTTAATTTGTCTTCACCCGGCTCGCCACTTTGTAACTTTGTTTTATTGTCAATATTCACGCAGTTTTTATTTTCGTTCTTTTGTTAGCAGGCCAAGCCCGCTTGAGCTGCTATACCGCTCTTGTTATCAGAAGCGACCTGCCCACAACAACACAAGGTGAGGCTTTGTCAACGTGTGTGAATGTTTTGACTTAAAACTTTGGTGACTGCAGGAATTAATATTCTTGGTTCTTTCGGTAAAGTCACGTAGATAGAAAATTAAATGAAAATAACAATGCAAATAAATAATGATAAATTGTAAATAAAGCAAAAAAACTCACGTCGTTTTGATCGCAACACAAGTGGTCTTTATTTAATGTAATTCTATTATCAGTTAATGTTATTTTCTATCTACGTAACTTTACCGAAAGAAACAAGAATACGTGTGTCAATGTCTATCGGTCAAAGACGCTAAACGGAGTGACGCGCAAACTCCAAATATACAGCAGGCGTCAGGGTCGGGATCGAACCCACGACTTCCTGTACACCAGGTGAGGTAGTTAACATCTCACCACGGAGAGAGACACGCAAACTCCAGTTAGCCTCGGCTGTGTTCGCTGATCCTCAATTACTTACTTGGTGGAGTGAGGAAGCATTCATGCCAAGCAGATGAAGGTGGCCAGGCATGATTCTAGACACGCCACCGCCTGTTTACCCAGTGACAGTGTACAGTTTGTGTTTGCAGTAAAGTCTATTAACTCTGTTGAACACGGAGGTTATAGCGTAACAATAGTTTACTTTTGTTTTCCTCTGGAACTCTTTATAAGATTGGAAACAGGAAGTTTACACAGCACACACATGCAGCTGAAGTCGGAACTGTTCATCCCAGCATTCAAGGACATCTGAGCCTGGATTCACACCTCTAATTTGCGATTGAACGTTGATTTATGCATTTCTGCCTAACACAAATAGTATTGTTTTCAACACCCTTTGCTATGTCAGCTGAATTTAGCTCTCATAAATATTCCTTTTCTAGTCAGACAGCCGAAATTGTGTGCTTAGAGTTTTGGGTTAACATTCATCTTGAAGATATGAAGGCTTCCAGGCATATTAATGACATTTGCCCTCTCATTGTGTGCCATAGCAGCCCGTGGAGAGAAACCCTTCAGGTGCACTCTGTGCGGGAAGGCATTTGCACGTTCATCAAATCTGATGAATTTGGGAAACTTTTTCACTACATCATGAATATATTAATAAGTATAGACGTGTAAGTCACGTGTGCATTCCTCTGTGCCTGACGTGTAGATGGTGTGGATATTCTTTTTTTCTGTCTGCAGCTGACGCTTCCTCTGCAGAATTGGTCTGATGGAGCAAAGGCACTCAGCGCAGCTCGGAACGACAAGTCAACAATGCGACCAGCGTGCATACAGCACGGACCGGACTGGAAATTTGACACGGCACCAGAGAAGTCACACAGGAGAGAAACCCTTCAAATGTACTGTGTGTAACAAGGCATTTGCATGGCCATCAGTTTTTCAGAACCACCAGAGAACACACACGGGAGAGAAACCCTTCAAGTGCACTGTGTGTGGGAAGGCATTTTCAGATTTATCTACTCTTAAAAAACACCAGAGAACACACACAGGAGAGAAACCCTTCAAGTGCAGTGTGTGCGTGAAGGCGTTTACACAGTCATGTAATCTTGTAACACACCAGAGAACACATACGGGAGAGAAACCCTTCAAGTGCAGTGTGTGTGCGAAGACATTTTCACGGTCATCTGCTCTTAAAATACACCAGAGAACACACACGGGAGAGAAACCCTTCAAGTGCAATCTGTGCGGGATGGCGTTTGCACAGTCCCCACATCTTCAAGTACACCAGAGAACACACACTGGAGAGAAACCCTTCAAGTGCACTGTGTGTGGGAAGGCATTTGCATGGCCATCAGTTCTTCAGACCCACCAGAGAACACACACTGGAGAGAAACCCTTCAAGTGCACTGTGTGTGGGAAGGCATTTGCATGGCCATCAGTTCTTCAGACCCACCAGAGAACACACACGGGAGTGAAACCCTTCAGGTGCGCCTTGTGCGGGAAGGCGTTTGCACATTCATCAGTTGTTCAGACCCACCAGAGAACACACACAGGAGAGAAACCCTTCAAGTGCAGTGTGTGTGGGAAGGCATTTTCACAGTCATCTGGTCTTAAACAACACCAGAGAACACACACAGGAGAGAAACCCTTCAAGTGCACTGTGTGTGGGATGGCGTTTGCACAGTCACCACATCTTAAATTACACCAGAGAACACACACAGGAGAGAAACCGTTCAGGTGCATTCTGTGCAGGATGGCGTTTGTACATGTGTCACATCTTCAAAGACACGAGAGAACACACACGGGAGATAAACCCTTCAGGTGCACTCTGTGCGGGAAGCTGTTTGCAGATTCATCAAATTGTCAAAGACACCAGAGAACACACACGGGAGAGAAACCCTTCATGTGCAGTGTGTGCGGGAAGGCATTTGCACATTCATCAAATCTTCAAGTACACCAGAGAACACACACGGGAGAGAAACCCTTCAAGTGCAGTGTGTGCGGGAAGGCATTTGCACAGTCACCACATCTTCAAGTACACCAGAGAACACAGAAGCATCAGAAGATCCACAAGGAGTGGAGTCTGAAATTAGCTTGTGAAAGTCAAAGTGCCGCAATGAGCCCATCCCTCATGAAACAAGAACCGGAGGAAAATCCCAGCTTTGACACTTAAAGGTATCGAGGTAAAATATGAAGAGGTGATGGTGAAAAGGGAAGAAGTGATGGTGAAGAGCAAAGAAGTGAAGGTAAAATGTGAAGATGAAGATTCAACTCCAAAATGGGCAAACCTTCACATCGATGGAGGCAACGTGAATCAGGAGGAGAATTCTTACTGTGAGGCAGAGCGAGGCAACTCCCATTAGTTTGTGGAAGTGGAGGTGTAGGTGGACTTGCTCCTAGACAATACAAAGTCAAGTGGAGACCCAGTAGATGTGTAAGCTTGAGACAATGTCGCTACAATAGATGCACCTTTGTCACAGGCCTTTAATGACAAGAATGTGAAGTTGAACACTCAGTTCTTAGGTTCAACCTGCAGAGTAAGGGCGAGCGGCCAGTCTTTGTGGACCTGTGGGTTGGGGAGATCTCTAGCCAGGAGCGAGAGCCAAGAAGCCCCCAAGCATTCACTATGTTATCATAATAATTGCATTTACTTGGTGCTTGCTTAATCGCCTCGGCAACTCGGAGTTTTGTACCTCGTCTGAAACACTCGAAGAGCATCCCCAAGTAGCAGCTGCCCCTGTGTGGCACAGGGTGGTGGCCCTGCACCGGCCTGCATTTACTTTGTTTTTTTTCCGCCTGAGGACGACCGCTTGTGTTACGATCGAAACGTCGTGATCTATTATTATTTTTTCTACCTACTTGACTTTACTGAAAGAACCAAAGAGTATGTGAACAAGAGGCTGTCAGTAGGGGGCGATGATTGATGTTTCATCTCAGTTGTGTAATTTGTCGCTAATGGTTAGAATTCGCCAGCATGCAAGGGCCTACTCGTTTTGAATGACACAATAGTATGTTTTACATCCACTGTTAAGCAGATGGTGCATATTTTTTTTAAATAGCTTTTTAATCAGATGTTATCTGATGCAGTAGATTTCACAGCAGTAATTAAATTTTGTTAAAATTCCAGTCAATAATTTAGAATGAACATCTTCTTTGGTTCTTTCGGTAAAGTCACGTAGAATGAGAATAAAATAATAAAATAACACAATAAAATTCTCACGACGTTTCGGCCACAACACAAGTGGCCTTCAGGTGAAAGGAACAAACCTGTCGGGACGACAGAGCTTCAATGAACGTTAAGATTCGTAGCGTCTTTTAAGCTGGTTTAGAGAGGTGAGGCACCTTGACAAAGGGGTTTACATATAAAACAGGAGAATTTAGCATTGAAATAGCTCAGTGATTAGCTTGTGACTGATCATAGAAATAGACTGGTCATAGAAATTGCTTTATTGTGTTATTTTATTAATTTCTTATATTGTTCTCATTCTACGTGACTTAAGATGAATCCTTGCAGTCACGAAAGCTTTAAATCGAAATTTAGAATGAACACTTGTCTGATTTTGTGTGTACATGCATCACTTTATTTTTTATAAGGGTCAAACATTGAATAAGTGATGTTAGGACAAAGTGTGTGTGTTTTTGGAAGTAACCTGTACAGATAACTCAGGTGAGACCCGTTGTTCTTGTGATACAGGTCAAAGGGTACTTTTGTGTTTCAGGAAGCATCTGGAGCAACTCATTGTCTTTGACATAGGAAGCACACTCGGATCATTCATCAGTTACAAGGCATACCACCTTAAAGTTACACGTAGAGGAGATACATTCTCTACAACACGAATTCTAATTTTGTCTTACGTGTTGACGTAGATTTTGTCAAACTTGGACTATAAATGCCCCTTGCTGATTAACGTCTGAATGTTCACAACCATGGCTTGAAGCAAGCCCCACTGCTGTTGAGACATTGTCCACCAAAACTGGTCCACAGTTGGCTTGCACACACAGTGTACACACACACATAGTGTACACACACACAGTGTACACACACACAGTGTACACACACACAGTGTCCACCAAAACCGGTCCACAGTTGGCTTGCACTGAAGCAATGCTGCAGTAATTATGGACTCGCACGAAGGCCGTGGGATTTATATTTCGTGTTCAACATTCCTTTGTTTCGTGGAGAGACCGATTAAATTAAAGACGTCTTGTCTGCTGATCTTGTTCATATCTGTGTACATCGATATCCCACATTGCCTGCACGTACACACACGCAATTAAATCAATAAAAATAAGAATGACTTCCGGGCATTGCGAAGATCGAGGAATCTCAATGGAGCAAGTTCAGTGTGTTCGATTCAACATCTCTCTGTCTCTGTCCGTCTGTGTCATCTGTTTGTCTCTGTGTTTCTTTCTGCCTGTGTCTCTCTGTCGTCTCTGTGTTCCTCTTGTCTGTGTCTGTCCGCCTGTCTTGTCTGTGTGTGTGTCTCTCTATCAGCGTCTATCCAACCGTATTCAACGACTGTCAGTAGCAACACGCGCCCGGTCAACTTCCACGGCCCGCGACTCAAACTTGTTTATCTGTAACTTTCGCACCGTACGTAGCCAACCGTGTTAATCCATGGGTCTCTGTGTGTGTATATAACTTCTTTCGCACCATACCTAGCCAACCGTGATAATCTATGGGTCTCTGTGTGAGTCTCTGTGTGTATCTGGAACTTATTTTGCACCGTATGTAACCGAACCTGCCCAGGAGGAGCGGCTGGTATCTGTGGAGCTGTGGGCTGGGTAAATCTGTGAGCAGGAGAGAGAGACAAGCTCCCAAGCATTCACTACGTTATAAACAACATATTTGCACTCAAGTCGCTTGCCTAATTGCCTCAGCAACTCGGTGTTTCGTATCGAACCTCATCTCAAACAATGGAAGGGCGCCCCCTAGTGGCAGCTGCCCCTGTGTGGCACAAGGTGGCCCTGCACCGGCCTGCACGTGGACATGAGTCTGTCGGTAGGGGGCGATCATTGACGCTTCATCTCCCTTGTGGAGTTTCTGGATAGTGTTACTGGAATTGCCACAATTTTGACCGTGACACCAACATGCAATGTGCGTTGTGAGTGACACAGTGGCTTGTTTGACATCCGCTGTTAAGCAGACTGCACAGAGGATGTACTTTCTACGGCAGCTGAAGAAATTCAACCTGCCAAAGACAATGATGGTGTAATTCTATACAGCGATCATTGAATCCATCCTCACCTCCTCCATAACCGTCTGGTGCGCTGCTGCCACTGCCAAGGACAAGAGCAGACTGCAGCGTATCATCCACACTGCTGAGAAGGTAATTGCCTGCAATCTACCAACCCTCGAGGACCTGCACACGACAAGGTCCATGAGGCAAGCGAGGAAGATTATGGCCGATTTCTCCCACCCTGGACACTCTCTGTTTCAGCTACTCCCCTCCGGCAGAAGGCTTCGGTCCATCAGGACCAAAACCTCACGCCATAAAAACAGTTTCTTCCCATCTGCTGCAGGCCTGTTAAACAAGGCCAAGGGCTAACACTGATATTAACATTTTATCTACATAATGACACCTTGCCGATATTAACTATGTTAACCTATTTGTATTTTTTAAATTATATCTTAAAGCTATTTTATATTCGATATTTATTCAATTTTATATACTTGAGCCCCTTGGTGTTAGACTTTTAACCCTTATTATAGTAACACTTGTTTAAAACTTTTTGAAGATTTTAGATTCCTATATGTTGAATGTATGCACCATCCTGCCAAAGTAAATTCCGTGTCGGTGTGAACTTTCATGGCGAATAAAACCCTTTCTGATTCTGATTCTATCAGTAGTCTATGGGTCTCTATCAGTAGTCTATGGGTCTCTGTGTAGTGACTCTATGGGTCTCTACCAGTACTCTATGGGTCTCTATCAGTACTCTATGGGTCTCTATCAGTAGTCTATGGATCTCTATCTGTACTCTATGAGTTTCTATCAGTAGTCTATGGGTCTCTGTGCGGTGACTCTATGGGTCTCTATCAGTAGTCTATGGGTCTCTGTGCGGTGACTCTATGGGTCTCTATCAGTAGTCTATGGGTCTCTATCAGTAGTATATGGGTCTCTATGAGTAGTCTATGGGTCTCTATCAGTAGTCTATGGGTCTCTATGCAGTGACTCTATGGGTCTCTATCAGTAGTATATGGGTCTCCATCAGTAGTCTATGGGTCTCTGTGCAGTGACTCTATGGGTCTCTATGAGTAGTCTATGGGTCTCTATGAGTACTCTAAGGGTCTCTATGAGTAGTCTATGGGTCTCTATGAGTAGTCTATGGGTCTCTATGAGTAGTCTATGGGTCTCTATGAGTAGTCTATGGGTCTCTATGAGTAGTCTATGGATCTCTGTCTCAGAACTGATTTTGTACGTCGACCCACTTGGCCCCGCCCCCTCGCGTGCGGATCGTGAATCGAGGTCAAAATCGACCGACGGATTGCAATCGAAGTCGATTCGAACGTTATCGCGTGGAGGAATCGATTTCCCTCGATACCGAATAGATCCACGGATCGATCCTACGCCATCACCAAAAACCAAATGTGAATGGAGGGAGAAGACAAACAGCTCCCAGCGAGGCACGAAGTCGCCACCTCCTCTGCCTCCTCTACCTCCACCTCGTCCCCCTCCTCCACCTTCTCAGTTGCCTCGCGACATCAACGACCCCGCAGCAGCAGAATCAGCAACAACGACGTCAACGCCCGCCACTGAGGCCTACACCGCCATGCAGCCTGCGGCCTCTGCCCATGCCGCGTCGCATTCTGCAGGTGGGATTCAGGCGAGGGTCGGCGGCTGCGGCGGCGAGGAGGAGTAGGAGGATGAAGCGATGCAGCTGCTGACCGTCGTAACCTCCGATCTAATCTCCGGCTACGTGGCTCACCTGACAGAACAGGCGGAGCAGCGGCGGCAGCTCCACAAGCAGCAGCACCAGCAGCCCGTGCAGCAGGGACAGCAGCAGCACCAGCAGCAGGGACTGCAGCACCAGCAGCCTGTGCAGCAGGGACAGCACCAGCAGCACCAGCAGCCCATGCAGCAGGGACTGCAGCAGCACCAGCAGCCTGTGCAGCAGGGACTGCAGCAGCAGCCTGTGCAGCAGGGACTGCAGCAGCACCACCAGCAGCAGCTTCAGCAGTTGCAGGAGCAGCTCCCGAAGGTGCAGCGACAACTCCAGCTTGCGCAGCAGCAACAGCAGCAGTGGGCGGAGAATCTCCGGCAGCAGCAGCTCCAGCATGTGCAGGAGGTGCAGGAGCAGCTTGAGCAGGTGCAGCAGCAACAGCAGCTCGTGCGGCGGCTCCAGCAGGAGCGGCAGCAGCTCCAGGGGGTGCAGGAGCAGCAGCTCCAGGAGGTGCAGGAGCAGTATCGGCTCCAGGACTTACAGCTAATGCATCGGTTCAAGCAGCTGCAGCTGACGCAGCACGAGCAGTTTGAGCAGCTGCGGAAGTTCAAGAACTGGTAGGAACTGTGGTGGCAGGTGCAGCAACTGCGGCGGCAGGCGCAGGAGGTGCAGTCGGAGCTCCAGGCTTCCCAGCGGCTCGTCCGGCAGCGTGTGGGGCAGCTGCAGGAGGTGCTCGACACCCAAGGGGACATCTTGCTCGCTCAGCTTGAAGCCTCCATCCCGGACTTGGCGAGCCGCACGGAGGAGCTGGCGAGGGAGGCGGAGCCGCTCCGGCTGGTCGTGACCATGGCCTGGAAGGTTCTCGCCGGCGGGCCCATGAACTGGGAAGGCGTCCTGTCCATGGTGGTGTTTTGCGCGCTGCTCGTGAAGAGCTTGAGTGCCTCCGGTCGTCTGGGCGACTTGGAGAAGTCGTGGCCCTTGACGGACGCGGTGGCCGCTGTGCTGTTGATCACACGCAAGCCGTGGCTCATGGAGCAGGGAGGCTGGGTGAGGGGTTACACACCGCCAACACCAACACCACTACCGTCGCCACCACTAACACCGCCAACACCACTACCGTCGCCACCACCAATACCACTACCGTTGCCACCACTAACACCGCCAACACCACTACCGTCGCCACCACCAACACCACTACCGTCGCCACCAATAACACCACTACCGTCACCACCGCAAACACCACTACCGTCGCCACCACTAACACCACCAACACCACTACCGTCGCCACCACTAACACCACTACCGTCGCCACCACTAACACCACTAACACCACTACCATCGCCATCACTAACCACTAACACCACTACCGTCGCCACCGCCAACACCAACACCACTACCGTCGCCACCACCAACACCACTAACACCACTACCGTCACCACCGCCACCACCAACACCACTACCATCGCCACCACTAACACCACTACCGTCACCACCGCCAACACCACTACCGTCGCCATTGCCACCACCAACACCACTACCGTCGCCACCACTAACACCACCAACACCACTACCATCGCCACCGCCACCACCAACACCACTACCGTCGCCACCACTAACACCACTAACGTCGCCACCACCACCAACACCGCCAACACCACCACCGCCAACACCACCACCGCCAACACCACCACCAATAACATGTTTGAGAAATAGGGAGCCATCCCTTGACTGCACCCGGGCATCAATCAGCCTCCCATTGTATCTGTACCAGATGAAAAGGCTTCACAAACTACGTGGTCAAAATAGATGTTAAATAATGTGGGAGCCAGAGGACATTCCTGTCGCACCCCAAGGTGTACAGGGAATGGCTGCGACTCCCGGCCACGTAGTTTTACCCAGGCCTGCTCACCATCATGAAGGTCCTTCATGATCGTGAGCAGCAGGTCAGGGACTCCGAAAGCACGAAGAACAACCCAGAGCCCAGGCCTACTGATGGTATCATAGGCCTTGACCAGGTAAATAAAGCAGAGATGTGTAGGTCTTGTTGGAATTCCCTACACCTCTGCTGTAGCAGACGGACAGATCACATGGCATCTGTGCAGGACCGCTCTTTCCTGAAACCGCATTGGGGCTCCGCAAGCCTCTCCTCAGCATGCCTGGCAAGGCGATGTTAAATAATCCTTGCCAGGACCTTTACCAGCACACTAAGGAGTGAGATGCCCCTGTAGTTGTTACAGTCTGTGCGGTCCCCCTTTTTAAAGAGGGAGACCACCAGGGCATCCTTCCAATCCTGCGGAACCCGTCCAGTGGTCCAGACTGTTGTTATGATGTCATGTAGGGCAGTTTCAAGTTTTCAAGTTTCATTCATTAGGTGTAGCCCTGTGAGCCATGCGGCTCTTGAGTCGGGTGCAACCGCAACAAAGTATGAACAGAGAAACATCTTAAAGCGACGACGACGCACAACAGAAACATCCTGGATAAACCAGCAAATCTTACAGAAAAAACACCATATTACAACGCTGTGTGCAAAAATCCCAGTGTGATGCAAGACAAACAATAACAACCAGAAGACAAGTTAGATTCAAGTTATCAGGCCAACTCCGCACTTCCGCAAGAAACATGGCTTAACCATCTGTTTTAGAAATCACCAAAATAAAGCTATAAAATACATAGTGGTCAGCACACCATACGATTGAACCCGAGTTCAACTCCCAGCCACGGCTAACATCACAGTGAGGAGCTATATCTGAACTAGTCCCTGGCTTCCACCATATAAACTAAATTAAAAATATATATTTCACCAGGTAAGGCCCAGAGCTATATAGCTCTTTTTTATAAACGATCTGGCTATCACAAATGATAGCTCAACGAAGTGGCTCATCATGGGGAAATTTATAGCAGCCAAATACTCTATAAACGCACGTTGATACTAAATGTGGAGAGGGAAAAACCGGAGGCCCCGGAGAAAAATCCATGCGACCACGATGAGAGAGAAATTAAAACTCCAAATATACACGTGTAAGGGTCGGGATCTAACCCACGACCTCCTATATACCAGGCGAGGTAGTTAACATCTCGCCACCTCGAAGTATGGTCATACAACCATCGTGACCAACATGGCACAGACGCATCCATCTGTCTAGCAGTGGATTGACAAATGTCCACGATTTAATTATTTGAAAACTGCTGAACTGTACTGTCTGCTACAGATCACACAGCATTCAGTTGCCTTGGAGGTGGGTGGACGGCTGCACAGCATGGCATCTCAATGCCTGTGTTATCCACCAACTCTGCTTGCTTGTTAATGGATTATACATGCATCAGCGCCATTAAACGTCGTCAACAAAGGACAGCTGGGCAAAAAATTCAGTTAAAGATTTTTTTTTAATCAAGGTGTTTCTTTCTTCATATGCACTGCTTATCACGGTTGCTGATGCAGCATGCCAGTAAAGATTTATGCGGCACTTTGTCAATCCGCCGCTGGATGAAGGATTCCCCAACAGTATTGGTCATGGGAATTGTTGGACCATGCTTTCCCACCAGCCCTTTCGTGAAAATACTGCTGAATAATGGTCTGACTACACCATGTTGGGTCATTTAGGTTGTTTGACCATACTTCACCATGCTGATCAGTGTGGGTTGTGAAGTAGTGTGGACCTAGGACCGGTTCAGATATTATTCCCCGCTGAGAGTCATCCAAATTGCGTGTAATTCCAGGTGTTCGCTTGTTTATCAAGGACAACCTCAATGAGTATCATGACTCTTTCAGGAGGCCCCTGCCATACTTCAGCCATAGGGGTCTTCCACGAGTGCTGTCTATTACAATCTGCGGGTCATTTTTTTTTATTTGGCAAATCGGGACCGTGACAGCAGCACACAATGGCGTGATCTTGCGACAGACGTTGCGAGGTCTTTAACATCCGACTGTCAAGTGGAAGGCGCGTATGTTTACGGTTAATGCAACGGCAGCCGTGAGCAGGGTGAGTGCCGGATTTGAACGGTGAATTTCTGCAACAAGCGGCGAACGTGGTAAAGCTGGCATGCGCCACCAAAATGATTCAGCCGCGGGGATAAATGGCCACTGCTTTTGTTGATGGTTTGGGGGGGGGGGGGCTAGCTATCCCCGTTGAGAAACTGAATAAGTAAATAATTGTCCTCTGTCATTTGAGCTACCTCTGTCGTCTACTCCGTGTCCAATGCTAATAGGCGTCTCTCTCTCTCTTACTCCGGATCATCAAAGCAATGCTGCAGTTGCCACCTAGCGGTTGAATCCCCGTACTGCCATTTCTAATAACATGACGTAAACCAACTACGTAGATGCATAAATAAATAAATAATCCCCATTCAAATTTATAAAAGACAATAACCTATCACAGCAGCAACATGAGCGCGGGACGGGCAACGAACGGTTTCAGCAACGCCAAAAGACGTGTACTGTGTGGACAAAACTTTTCAACAAACGCCACCCTCGCTCAGCATTTCGCTTGGTAGATCATCTCTGCCCGCTGCCTTTCCTGGTCTTAGGCTCTGGATCGCCTTAAGTACTTCCTCAACAGATGGTACCTCAGCCAGCCACTCACAGGGGGTGACTTCTTCGACACCTTTGAGGCACCGCAGCCTCAGCAGGGTCATCCCCACTTTGTGCCACGATGTTTTCCAGGCTGAGGGATTTCCCCTCCTCCAGGACCTCACAGAAATGCTCAGCAAATCTGCAAACCCGTTCCTGGGGGTCGGAGATTGGATCACCGTTCTTTCCCCTAATCATAGTAATAAGTGTGGTGCTGCAGGTTACTTCTTTATGGAATTAAAGAGCGATTTGTGATCATGGGCCATTGAGGCAGACTCCATCTCCTTAGCAACCCGCGACAACCGACCGTCCTTACAGCGCCTCACGGCTCTCCGAACCTCCGAGCGAAGGCTGCGGTAAGCCTCATTCTCTGACGTGGGATGCTGCAGACGATGAGAGTCAGCCTGTCGCTTTTTTCTCAGCCAGCCTGAACACCTACTTTGTGAGCCAGGGTCTATGGGGATAGGTCTGGACCGCGTACCCAAAGCAGCCAATAGCAGCTGCATGAGCCACAGTCCTCGCCCATTTCCCCTCGACATCAGGAGGAGCGGGGGATGAACCAGCCCGAAGGTTCTGGAAAGGGGCGTGGCCAGTGGTGGAGCTTGGAAAGGGGCGTGGCCAGAGGTGGAGCTTGGCCACGCCCAGCATATATAAGGGAGACCGAAACCAGAGGTTCGGGGCTGTTAGCGGGTCTTGGGTCCTGGCTGCGTCTCTGCTCGTCGTGATCCCTTCGTCTCCGACCACGTGGCTGTTCTGCAACACCCTCTCCGTTGCCGCCGCCGCTACGCTAGTCGGACAGCTGGCGCAGCGTATGCCGGAGATGGGCTGTGTGTTAGGATCGTCTATGTGCAGCTGTGTTACGAAGTGTGTCGCCCCATGTGCTCTTAATAAATAAGAAGCCTTCTACTCGACGTGTCTCGGAAGTCGCTCAGTGCACACGCTTTGTCTTTGAGAACTGGTCGGCCTACACCAGATACAGCAGTAGAAGCAGTCTTCTCTATGGCCTAGACTCCTACCCAGTGTCTCACTCCCCAGTGTCTCACTACCCAGTGTCTCACTACCCAGTGTCTCACCACCCAGTGCCTCACTACCCAGTGTCTCACTACCCAGTGTCTCACTCCCCAGTGTCTCACCACCCAGTGTCTCACTAGCAGTGTCTCACTACCCAGTGTCTCACCACCCAGTGTCTCACTAGCAGTGTCTCACTCCCCAGTGTCTTACTACCCAGTGTCTCACTACCAGTGTCTCACTACCCAGTGTCCCACTAGCAGTGTCTCACTACCCAGTGTCTCACTACCCAGTGTCTCACTAGCAGTGTCTCACTACCCAGTGTCTCACTACCCAGTACCTCACTAGCCAGTGTCTCACTTCCCAGTGTCTCACTACCCAGTGTCTCACTACCCAGTGTCTCACTACCCAGTGTCTCACTACCCAGTGTCTCACTAGCAGTGTCTCACTATCAGTGTCTCACTACCCAGTGTCTCACTACCCAGTGTCTCACTACCCAGTGTCTCACTAGCAGTGTCTCACTACCCAGTGTCTCACTACCCAGTGTCTCACTAGCAGTGTCTCACTACCCAGTGTCTCACTACCCAGTGTCTCACTAGCCATTGTCTCACTACCCAGTGTCTCACTACCCAGTGTCTCTCTACCCAGTGTCTCACTAACCAGTGTCTCACTACCCAGTGTCTCACTGCCCAGTGTCTAATTAGCAGTGTCTCACTACCCAGTGTCTCACTACCCAGTGTCTCACTACCCAGTGTCTAATTAGCAGTGTCTCACTACCCAGTGTCTCACTAGCAGTGTCTCACTACCCAGTGTCTCACTACCCAGTGTCTCACTAGCAGCGTCTCACTACCCAGTGTTTCACTACCCAGTGTCTCACTACCCAGTGTCTCTGTACCAGTGACTCACTACCCAGTGTCTCACTAGCAGTGTCTCACTACCCAGTGTTTCACTACCCAGTGTCTCACTAACCAGTGTCTCTGTATCAGTGTCTCACTACCCAATGTTTCACTACCCAGTGTCTCACTACCCAGTGTCTCTGTATCAGTGTCTCACTACCCAGTGTCTCACTACCCAGTGTCTCACTACCCAGTGTCTCTCTACCAGTGACTCACCACCAAGTATCAGATCAGAGAACAACGCCAAAAGGTGACCAGCACAAGGACAATGCCATGCGTATCAGCAGAGCATTTACAGCTCGGGGCTGAGTAGCAGCAGCAGCAGCAGCAGCTGTGTGATGACGATGATGATGATGATGGGGCTCTCTTTTCGTTCTGTTTCTCTGCTGCCACACAGGAGGGCTTCCTGGAAGCGTTCGGGCCGGGGACGCCCACCTATGAGAGGAGCCGCAGACGCCGAGCTCCGACGGGCAGCGACAGTGGAGACGAGAAGAGAGAGACAGAGAGAGAGACAGAGGCTTTTGACTTTAAACAACTTTCATTGCCGCGTTAAAAACGTGCCAACTACAAACTTAAATGTTCATGTTTTAAAAAAGAAATTCCACAAAAACAATTGTCGTGCGATGCATTTTATTGAGTGCGTATACACATTTTGACTTTAAGTCTTGCCGCAGAAAACTGGTTACACACAAACAGAACGTACAGCCAAGAAATTGTGATGACGTGTTGTTTTAAATTGCCTGAATTTCTGTTAAAACACTTTTTTAAGTCACAACGTCAGACAGTTGTCTTTGATCGTTCACAATGAACGTTTGTGTGTTTAGCGTTACCGACGTAAAGTGCGTGCAAGTAAGTCGTGACTTTTAACCGTAATCTTAACTTCTAATGGAACATAAATCTGAGTAGTAGTATCATGGCACTGAGCTATGTGAAAATATAGCTGGGTACGCTCAGTCACATAAAAAAAAGTCATTTTCATGTTCCGTTGAAATACGTTCACTCAGTGTACTAAGCAACCAAAAACGACATCATAATGAACAGAGGATTAACCTTTAATTATGGAATGCACCGTCGGATCCTAAAGATTGTTGAACTATGAGACCACAACGACGCCTATCTTATAATCCTGTGGAGAGTATACAACATGCACACACACCAAAGTGGTCTGAGCATTCGTGGAAAATGTGCGGTACAACACATCGTTCAATTCCTGTCAAGCCTAACGCATTGCTTACGAGTATCCTATTAGAAGTGTAACAGTCGGCATTGGTCACAGGTTCATAATGTATATATGTATCGTGTACAAAATCCTCTTCGAAGACGTCTGGCCAACGTGAAAGAGTCAAAATTACCCCGCCTGCCTCAAAGGGGCTCTCCAGAGCCCCCTCTCGTGGAGCCCCATCTGTCAGCAGTGGCACAGGTAAGAATTGCAGGGCTACGCCTCTTACCTGTTACACAATGTCTGGCAATAGTGGCGGTGAGCATTGACCGAGATTGAGTGATTGATGTGAAACTATCTGCAGTAAATGATATGTTGCGTCTCTTAAAACGTTTGTGCTTTTTTTTTCTAGCTGCGCTCCGAGAACAATTTTCCCGGATGATTGTTGCGTTTGTTCAAATGCATGTTTTTTATCTTCATTAGACCTCCTTTGCCAGTACCAAAATGTAATAATAATAGTAGGGGTTTTTCCCCTTTTTTTGGCAACAAAACTGAAACCTTTTTACAAGGATTCATGTTACTGCATTAACCACAATACCTGCAGTCAAAATGCAAACAAAACACATACTATGATAATATATGATGCATTGTCCCTTAGAAAGAAAGCCGTCCCTTGGTGTGGACCAATCAGTTTCAAGGACAATGCCACAAATATTATCATAGTGTGTTTTTTGTTTGCAATTTGACTGCAGGTATTGTGGTTAATGCAGTAGCATGAATCCTTGTAAAAAGGTTTCAGTTTTGTTCCCCAAAAAAAGGGTAAAAGCCCTACTATTATTACATGTTTTATATACACATATGTAGCGACTCCAACTGAGTCGCAGACGTTGTCTCGGGAGCAACACCACATCACCGACTCAACATAACACAAGCCACGCTTGGGTGTTGAACGCCCATCTAGCTACGCTACGGCAGCACCGGACACGACTCGTTATCCCGGCCCGGACCCTGAGCTGGGTCCCAGACCGCGTGGCTAGAGGCTTCTCCCCCCGACGTGGATCTTCATCGCCGGCAACACGAAGAACCCCGGGGCCCTCGCGGGGCCCCCGTCACATCGGCCCGGGCCGGGGCTGGCTCCGCCCCTCACCCCGCCCACCTTCCGGATCTCTCCGCCTCTTTCCCGAAGGCTCCCCGAGAGCTCCTCTACGCCACGTGACCGCCCGGCAGCCCCCCTCCAACGTCGTCCGGCCGCGTGCCGGCGGGTCAACCGGCGTGTCGTGCCCCAACGCGAGCCCGGCTGGCCCGCGCCGCACGCCGCTCGCGGTGCCTCCGCGCCGACCAGCGCTCAGCCAGGCCCCCCGCTAGGCCCGGCGGCGCCACGCCCGGTGAGCGGGCCGCACGTGATGCCAACGCATCGTCCGCCGTGGCTTCGTAAGCCCGGCACCACGCGGTAACAGTCGCAGTCACTACACACGCGTTTTCATCTTCTTTGGTTCTTTCGGTAAAGTCACCACGTAGAATGAGAATAAAGTAATAAATTAATAAAATAAAATAACACGATAAAATTCTCACGACGTTTCAACACAAGTGGCCTGTCCTCGAGACAGTCTCGTCCCTTCACCTGATGAACACACACTACACCGATAACTCTTTAGAATTGCCGCTTGTTGTTGTCGTCGTCTTTCAGCACGGTTGGGCAACGTGCGGTGGTGGTGTGACAGAAAGAGTTCAACGTACACATACACACACACATACATACACACACACATACACACACATACACACATACACACACATATACATACATACACACACATACACACACATACAAAGACAAAGATCCCCCATATAGCCTGTACCAGACTGTAGGGGCAAGTGCTGTTAGCGAGCACCTATGAAGGCCGGAACGGTACACGAGGGGGTGGGTGGCCAGCACCACGCCCGACCGCCTTTGTCTCCCTAGTGGCGATGTTTACACACCGCACCAGGTACTCATTTGAGGCTGAGTCGACCTAGGGGAGGCCCGGGACCGGTTCAGATAATCGTCACTGGTGTTGGCCGTGAGCGGGTCGCCATGTTCATAGCGCAGCGCGCTAACTGCTACACTATCGCTCCCCACACACACACATACAAAGATCCCCCATATAGCCTTAACAGACTGTAGGGGCAAGTGCTGTTAGCGAGCACCTATGAAGGCCGGAACGGTACACGAGGGGGTGGGTGGCCAGCACCACGCCCGACCGCCTTTGTCTCCCTAGTGGCAATGTTTACACACCGCACCAGGTACTCATTTGAGGCTGAGTCGACCTAGGGGAGGCCTGGGACCGGTTCAGATAATCGTCACTGGTGTTGGCCGTGAGCGGGAATCGAACCCGGGTCGCCAGGTTCATAGCGCAGCGCGCTAACCGCTACACTACACTATCGCTCCCCACTACACACACACATACACACACATACACACACACATACACACACATACATACACACACATACATACACACATACATACACACATACACACAAACATACATACACACGTACATATACATACACACATACACATACATACACACATGCACACATACACACACACATACACACACATACACACATACACAAACATACACACATACACACACATACACACATACACACACATACATACACAACAACAACAACCGCCATTCGCCACTAAGTGGCGGTGACGTCACCACGACGCTTGTGCCAGGCTATGTGCACCCTGAGGCCACGTGAAGTGTCAAACGCCCGCTGGCAGGAGGTCACGGGGCAGACCCAGGTGCCACGGGTCGACTGACTGAGATGACTGGCTGATGCACCACCTGTGCCCCCTACTGTGCCAACCTGCTGTGCTTTAGCCACCCGGCGCTCCGCTCGTTGTTCTGAGCGTCGCTCCTCCGTCCTCCGTTGTTGTTGGAGGGCGACTGCCTCCAACTGCCCAGTAGCATCCTTCACGAGCCTCCTCCACAGAGGCCGATCTTGACACCGCTGGTACCAGTCATCGGCAAGTCCACTCAGCTCCACGTCCTCCTGTACCACATCACTCCATCTCTTCTCTAGCCCGTGCCGTGCCCGCTTAGCCCCCTCAATCCGGCCAAACAAAAGCTGTTTCGGCATGCGGTGGCTGGGCATGCGGGCTACATGACCCAGCCATCGCAGCCTTGCCTGCCGGAGGAGCTCACCGATGGGACCCTGCCCAGATCTTTCAAGGATTTGTGAGCTCCTCACACAATCCAGTCTGGTTAAACCCAGGATGGATCGTAGGCAGGCCAGCCTAAATGTTTCTAACCGGGGAAGATGTTCCATTAGGGGGGTCCACGTTTCGCAAGCGTAGAGAAGGGAGGGAATGACCGTGGCCGAGAAGACCTGAAGCTTAGTGCGGAGCGACAGACCAGGTAGCTTCCACACAGCGTTACGCAACCGATGAAAAGATATTGCCGCTCGACTGATTCGGAGTGAGACCTCTGCTGTTAAACTGGAGCCAGTCATAAGCACACTGCCCAGGTATGGGAAACTCTCCACTCTCTCCACAACTGCCCCATCACCGATTGGGAGTTGTGGGGGTGGAGTGTCCGATGGTACAAAATACCCAGGCAGGTGCTTAGTTTTGGTGGGGCTGATGGTAAGGCCCCACCTCTTAGTGGCACGTTCCAGTCTCAGCAGCAGCGTCTCCAACTCCTCCTCTGACTGAGCAGCTATTACCAAATAATCAGCATACATAACGTGGTTGAGCAATAGGGAGCCATCCCTTGACCGCACCCGGGCATCGATTAGCCTCCCATTATATCTGTACCATATGGAAATTCCCCCGGTACAGCTATTGAAGGCTTCACGAACTACGTGGTCAAAATAGATGTTAAATAATGTGGGAGCCAGAGGACATCCCTGTCGCACCCCAAGGTGTACAGGGAATGGCTCTGACTCCCGGCCACGTAGTTTTACCCGGGCCCGCTCACCATCATGAAGGTCCTTAATGATCGTGAGCAGAGGGTCAGGTACTCCAAAAGCACGAAGAACGACCCAGAGCCCAGGCCTACTGATGGTATCATAGGCCTTGACCAGGTCAATAAAGCAGAGATGTAGGTCTTGTTGGAATTCCCTACACCTCTGCTGTAGCAGATGGACAGAAAATATGGCATCTGTGCAGGACCGCCCTTTCCTGAAACCGCATTGGGGCTCCAAAAGCCTCTCCTCTGTGCGGTCCCCCTTCTTAAAAAGGGGGACCACCAGGGCATCCTTCCAATCCTGTGGAACCTGTCCAGTGGTCCAGACTGTTATTATGATGTCATATAGGGCAGTCTGTGCACAAACGCCACCCTCCCTCAGCATTTCGCTTGGGAGACCATCTCTGCCCGCTGCCTTTCCTGGTCTCAGACTCCGGATCGCCTTCAATACTTAATCAGCAGATGGCACCTCAGCCAGACACTCACAGGGGGTGACTTCTTCCAATACATACACACATACATACACACATACAAATACACACATACACACACATACACACATACACACACATACCAACATACACACATACCAACATACACACATACATACACACACATGCATACACACATACAAAGACAAAGATCCCCCATATAGCCTTAACAGACTGTAGGGGCAAGTGCTGTTAGCAAGCACCTATGAAGGCCGGAACGGTACACGAGGGGGTGGGTGGCCAGCACCATGCCCGACCGCCTTTGTCTCCCTAGTGGCAATGTTTACACACCGCACCAGGTACTCATTTAAGGCTGAGTCGACCTAGGGGAGGCCCAGGACCGGTTCAGATAATCGTCACTGGTGTTGGCCGTGAGCGGGAATCGAACCCGGGTCGCCAGGTTTATAGCGCAGCGCGCTAACCGCTACACTATCGCTCCCCACACACACACATACACACACATACACACACACACATACACACACACACATACACACACATACATACACACACACACTCACACACACATACACACACATATACGCACACACACACACATACACACACACATACACACACATACATACACACACATACACACACATACACACATACATACACACATACGTACACATACATACAAACACACACATACATACACACATGCACACATACACACACATACATACACACACATACACACACATACATACACATACACACACATACATCCTCATACACACACACATACACACATACACACACACATACACACACATACACACACACATACACACATACATACACACATACACACACACATACACACATACATACACACACACACAACAACAACCGCTATTCGCCACTAAGTGGCGGTGACGTCACCACGACGCTTGTGCCAGGCTATGTGCACCCTGAGGCCACGTGAAGTGTCGAACGCCCGCTGGCAGGAGGTCACGGGGCAGACCCAGGTGCCACGGGTCGACTGACTGAGATGACTGGCTGATGCACCACCTGTGCCCCCTACTGTGCCAACCTGCTGTGCTTTAGCCACCTGGCGCTCCGCTCATTGTTGTGAGCGTCGCTCCTCCGCCCTTCGTTGTTGTTGGAGGGCGACTACCTCCAACTGCCCAGTAGCATCCTTCACGAGCCTCCTCCACAGAGGTCGATCTTGACACCGCTGGTACCAGTCATCGGCAAGTCCACTCAGCTCCACGTCCTCCTGTACCACATCACTCCATCTCTTCTCTAGCCCGTGCCGCGCCCGCTTAGCCCCCTCAATCCGGCCGAACAAAAGCTGTTTCGGGATGCGTTGGCTGGGCATGCGGGCTACATGACCCAGCCATCGCAGCCTTGCCCACCGGAGGAGCTCACCGATGGGACCTTGCCCAGATCTTTCAAGGATTTGTGAGCTCCTCACACAATCCAGTCTGGTTAAACCCAGGATGGATCGTAGGCAGGCCAACCTAAATGTTTCTAACCGGCGAAGATGTTCCATTAGGGGGGTCCACGTTTCGCAAGCGTAGATAAGGGAGGGAATGACAGTGGCCGAGAAGACCTGAAGCTTAGTGCGGAGCGACAGACCAGGTAGCTTCCACACAGCGTTACGCAACCGATTAAAAGATATTGCCGCTCGACTGATTCGGAGTGAGACCTCTGCTGTTAAACTGGAGCCAGTCATAAGCACACTACCCAGGTATGGGAAACTCTCCACTCTCTCCACAACTGCCCCATCACCGATTGGGAGTTGTGGGGGTGGAGTGTCCGATGGTACAAAATACCCAGGCAGGTGCTTAGTTTTGGTGGGGCTGATGGTAAGGCCCCACCTCTTAGTGGCACGCTCCAGTCTCAGCAGCAGCGTCTCCAACTCCTCCTCTGACTGAGCAGCTATTACCAAATCATCAGCATACATAACGTGGTTGAGCAATAGGGAGCCATCCCTTGACCGCACCCGGTCATCGATTAGCCTCCCATTATATCTGTACCATATGGAGATTCCCCCGGTACAGCTATTGAAGGCTTCACAAACTACGTGGTCAAAAAAGATGTTAAATAATGTGGGAGCCAGAGGACATCCCTGTCGCACCCCAAGGTGTACAGGGAATGGCTCTGACTCCCGGCCACGTAGTTTTACCCGGGCCCGCTCACCATCATGAAGGTCCTTAATGATCGTGAGCAGAGGGTCAGGTACTCCAAAAGCACGAAGAACGACCCAGAGCCCAGGCCTACTGATGGTATCATAGGCCTTGACCAGGTCAATAAAGCAGAGATGTAGGTCTTGTTGGAATTCCCTACACCTCTGCTGTAGCAGACGGACAGAAAATATGGCATCTGTGCAGGACCGCCCTTTCCTGAAACCGCATTGGGGCTCCGCAAGCCTCTCCTCAGCGTGCCTGGCAAGGCGATGCTGAATAATCCTTGCCAGGACCTTTCCCGGCACACTGAGGAGTGAGATGCCCCTGTAGTTGTTACAGTCTATGCGGTCCCCCTTCTTAAAGAGGGGGACCACCAGGGCATCTTTCCAATCCTGCGGAACCCGTCCAGTGGTCCAGACTGTTGTTATGATGTCATATAGGGCAGTCTGTGCACAAACGCCACCCTCCCTCAGCATTTCGCTTGGGAGATCATCTCTGCCCGCTGCCTTTCCTGGTCTCAGACTCCGGATCGCCTTCAATACTTCCTCAGCAGATGGCACCTCAGCCAGCCACTCACAGGGGGTGACTTCATCCAATATTTGAGGCACCGCAGCCTCAGCAGGGTCATCCTCACTTTGTGCCACGATGTTTTCCTGGCTGAGGGATTTTCCCTCCCCCAGGACCTCACAGAAATGCTCAGCAAATCTGCGAACCTGTTCCTGTGGGTCGGAAATTGGATCACCGTTTTTTCCCCTAATGATGGTAATAGGTGTGGCGCTGCAGGTTACTTTTTGATCGAGTTAAATAGAGATTTGCGATCACGGGCCACTGAGGCAGACTCCATCTCCTCAGCAACCCGCGACCACCACCCATCCTTGCAGCGCCTCACGGCTCTCCGAACCTCCGAGCGAAGGCTGCGGTAAGCCTCCTCATTCTCTGACGTGGGATTCTGTAGCCGATGACAGTGGGCCTGTCGCTTTTTCTCAACCATCCTGAACAACTCCTCTGTCAGCCAGGGTGTCTGGGGAGGTCTGGACCGCGTACCCAAAGCAACCATTGCAGCTGCATGAGTCACAGTCCTAAACCTCGCCCATTTACCCTCGACATCAGGAGGAGTCGGGGACGATGCCAATCCCAGCCGCAAGCGATGATGAAATTCTCGCTTCCAACTTTCATCAGATAACTGAGACCAGGCCACTTTAGGTTGGAATGGGGTCCTGGGTGTACACCCACCACCGGAGTGGAAGAATGGCAGGCGCATCTTACAGATGACTAGTCGATGGTCAGAGGGCAAATCAGCTCCACGGTAGGTCCTGGTGTCAAGGACATGGGCTCGCATTCGCTGGTCCGTCACTATGTAGTCCAGCAGATGTTCTTGCTTGGACCCGGCATGCATCCATGATGTTGTGTGGATGCGCCGATGCCGGAACAGCGTGTTGGTAATTACAAGCCCATGGGCTGCACAAAAATCTAGCAGCCTCCTACCGTTGTTATTGAGCTGATCTGGCCCATGCCCTCCAATCACTCCAGACCAGGTGCCAGTATCATGACCAACTCGGGCATTGAAGTCACCCAACATGATGACTCTATCCCGAGGAGCCACTTTAGCCAGCACCTGTGACAGGAGGTCATAGAAGGCATCTGACTCATCGGCTTTGCCTGCATCCCTCCACGGATGTTCATCTTCGGTGGGGGCATAAGTAACCACGACCACCAGTCCTCGCCTCCGGTTGATGGGAAGGCGAGCCCAAAGTAGCCTGGGGCTTACAGCTTCCCACACCTCACCGCCACGCTCCCACGCCCCCTTCATTCTTTTGTTCAAAAGAAGACCCACACCCTGTTGTTTGGCAGTCTGCTGCCACACACACACATACCAACATACACACACATACACACACATACATACACACATACACACACACATACACACACACATACACACACATACACACACATACACACACACAGACACACACACACATACAACAACCGCCATTCGCCACTAAGTGGCGGTGACGTCACCACGACGCTTGTGCCAGGCTATGTGCACCCTGAGGCCACGTGAAGTGTCGAACGCCCGCTGGCAGGAGGTCACGGGGCAGACCCAGGTGCCACGGGTCGACTGACTGAGATGGCTGGCTGATGAGCGTGAAGTCGCGATTGAGTAATGGGGGCTAACGAATGAGTAATTAGTAATACACGTTGCTTTAAGAGATGGTTGAAGTTACAATGTTCTAATACGTGTTTAATGTAAATTACTTTTTGAATGTCATTTTGTTGTATTATTTAATGACTATTTAAAATAGTTCAGAGGTTACTTCATTTCCACTCGTCCTATCAATTCCCCCAGACCCGCTGCCCTTCTAAGGGCCGGGACCGAGCGGGCTAGTGGTGAGACCCTGGGAGCCCCCGGGTCCCGACGTCCTTGTAAGGGCCGGGACCGAGCGAGACAGTGGTCGAGACCCGTACCTTGGCTGGGTCGGGTTAGTGTAGCCTCCCCTAGGTCACGGTTAGCCGGAGGCGAGAGAGCCCGTGGTCCCAGTGATAGGCCACGCTTGTCCGGGGGCCGTACCACCCCCAGGTAGCGGGTTAAGGGGCCGTTACCCCTTTGTGTTAGGGACCGTTACTATTGCTGTTACCGTTGTCGTTAAATCAACGTGTTGCCTCTACACGCCGTCTCCAATCTCCCTGCACCCACTACACGCGCAGCGTTTGTTTCACGTCTCGTGCGGTCACTGTGGTAAGTAACTAGCTTGGCTTTGATTCCCAGACAATTCGTAATGGTAAAGAAATTTAATAATAATAGAATACGACGTTTCGATTGCAACACAAGCGACCATCATCAGGTACAAATGAATGAGAACAAACATAGTAAACTTGGAAATATAATGCAATATAACACAGAGTCGGCCAACAAAACAATCAACGACCCACCTGGTTGATTACGTTCTTCCAACGATTGATAAATTTGAGAGACAAAACATAGACACGGGGACACACAAGCAGAGAGAGAGAGAGAGACAACACAGAAACACAGAGAGAGAGATACACAACATAGACACACAGACAGACACACAAGCAGAGAGAGACAACACAGAAACACACAGATACACACAACATAGACACACAGACAGATACACAAGCAGAGAGAGAGACTCACACAGACACACAGAGAGAGACACACAACATAGACACACAGACAGACACACAAGCATAGAGAGACTCACACAGAGACAAACAGAGAGAGACACACAACATAGACACACAGACAGACACACAGAGAGACAACACAGAGACACACAGAGTAACACACAGCATAGACACACAGACACACAAGCAGAGAGACTCACACAGAGACAAACAGAGAGAGACACACACAACATAGACACACAGACAGACACACAAGCAGAGAGAGACTCACAAAGAGACACACAGGGAGTGACACAACATAGACAGACAGACACACAGAGAGAGACTCACACAGAGACAAACAGAGAGAGACACACAACATAGACACAGAGACAGACACACAAGCAGAGAGAGACTCACACAGAGACACACAACATAGACACACAGACAGACACACAGGCAGAGAGAGACAACACAGAGACAAACAGAGAGAGACACACAGAGACACACAGAGAGACACACACAACATAGACACACAGACACACAAGCAGAGAGAGACTCACACAGAGACACAGAGAGTGACACACAACATAGACACAGAGACAGACACACAAGCAGAGAGAGAGACTCACACAGAGACAAACAGAGAGTGACACACAACATAGACAGACAGACACACACAGAGAGAGACTCACACAGAGACAGACAATTTAATAGCTCTTAAAACCCCTCCCACCGCTCCTGCAGTCTAAACACAACAAGACTCCCAAGTCCTCTGGTGACATCAAAAATGATTTAATAACGAGACGATCAAACGAGCCACAGAGCGAAGCCTCGGCCCTACGCGTTGGGCCTTGCGTGGCCCATTAATGGGCACTCGACTCGAATGTGCGGACGTTTCATTGACTGAACGCAACATTGAAAGCAGCCTTGAGAATCTTCACTTGAAGCTTTCGTGGCAACTGCAGGGATCCACGCTCTCAAAGTCATCACGTGGTAGGTGTATAAAATACATCACCACGTTTCCATCGCGACACAAGCGACCGTCATCAGGCGGAACAGGTACAGTTCAACTGATGGGGGGGTCGCTTGTGTTGCGACAGAAACGTCGTGATTTATTTTATTTTGTCCCTACGTCACTTGACCGAAAGAACCTTGAAGAATGTTCTTGGTTCTTTCGGTAAAGTCACCACGTAGAAGGGAAACAATAAAATAATAAAATATAAAACAATAAAAATTCTCACGACGTTTCGACTGCAACACGAGCAATAATCATCGGGTGTGAAAACCACGGCAAGAAAATTTGAAAAAGGGGCGTTTTTTTAACGTTAGCACCACGGAAAGATTACAGAACAGTCTTAAAACTTCACTTCCTTCACTTTCCAAGTCTGACATCGTCCGCCTTCAAAACCACCACACTGATAATTATTAACGAACCCTTTCACATTCCGGAAACCCCCCCCAAAAAAGGCTGCTCTATGGGTGGAGGCCGGTGACCAAGTGAAATTGCCCTCCCCGTGCCTCCCTGCGCGAAAAAACGAACGCCGAACGCTCGCCAGCGACCGGCTTATGCCTCGGCACGGGAGAGGGGAGGGGTCAATCAACGAACTCGCCCCGACTTGTCGAAGCCACGGGCGGTCGGGATCCCCGGCGGTCGTTTCTCTCTCCTCCTCCTTCGCCCGGCCGTCCGCCTAAACCACGAAGGCCCGGAGCGACGTCTTCACGGCGACGCGGCACACGGGACACCGGCTCAGGGAGAGGGCGCAGTGGCCGCACGTGGCCACGTGTCCGCACGGCACGAACATCGTGGACACCTCGCGCTCCATGCACACCTTGCAGGACAGCCGCTCTTCCAGCTTGTCCAGAAGCTCCTCACTCGATGGCACTGCTGTGGACAAAAGCGCGCGCAGACGCACGCGGAGAAGCACGCGGAGACACACGTGGAGACACACAGAGACACACAGACACACGTGCAGACACACAGAGACACACAGAGACACACAGAGACACACAGACACACGTGCAGACACACAGAGACACACGGAGACACACAGAGACACACAGAGACACACGGAGACACACGCGCGCACGCACAGACGCAAGCGCACACACACACACACAGACGCACACACACGGGCACACCCCCACACACTTTCAGCGGTTTCAAAAAGTGATGGTCGATCATCACCAGACTGCTTACATATGGGGCGCAAAGTTGGCGAGATGTTGACCACCTCGTCTGATATACATGAGGTCGTGACTCTCACCTGTATCAGACTCTCACCTGTATCAGACTCTCACCTGTATCAGACCCTCACCTGTATCAGTCTCTCACCTGTATCAGACCCTCACCTGTATCAGACCCTCACCTGTATCAGACCCTCACCTGTATCAGGTGAGGGTCTGATACAGTGCGCAGGGATCCGTCGTCTTACCGTGCTCAATCTCCGCGGTTGTACTCTGCGGCGTCTGTCCCGGTAGCGGAGCCTTTAAACCGACAAATAAAGATGAACATCGTCGCGTGTAAGAATCATCGCCGGTGTCGCGCAGAAGAACCGACAAAATGGATAAGTTACGCAAGCGACGACCGCTCGCGTTAAAAACGATCGCGACTTTTTGCACCGTTACTCTGCGCTCGATTTGCAATCGGCGTGTCGGCAAACCAAACAGAACGACAAGAGCCGTCTCTCGATTGTCGCCGCTAACGATGGGGGGCAGGGCAGCTGCAGACGGCTCAAAATCGCGCAGTATCCAAAAAGATAAAATAAAAAAAATTTCCGTGGATCTCTACGCCAAAAACACCGATTATCCCCATAGTTATATATATAGTTATAGAGTACATTTAATCTGGCCGTCGCCTGATGAAGCTCGTTGTTGTAATTACTGGTGAAACGTCGTACTCAGATTCTAAATGTTGTGGCTTGGCTCTCCAACACACCGGTGTGAGCTGTACTAGTATTATACACTATACACTACTATACACTATTATACACTACTACACTACTATACACTAGTATACACTACTATACACTATTATACACTATACACTACTATACACTATACACTACTATACACCACTACACTACTACACACTACTATACACTATTATACACTACTATACACTACTATACTATACACTACTATACACTACTACACTACTATACACTACTATACACTACTACACTATACACTACTATACTATACACTACTATACACTACTACACTATACACTACTATACAATACTATACACTACACTACTATACACTATACACTACTACACTATTATACACTATACACTACTATACACTACTATACAAACACTACTATACACTACACTACTATACACTACACTATACACTACTATACTATACACTACTACACTATACACTATATACTACTATACTATACACTACACTACTATACACTACACTATACACTACTATACACTACTATACTATACACTACTATACTATACACTACACTACTATACACTACTACACTATACACTACTACACTATACACTACTATACTATACACTACTATACTATACACTACTATACACTACACTACTATACACTACTACACTATACACTACTACACTATACATTACTATACTATACACTACACTATACACTACACTACTATACACTACACTATACACTACTATACACTACACTATACACTACTATACACTACACTATACACTACACTACTATACACTACACTATACACTACACTACACTATACACTACACTATACACTACTATACTATACACACTACTATATTTACAATGAGCATATTGGTAATAAAACCACATTATTTTTGTATTTTTACCCCTGAATGATGAACAACATTTCAAGCTGCCTGCGAAGTTTAAGTTTGAGTCTATTTGTGTTCAAGACCGCTGATAAACTCCATCAAGATACGAGGCTGGTCTCGTCTGTTCAACGACCGGAGTTGACTAAGGTCAACGTTAAAAAACGAAACAAAAAATCGTACGTGCGGCGTGTTCACACGCCGGCGTTAAATTTGATTTTCCTGCGAAACCAAAAGTTGGCGAGAAAATGTTTTGTTACCGGCGGCCGCATCGACCCGCGGACGAAAGCTTCCCCCTTCTGTCGTCCGACAAACGCGCAGCTGTTCAGCAAACGACGCGGGAAGAGAGGGGGGGGGTCATTACGTTATGCCGGCTGGGTACAATGTGGTGGATGTATTGGGGAGCACGTCACCATTATTATTTATATTATGATCTTATAGTGAGATGGTTGTATTGGGGAACACATTATATTTATTATTTTATCGCGTTTATTATGATTTTGTTATTATCTTATAATGCGTTGGATGTATCGGGGAACACATCATTATTATATAATGCGATGGATGTGTTGGGGAACACATAATTATTTAATATTTACAGTGAGGGAAAAAAGTATTTGATCCCCTGCTGATTTTGTACGTTTACCCACTGACAAAGAAATGATCAGTCTATAATTTTAATGGTAGGTTTATTTGAACAGTGAGAGACAGAATAACAACAAAAAATCCAGGAAAACGCATGTCAAAAATGTTATGAATTGATTTGCATTTTAATGAGGGAAATAAGTATTTGACCCCTCTGCAAAACATGACTTAGTACTTGGTGGCAAAACCCTTGTTGGCAATCACAGAGGTCAGACGTTTCTTGTAGTTGGCCACCATGTTTGCACACATCTCAGGAGGGATTTTGTCCCACTCCTCTTTGCAGATCTTCTCCAAGTCATTAAGGTTTCGAGGATGACGTTTGGCAACTCGAACCTTCAGCTCCCTCCACAGATTTTCCATGGGATTAAGGTCTGGAGACTGGCTAGGCCGCTCCAGGTCCTTAATGTGCTTCTTCTTGAGCCACTCCTTTGTTGCCTTGACCGTGTGTTTTGGGTCATTGTCATGCTGGAATACCCATCCACGACCCATTTTCAATGCCCTGGCTGAGGGAAGGAGGTTCTCACCCAAGATTTGACGGTACATGGCCCTGTCCATCGTCCCTTTGATGCGGTGAAGTTGTCCTATCCCCTTAGCAGAAAAACACCCCCAAAGCATAATGTTTCCACCTCCATGTTTGACGGTGGGGATGGTGTTCTTGGGGTCATAGGCAGCATTCCTCCTCCTCCAAACACGGCGAGTTGAGTTGATGCCAAAGAGCTCCATTTTGGTCTCATCTGACCACAACACTTTCACCCAGTTGTCCTCTGAATCATTCAGATGTTCATTGGCAAACTTCAGACGGGCATGTATATGTGCTTTCTTGAGCAGGGGGACCTTGTGGGCACTGCAGGATTTCAGTCCTTCACGAGGTAGTGTGTTACCAATTGTTTTCTTGGTGACTATGGTCCCAGCTGCCTTGAGATCATTGACAAGATCCTCCCGTGTAGTTCTGGGCTGATTCCTCACCGTTCTCATGATCATTGCAACTCCACGAGGTGAGATCTTGCATGGAGCCCCATGCCGAGGGAGATTGACAGTTTTTTTGTGTTTCTTCCATTTGCGAATAATCGCACCAACTGTTGTCACCTTCTGACCAAGCTGCTTGGCAATGGTCTTGTAGCCATTACAGCCTTGTGTAGGTCTACAATCTTGTCCCTGACATCCTTGGAGAGCTCTCTGGTCTTGGCCATGGTGGAGAGTTTGGAATTTGATTGATTGCTTCTGTGCACAGGTGTCTTTTATAGGTAACAAGCTGAGATTAGGAGCACACTCTTAAAGAGTGTGCTCCTAATCTCAGCTCCTAATCTCAGCTTGTTACCTGTATAAAAGACACCTGGGAGCCAGAAATCTTTCTGATTGAGAGGGGGTCAAATACTTTTTTCCCTCATTAAAATGCAAATCAATTTATAACATTTTTGACATGCGTTTTTCTGGATTTTGTTGTTGTTATTCTGTTTCTCGCTGTTTCAATAAACCTACCATTAAAATTATAGACTGATAATTTCTTTGTCAGTGGGCAAACGTACAAAATCAGCAGGGGATCAAATACTTTTTTCCCTTACTGTATATATATAAATTTCACGGGCGCAGCAGGTGCCAAACGCCTCACCTGGGAAACCACTTTGCGTGCTCATGCCAAGCGCTGTCTCCCAGCGCCCACTCTTGTAGATGACCGTCGCAGCTGAAGCACTTCACAAGATCTCCGTGACCTACTCAAAATAGAAAACACGTTACAGGGACCTCTCCCCTACTTATCGACACTGTAGACTTTTCAGAGATAAACAAACCCATCCAGTTGCCCGTTCGGACCGAGAGTCCTAAGTTCAACCGCCTCACAATAGTTGGAGGTGGTGGCATCAACATCTGCAGAACGTGAAAAACCAGTGGCATTTACATCTACAGAACGTGAAGAACCAGTGGCATTTACAGCTACAGAACGTGAAGAACCCAGTGGCATCAACATCTGCAGAACGTGAAGAACCAGCGTCATCTACATCTACAGAACGTGAAGAACCAGTTGCATCTACACCTACAGAATACGAAAAACCAGTGGCATCTACATCTACAGAACGTGAAGAACCAGCGTCATCTACATCTACAGAACGTGACGAACCAGTGGCATCTAAATCTGCAGAACGTGACGAACCAGTGGCATCTACATCTACAGAACGTGACGAACCAGTGGCATCTACATCTACAGAACGTGAAGAACCAGTGGCATCTACATCTACAGAACGTGAAGAACCAGTGACATCTACATCTACAGAACGTGAAGAACCAGTGGCATCTACATCTACAGAACGTGAAGAACCAGTGGCATCTACATCTACAGAACGTGACGAACCAGTGGCATCTAAATCTGCAGGAGATTATACAACTTGTAAAGGCATTCCCCGTGTTTCGTGTACACACTCTACAACATGTTTGGAACCGACAGGACTTCGCACTCCTATCGTGTTTTTGTAAACCGTTCATTGCCGTGACGTTCTTACCCCCCGTGCCCCGACTGGACATCATGCGAAAAAGAGCTTCACAGCTCAATGGATTCCTCCAGTATAGCTAAATATTCTGATTCTGACCTCCCTCAGGTGTTTGACCAAAACTATTAACCAACATTAATACTATTTTATGATACCAGGTGTTAGGACCATTGAGTTGCTATTTAGCTCTTTTTCAGAGGTGACCACCTGGCTATCACAAACGATAGCTCAACGAAGTGGCTTATCGCGTGAGAATTTAAATGCAGCCAAATACTCTAAATGCGTGTTTCTAAATGTGCGAGGAAAAAACCGGAGGACCGGCAGAAAAAATCCACGCGACCACGGCGAGGGAAGCACGAAAATTCCAAATACACATCAGGCGTCAGGATGGAACCCACCACCTCCTGCCTTCCGGGCGAGGTAGTCAACATCTCCGAGCCACCGTGGCGCTTGCCCCCAAAGAGCCGCCCCTCCCCCCACAAAACGGGGACAACTACAGCGCCGGGGAAGGCCTCCACCCACTTCTACGCAGCGGCAGCAGCAGCACAAACCGTACCGGAATAGTAGAAGCCTGCGTAGGCCAGTTCAGGCGGGGACACATTGGCGGTGTACGGCCAGCTCGCGAAAGATCTGAGTCGCGCCCCAAACGAACGCATCTCTGGACTCAGTCCGGAGTCGGCGCCATCCTGAGTGGCCGGCGGCAACGGGGCCTGCGGGGAAAAGGCGCCACCCAGGGACAAACGCAACGACGACAACGGTGACGACGATGACGACTGCGACGGCAGCGTCGACGGCGACGACGGTGACGCAGTGAGCTCATTGAATTGTCCCCGCCCTTTGGAAAGGCTCCCCAGGAAGCCGTGAGGGCATTGGAATCGTTTTTTTTTAAACGACATCTTCGAAACAAAACCTTTTTAGACTGGCCTAAAAAGGTTAAGTCATTTACATGACTTAATACGATTACATCTCCATAACTAGCATAACTTATGCGCATAATTACATCAATTAACGTTATTTCGGATAATTACGCATTTTTCCAAATTTCATTTCATTTTTATAATTTTTATTAAAATTTTCAAGACCCGGCATATACAACAGGTGGGGGAATTTATAGAGAAGATAACATTACAGTAGAATCTTGATTTGAATTACAGTACACTCTGGATGATCCGCGCGCGGTTTGTTCGATTTGCAGATGAACCGCACACCTGAGATTTTGATGGCGATTAAGAACTCGTGGATATTCCCCTGAAGTCCAAATAATCTAAAAACAGTTTATACAACAATGGTTAATTCTTGGACATTTTTATTACAAGTCACGCGGTGCTTTAACCGAACAAATACGTTGCCCCGGTTAATCCGAAATCCACGTGACCGCCTCTACGGCACGGCAGCTGCAACGTCTTTACAACGGTGGGCAGAGTTTAATTGATTTTGTTGCCGTGGCTCTGCTGTCAAATGAGCGAGCCGACTCTTCAGCGCGGGGAGCGGGAAAGTCTCATCATTGAACATGGTTATAGGCAGAAAGCATTGAAGAACTGAGACTCATCTACAAGGGCGCAGTGGTAGCCAGGAGATGTGAACGACCTCGCCTGGTATGCAGGAGGTCATGGGCTCGAAACCCGACCCTGACACCTGCTTCTGCCTATTTGGAGTTTCCGTGTCTCTCTCTCTCTCTCTGTTCCCCCCGTGGTCACCACGTGCGAGGGTATTCGGCAAATATAAATGTCCACGCGACGATGCCGAGCCCGCTTCGCTGAGCAGCGTCGCTGCTTTGCGTGACGGAGAGGGTCGGCATCTGAAACAAATAGCTACGTCATCGCAGCGCTGAGTAGGGCCCTCGCCAGGTCAAGAATAACTGTGTTAGCACAGGGTGCTTACAAAGAAATGTTCACACTTATTTTTGGACTATCGTTTCTTAATATAACACGAATCTGACCGCGAATGCGCGTCAATGGATTCAACGAGCCAAAGGGTCTCCGCTCGTTCACCATCGTCGTCTAAACACGCCTAGAATTATCTCCAATCGGTACCCAGAGCCCCGAGGCACATCTCTTCGTGCCAATCGTTGCAAATTCTCAGCGGCACCCCGCACTAGTTTTAGGAAAGACCCGGCCTCGCCCCCCCAAAACAAGCGTCAGGACGTCACCGGCGCCGTCGCTGGCGCCACCCACCGCGCGAGCGCAGGCGGGGAAGTGCCTGGCATGCTCCCGAGCGGGGTCGTCCCCCTCCTCCCAGCGATGCATCGTCCCGCCGCAGCGGAAGCAGGCCACCAGGTCGCTGAAGCCCATGCGGTAGAGTCCGGCCCGCGCCAAGTCCGCGGGCCGCACGGGGGACGACCGGGGCCACCCCTTGGAGAACGACAGCAGCCTGGCCGATTCGCTCTGCATCTTCGAGGCCGACAGTAGCGGGATCCGGTCGAAGCGGGGCATCGGGGGGGCGGAGCGTCTCGCCGCCGCCGACGCCCTGCGGGAGGCCCGAAAGTCTACGACGTTCGGCATCGACCCGGCGGAAAAATACGGGGCGATTTGGGGTGAAAAGAATGCTTTTGCGAGGGACGAGTCCGCCCGGGGGTCTCTTGTTAAAGATCGCTCGAGAAACGTCGAGGCCTTCTCCTCCTTTCAAGGCGTCGAAGAGATCCCGGGGCTCGTAGCTCGTAGCTCGACGGGTAGTTTAAAAACCGGCGATGGGAAATGGCACGACCCCTGTTGTCACCCTCGACGGCTCCTGAATGCGGGAACAAAAATGTTGGGGCGGCAAGCGTCATTAAAAACGGACATCTTTTAGTGATATTCTTAGCTCTTTCAGTAAAGTCACGTTGAAGGCAAACAATAAAATAATAAAATACATATAAAACAATAAAAATTCTCACGACGTTTCGACCATAACACAAACGGTCGTTATGTTATGGTCGAAACGACTCAACACTACCCATTGACTCAAAACTACACCATAGACTCAGCACTGCACCATAGACTCAACACTCCACTATAGACTCAACACTGCACCATAGACTCAACACTACCCAAATACTCAACACTACACCATAGACTCAACAATTGTTATTGTTTTATATATATTTTATTATTTTATTGTTTCCCTTCAACGTGACTGCCGAAAGAGCTAAGAATATGAATTACTGCAGTCACGAAAGCTTTAAATCAAAATAAAACATTTAAGTGACTTGAAATGTTTGGTTTAAACAATTCATCCATACACAAAGGCTTTTTGTGGGTTAGATCGCGTAAATATATTAATGTTAAACCCGCCACCACCCGACACGGCCAACTGGTAAGGGTTGTCACGTAAACAGAACAATCTCTATTATGGATGATATTGGTCGCCAAAGCCTACGTGTTAAGAATTAAACAGTTCAGTCTGTCACTTCTGACAAACTCATGCACAGCAATAAAAGGGGGCACACACAGTCTGGATGGTCCTGTACCAAACGGAGTTTCGAGAGTTATCTGGTGTGAGAAAAACCAACACTACCCATAGACTCAGCACTGCACCATAGACTCAACACTACCCAAAGACTCAACACTAACCATAGACTCAACACTGCCCATAGACTCAACACTACCCATTGACTCAACACTACACCATAGACTCAGCACTGCACCATAGACTCAACACTCCACTATAGACTCAACACTGCACCATAGACTCAACACTACCCAAATACTCAACACTACACCATAGACTCAACACTACCCATAGACTCAACACTGTACCATGGACTCAGCACTGCACCATAGACTCAACACTGCCCGATAGACTCAACACTACCCAAAGACTCAACACTGCCCATAGACTCAACACTGCCCATAGACTCAACACTGCACCATAAACTCAACACTGCCCATAGACTCAGCACTGCACCATAGATTCAACACTGCATCATAGACTCAGCACTGTACCATAGACTCAACACTGCACCATAGACTCAACACTGCCCATAGACTCAACACTGCACCATAGACTCAACACTGCACCACAGACTCAACACTGCACCATAGACTCAACACTGCCCATAGACTCAACACTACACCATAGACTCAACACTGCACCATAGACTCAACACTACACCATAGACTCAACACTACACGATAGATTTCGATTTAAAGCTGTCGTGACTGCAGGGATTAATCTTCTTGGTTCTTTAGGTAAAGTCACGTCGGTTCTTAACTAATTGTATTTTTACGGTGACCTCAGACCGCAGCTCTTTCGCCGGCACCGCCTCTTAACACCTCTCACAGCACGGTTAACGTTGTGGTTTGTAACGTGGAGTATAACAGCGCCTCGTGGCTGTTTCTCTCCCCCCCCTCCTCCGTCCTGAGGAGCGTGGATGGACTCGTCCGTGTGAACGGGGCCCGTCGCTGTCCGTGGTGCTGGAGGTGAGGGGAAGGATCCCACACACTCTGTGGTTCTATTCGGTAAAGTCACCACGTAGGTTAATTAAAATATAAAATAACAAAAAATCACGACGTTTCGGCCACAGCACAGGCGGCCTTTCATCAGGTGAAGGGACCCTGCTGTCATGATGAAGGCCGCTTGCGTTGTGGCCGAAACGTCGTGAGATTTTTGTTATTTTATTTTTGTTACCTACGTGACTTTACCGAATAGAACCAAAGAGTGTGGATCCTTGCAGTCACGAAAGATTAAAATCTAGTAGAAGAATCCACCCATTGTTTCGCCATATGGTATTGTGATATATAACGACTTATTGTTGGTGGCTCAGCTGGTTGGAGAGTATATAGAGTTTATTGATAACATTGAGGTATAGTAATAGGTTTTACCCTTTTAACTGGCACAAAAACTGACACCTTTATTCAAGGCATCATATTCTTAGTTTTTTCGGTAAAGTCACGTTGAAGGGAAGCAACAAAATAATAAAATAATAAAAAATATATTTTATTATTTTGTTGTTTCCCTTCAACGTGACTTTACCGAAAAAACTAAGAATATGAATTACTGCAGTCACGAAAGCATTAAATCAAAATTCAAGGCATCATGTTTGTAATAACCACAACACATGATGCCTTGAATAAAGGTGTCAGTTTTTGTGCCAGTTAAAAGAGTAAAACCTATTACTATATCTTGTTACTGGTAAAGGAGGTCTCATAAAACATTGAGGTAGTTTATATTTTAGTTTTTTATTGGTTTACTATATGGCATTCATTATATAGCGTAGTGTATACCCAGTTGCTCTGTGTTAATAGCTCAGCTTATTGAAGAATATACTGAGTACATTCATTATATTGATGTAATTTATACTTCGATTTTATCACATCGGTTTACTGCACGATAGTTGGGTTAGTTGCAGCCCCTTTAGCGTCCACAGACTCAACAACTGCTGCACCTGCAAATCGTCTGCAAATTTACAGTTCATTTATTTGGTATAGCCCTGTGAGCCATTCGGCTCTTGAATCGGATGCAACTGCAACAAACAAAAAACATGAACAAGAAAACATCTTAAAGTGATTATGTGACTGTGCAAACAGAAAATACAGGAAAAAAATATCAAAATATTCCTGAAATAGCACCGTACACCAACGCTGCGTGCAAAAATCCCAGTGGGATGCAAGTCAAAATAACAACAACAACAACCACAAGACAACTAAGATTAAGACCATCAGTCAACTCCGTACTACAATAAACAAAAACATGGCCAAAACAAAAAAAACGTTTCGAAATCACCAAAACGAAAGCCATAAATCCAATGTAACAGTGATCATAGGGACTGTGACCGAATTTTTTACAATAAACTACATAAATGTATTATAACACCAAAATCTAGAGCCATATTTTAGGCCACTGAATAGCAGTGGCAGCTAGGGTTGTACAACTCCTCTAGAGCAGTTTTGAGTGAAGATCTCATAGGTAGTGATTCAAGTTGCAGTTTATTGGCAATAGCATTCCAGACCCTAGGGGCATCAATAGCAAAGGCCCTTCCTCCAGTTTTTGTACAGCAATAGGGAATGTGAAGCTGGTAAATGAGCGAAGACCTGAGGTCAAATTTGTTCTTTGAAACAGAGAGGAGATCCAGTAGGTAGTCTGCGGACTTTTTTGTAAGTACATCGTGAATAAATAAGATCTGGTGCACAAGCCGTCGAACATTAAGATATGTTAAGTTTGACCCAATGTAGAGATCACAGTGGTGAGTCCTATATGGGCAGTTCAATGCAAATCTTAAGGCCGAGTGATAGATGGAATCAAGCTTCTTCAGTACAGTACTTGGGGCTGATTTATACACGATGTCACAGTAGTCAAGTAGAGACAGTATGGTAGCTTTTATCAATTCCAAACGAAACATTGGGGGGAAGCAGTGCTTGTGTCGATACAGAAAACCAATTTTTATTTGTCTTTTTACCAATATAATCAATGTGATCTTCAAAACTAAGTTTTGAATCCAGGATGACCCCAAGATACTTATAGATCTTGACCTGCTCTATTTGATAATTATTCAAGGAATGTAATTGGGGAAAAATAACTTCCTGCTTTAGTCCCGGAGAGAAGCATAGCACCTTGGTTTTGGAGGTATTCAGGACTAGTTTAAGAGAAACTAGCTGATGTTGTAGTTTGTTGAAATCACCCTGGAGCTTAGCAATCACGTCATTCAGAGAGCGGCCAGCAGTAATCAGTATCGTGTCATCTGCAAAAAGATTTACCCTGGAATGATCCAGTTCAGTGCCCAAGTCATTGACATTAAGAGAGAACAAGAGGGGGCCGAGGATGGAACCCTGTGGAACCCCTTTTGTTATCTTAACACTGTTTGACCTCCAACCATCTGTGAATACAGTTTGGGTGCGAGAAAAGAGGTAATTTTTTAACCATTGTACTGTGTTCTCGGAAAAACCGAGGCAACTTAGTTTACTAAGCAGGGTGTTGTGGTCAACTGTATCAAAAGCTTTGGACAGGTCAAGAAAAAGACAGGTACAGTACTGCGTATTATCAAGGCTATTGTAAATTAGATTCAAAGAGTCTAATGCAGCAGATGTGGTGCTGTATTTTTTCCGGAACCCAGATTGTTTTAGATGTAGTAGATTGTTGGTGGACAGGAAACTGCTAATTTGGTAGTTCAATAATTTTTCAAAAATTTTCATCAATGGGGACAAAATTGAGATAGGTCGGTAGTTATTGGGATCATCTTTAGGGCCCCCTTTTTGAAGTGGACGGACATAGGAATGTTTCCATTCTAGAGGAACTGATGCTTCTTTGATGGACAGGTTGAAAATATGGGCTATAGGTTTGTATATTAGGTGACCAACAGTTAGTAGAGCAAAGACGGGAAAACTATCTGCTCCGGTAGAGGAGGACCCTTTGAGGTAGGACAGTTGTTTCAGAACATTACTTTCGTGGATTGGTTGGAAACTAAATTCGTTTAATGTTTGGACAGGGGTGTAGGAATTTGCAGGAGCAGGGGTGACTCCCAATACATTATCAAAAAGATTACCAGCTTCAGAAAAATGAAGGTTAAAATTGTCAACAATTTTTTTGGGATCTGAAAAATATTCCCCATTTCGGTGAAGCTCAACGGGCAGATTTTCTGTTTTGGATGCCTTTTCGATAGATTTGTTTTCCAAAAAATCCTGGTATTTCCATGTGATTCCAGGAGAGTGGAGAAAAAATAGGCATTTTTTGCATGCCGTATTTTTTTTACGCATCTATTCCTTAAAATCCTGTATTCTAGCCAGTCATTTACCAAATTACTTTTCTGAGCACATGCCCAAGCCTTGTCCCTAGTTTTCATGAGCTTTGTAATCAAAGGATCATACCATGGTGGGCGGTTGTCTTTAGTTAAATCTAACCAACGGAGCATGTTTGTCAAGAATTTGGAGAAACGTGTACCTGAAAGTCTCCCAAGCCGTAGTCAGGTTGGGGATATCACAGACCTTATCAATATCCGAGTGAAGCACATCATTTGTAAATGCCTGAGTGCTGAAGTGCCTCAAAGAGTGCTTCTCAACAATTTTAGGGGGGGCTTTGGGTCTGGCTGATGATCTCACACCAAAAATGAAGGAGTGATCACTAAGGTTATTACCCAGAACACCAGTCAGTGCGAAATTGTGAGGGGCATTTGTCAATAGGACGTCAAGTAGAGTTGACTGTCCCGGATTTTTTAGGTTGGGTCTTGTGGGGACATTTATTAATTGAAACAAGTTAAATTCATCTGTAAAATTTGTGGCCACGGCCGGCGGGTTTAGCCAATTCCAATTTAGATCACCCACTAAAATTATTTCACCTTTAGGGAGGCCCCCAAAAAGCTCTCTCAGTGCCGATGCAGCTTCAGCATCCTTCCCACAAGGCAGTCTATAGCAGCACACTACCAATATCTGTTGATTATTTGGGAGAGTTATTCTGGGAGCCAGACCTTCAAAGCAACATTTTTTAAACAAGGAGTGAGCTGGTGAACATGCAATAGTGTTACGAACATAGATGGCAATTCCACCTCCTTTAGATCCTCGGTCAAGCCGAAAAAGGTTGTAGTTTTCAATCGTAATCTGCAAGTCATTGACGGCAGGAGTGAGAAATGTTTCTGTTAGGCAAAAAAAGTCCGGGTCAAGATTTGCCACTTCTAGTTTTAGTTGACTTAATTTAATCACAAGCCCTCTGATGTTGACATGTAGAACACCAACACCTTTCCTGCCAGAAAAATCTACAGAATTATACGAGCTCTTTTCATTTGGGCCAGGATGAAGCTCAATACCACCCAGAAATAAGAAAAGTAGAATTAACAGTTTGCATAAGTATTTTCTGTGAAAGGATGAAGAGCGGCGAACCTTGGACGAATAGCAGCAGCTCACAGATGGTGTTATTTTTAAGAGCAGAATGAAGTTTGTAAGGAGTGCTGGTGAAGTAATAGGACAAAGATAGGGTTTAAAAGGATACAATGATGGAGTGTAGAAGTGTCTATGAGCTGTTTCATTTGCAGGTGTAGTGGCAAATCGAGCAACAAGTATTGACGCAAAATAACGAGGGTAGCCGTTTGTAGAGTTGAGTGTGGCACTAGATATGGCCGGGAGGGACAGCAGTAGGATACACAGCAGGAGAATTGCCATCTCTAAAATATCCGGGGTATACACAGATTTACACACAAGTGGAATAGAAAAATATCTATACTTGTAGGCCGAGCGTGAGAAAAACGTCTTGCCGCACTCGTCACACATGCACGGCTTCTCGCCCATGTGTTAGGGTTGAACAGCGCCCACCCCCCTCTCCCAGACAGCAGATTCTTGGCTGTTGTAGGCTCGGCTGAACCGCTTGCACCGCCTCCTTTCCCCGCCGCAGGATGGTGCTCAAAGTTAGCCCTCCTTGAGCTCAGCTCACGACTGGAATGTCGTTTCTTAGCCTCTCGTCTCTGCTGCCCGTCCAGACGGCCCCACTGAAGCCCACACAGGGGACTCTTCATTCACAACCCTTGGCCGTCTCGAATGATCTCCGTGAAGTTGTCCAGGATGGAGCGCACGTCGTCCTTGAGCCGACATAAATAGGCTTATTAAATAGGCTTATTAAATAGGCTTATTAAATAGGCTTATGAAATAGGCTTATTAAATAGGCTCAATAAATAGGCTTATTAAATAGGCTCAATAAATAGGCTTATTAAATAGGCTCAATAAATAGGCTTATTAAATAGGCTTATTAAATAGACTTATTAAATAGACTCATTAAATAGGCTTATTAAATAGGCTTATTAAATAGACTTATTAAATAGCCTCATTAAATAGGCTTATTTTAGCAACGTAGGCTTATTAAATAGGTTTATTTCAGCAACTTAGACTTATTAAAGAGCCTTATTAAATAGGCTTATTTCAGCAACTTAGGCTTATTAAATAAGCTTATTTCAGCAACTTATGCTTATTAAATAGCCTTATTAAACAGGTTAATTTCAGCAACTTAGGCTTATTAAATAGCATTTTAAATAGGTTTATTTCAGCAACTTAGACTTATTAAATATACCTTTTTAAATAGGCTTAGTTCAGAAACTTAGGCTTATTAAATAGTCTGATTTCAGCAACTTAGGCTCATTAAATAGCCTTATTAAATAGGCTTATTCAGCAACTTAGGCTTATTAAATAGCCTTATTAAATAGGCTTATTTCAGCAACTTAGACTTATTAGAGAGGTTTATTCAGCAACTTAGGCTTATTAAATAGGCTTATTCAGCAACTTAGGCTTATTAAATAGGCTTATTTCATCAACTTAGGCTTATTAAATAGGCTCATTCAGAAACTTATGCTTATTAAATAGGCTTATTTCAGCAACTTAGACTTATTAAATAGGCCTATTAAATAGGCTTATTAAATAGGCTTATTTCAGCAACTTAGACTTATTAAATAAGCCTATTAAATAGGCTTATTAAATAGACTTATTAAATAGGTTCATTAAATACGTCTTAAATAGGCTTATTAAATAGGCTTATTAAATAGACTTATTAAAAAGGCTCAATAAATAGACTTATTAAATTGGCTTATTAAATAGGCTCAATAAATAGGCTTATTAAATAGGCTTATTAAATAGGCTTATTAAATAGACTTATTAAATAGGCTTATTAAATAGGCTCAATAAATAGGCTTATTAATAGGCTCAATAAATAGGCTTATTAAATAGGCTCAATAAACAGGCTCATTAAATAGGCTCAATAAATAGGCTTATTAAATAGGCTCATTAAATACTTATTAAATAGGCTTATTAAATAGACTTCTTAAATAGACTTATTAAATAGGCTTATTAAATAGACTTATTAAATAGGCTTATTAAACAGGCTTATTAAATAGACTTATTAAATAGGCTCATTAAATACTTATTAAATATGTTTATTAAATAGGCATATTAAATAGGCTTATTAAATAGGCTTATTAAATAGGCTTATTAAATAGCCTCATTAAATACTTATTAAATAGGCTTATTAAATAGGCTTATTAAATAGGCTTATTTCAGCAACTTAGGCTTATTAAATAGCCTTATTAATAGGCTTATTTCAGCAACTTAGACTTATTAAATAGGTTTATTCAGCAACTTAGGCTTATTAAATAGGCTTATTCAGCAACTTAGGCTTATTAAATAGGCTTATTTCAGCAACTTAAGCTTATTAAATAGGATCATTCAGAAACTTAGGCGTATTAAATAGGCTTATTTCAGCAACTTAGACTTATTAAATAGGCCTATTAAATAGGCTTATTAAATAAGCTTATTTCAGCAACTTAGACTTTTTAAATAGGCCTATTAAATAGGCTTATTAAATAGACTTAATAAATAGGCTCATTAAATACTTATTAAATAGGCTTATTAAATAGGCTTATTAAATAGACTTATTAAATAGGCTCAATAAATAGGCTTATTAAATAGGCTTATTAAATAGGCTCAATAAATAGGCTTATTAAATAGGCTTATTAAATAGGCTTATTAAATAGGCTTATGAAATAGGCTTATTAAATAGGCTCAATAAATAGGCTTATTAAATAGGCTCAATAAATAGGCTTATTTAATAGGCTCAATAAATAGGCTTATTAAATAGGCTCAATAAATAGGCTTATTAAATAGGCTCATTAAATACTTATTAAATAGGCTTATTAAATAGACTTATTAAATAGACTTATTAAATAGGCTTATTAAATAGACTTATTAAATAGGCTTATTAAAAAGGCTTATTAAATAGACTTATTAAATAGGCTCATTAAATACTTATTAAATATGTTTATTAAATAGGCGTATTAAATAGGCTTATTAAATAGGCTTATTAAATAGGCTTATTAAATAGGCTTATTAAATAGACTTATTAAATAGCCTCATTAAATAGGCTTATTTTAGCAACTTAGGCTTATTAAATAGGTTTATTTCAGCAACTTAGGCTTATTAAATAGCCTTATTAAATAGGCTTATTTCAGCAACTTAGGCTTATTAAATAAGCTTATTTCAGCAACTTATGCTTATTAAATAGCCTTATTAAACAGGTTTATTTCAGCAAACTTAGGCTTATTAAATATCATTTTTAAATAGGTTTATTTCAGCAACTTAGACTTATTAAATATACCTTTTTAAATAGGCTTAGTTCAGAAACTTAGGCTTATTAAATAGGCTTATTTCAGCAACTTAGGCTCATTAAGTAGCCTTATTAAATAGGCTTATTTCAGCAACTTAAACTTATTAAATAGCCTTATTTCAGCAACTTAGACTTATTAAATAGGCTTAATCAGCAACTTAGGCTTATTAAATAGCCTTATTAAATAGTCTTATTTCAGAAACTTAGACTTATTAAATAGGTTTATTCAGCAACTTAGGCTTATTAAATAGGCTTATTCAGCAACTTAGGCTTATTAAATAGGCTCATTCAGAAACTTATGCTTATTAAATAGGCTTATTTCAGCAACTTAGACTTATTAAATAGGCCTATTAAATAGGCTTATTAAATAGGCTTATTTCAGCAACTTAGACTTATTAAATAGGCCTATTAAATAGGCTTATTAAATAGACTTATTAAATAGGTTCATTAAATACTTCTTAAATAGGCTTATTAAATAGGCTTATTAAATAGACTTATTAAAAAGGCTCAATAAATAGACTTATTAAATTGGCTTATTAAATAGGCTCAATAAATAGGCTTATTAAATAGGCTTATTAAATAGGCTTATTAAATAGACTTATTAAATAGGCTTATTAAATAGGCTCAATAAATAGGCTTATTAAATAGGCTCAATAAATAGGCTTATTAAATAGGCTCAATAAACAGGCTCATTAAATAGGCTCAATAAATAGGCTTATTAAATAGGCTCATTAAATACTTATTAAATAGGCTTATTAAATAGACTTCTTAAATAGACTTATTAAATAGGCTTATTAAATAGACTTATTAAATAGGCTTATTAAACAGGCTTATTAAATAGACTTATTAAATAGGCTCATTAAATACTTATTAAATATGTTTATTAAATAGGCGTATTAAATAGGCTTATTAAATAGGCTTATTAAATAGGCTTATTAAATAGGCTTATTAAATAGCCTCATTAAATACTTATTAAATAGGCTTATTAAATAGGCTTATTGAATAGGCTTATTTCAGCAACTTAGGCTTATTAAATAGCCTTATTAATAGGTTTATTCAGCAACTTAGGCTTATTAAATAGGCTTATTCAGCAACTTAGGCTTATTAAATAGGCTTATTTCAGCAACTTAAGCTTATTAAATAGGATCATTCAGAAACTTAGGCTTATTAAATAGGCTTATTTCAGCAACTTAGACTTATTAAATAGGCCCATTAAATAGGCTTATTAAATAGGCTTATTTCAGCAACTTAGACTTTTTAAATAGGCCTATTAAATAGGCTTATTAAATAGACTTATTAAATAGGCTCAATAAATAGGCTTATTAAATAGGCTTATTAAATAGGCTCAATAAATAGGCTTATTAAATAGGCTTATTAAATAGGCTTATTAAATAGGCTGATGAAATAGGCTTATTAAATAGGCTCAATAAATAGGCTTATTAAATAGGCTCAATAAATAGGCTTATTGAATGGGCTCAATAAATAGGCTTATTAAATAGGCTCAATAAATAGGCTTATTAAATAGGCTCATTAAATACTTATTAAATAGGCTTATTAAATAGACTTATTAAATAGACTTATTAAATAGGCTTATTAAATAGACTTATTAAATAGGCTTATTAAAAAGGCTTATTAAATAGACTTATTAAATAGGCTCATTAAATACTTATTAAATATGTTTATTAAATAGGCGTATTAAATAGGCTTATTAAATAGGCTTATTAAATAGGCTTATTAAATAGGCTTATTAAATAGACTTATTAAATAGCCTCATTAAATAGGCTTATTTTAGCAACTTAGGCTTATTAAATAGGTTTATTTCAGCAACTTAGGCTTATTAAATAGCCTTATTAAATAGGCTTATTTCAGCAACTTAGGCTTATTAAATAAGCTTATTTCAGCAACTTATGCTTATTAAATAGCCTTATTAAACAGGTTTATTTCAGCAACTTAGGCTTATTAAATATCATTTTTAAATAGGTTTATTTCAGCAACTTAGACTTATTAAATATACCTTTTTAAATAGGCTTAGTTCAGAAACTTAGGCGTATTGAATAGGCTTATTTCAGCAACTTAGGCTCATTAAATAGCCTTATTAAATAGGCTTATTTCAGCAACTTAAACTTATTAAATAGCCTTATTTCAGCAACTTAGACTTATTAAATAGGCTTAATCAGCAACTTAGGCTTATTAAATAGCCTTATTAAATAGTCTTATTTCAGAAACTTAGACTTATTAAATAGGTTTATTCAGTAACTTAGGCTTATTAAATAGGCTTATTCAGCAACTTAGGCTTATTAAATAGGCTTATTTCAGCAACTTAGGCTTATTAAATGGGCTCATTCAGCAACTTAGGCTTATTAAATAGGCTTATTTCAGCAACTTAGACTTATTAAATAGGCCTATTAAATATGCTTATTAAATAGGCTTATTTCAGCAACTTAGACTTATTAAATATGCCTATTAAATAGGCTTATTAAATAGGCTTACTTCAGCAACTTATGCTTATTAAATAGGCTTATTAAATAGGCTTATTTCAGCAACTTAGGCTTATTAAATAGGCTTATTTCAGCAACTTAGACTTATTAAATAGCCTTATTTCAGCAACTTACACTTATTAAATAGGCTTATTTCAGCAACTTAGGCTTATTAAATAGCCTAATTAAGTAGGCTTATTTCAGCAACTTGGGCTTATTAAATAGGCTTATTTCAGCAACTTACGCTGATTAAAAAGGCTTATTTCAGCAACTTAGACTTATTAAATAGCTTTATTTCAGCAACTTAGACTTATTAAATAGGCTTATTTCAGCAACTTATGCTTATTAAATATACTTATTTCCGCAACTTAGGCTTATTAAATCGGCTTATTTCAGCAACTTACGCTGATTTAAAAGGCTTATTTCAGCAACTTAGACTTATTAAATAGCCTTATTTCAGCAACTTAGACTTATTAAATAGGCTTATTTCAGCAACTTATGCTTATTAAATATACTTATTTCAGCAACTTAGGCTTATTAAATAGGCTTATTTCAGCAACTTAGACTTATTAAACAGCCTTACTTCAGCAACTTAGGCTTATTAAATAGGCTTATTTCAGCAACTTAGGCTTTTTAAATAGCCTTATTTCAGCAACTTAGACTTATTAAATAGGCTTATTTCAGCAACTTAGGCTTATTAAATAGGCCTATTAAATAGGCCTATTAAATAGGCTTATTTCAGCAACTTAGACTTATTAAAAAGGCCTATTAAATAGGCTCAATAAATAGACTTATTAAATAGGCTCATTAAATACTTATTAAATAGGCTTATTAAATAGACTTATTAAATAGACTTATTAAATAGGCTTATTAAATAGACTTATTAAATAGGCTTATTAAAAAGGTTTATTAAATAGGCTTATTTCAGCAACTTAGGCTTATTAAATATCCTTATTAAATAGGCTTATTTCAGCAACTTAGACTTATTAAATAGGTTTATTCAGCAACTTAGGCTTATTAAATAGGCTTATTCAGCAACTTAGGCTTATTAAATAGGCTTATTTCAGCAACTTATGCTCATTAAATAGGCTCATTCAGAAACTTAGGCTTATTAAATAGGCTTATTTCAGCAACTTAGACTTATTAAATAGGCCTATTAAATAGGCTTATTAAATAGGCTTATTTCAGCAACTTAGGCTCATTAAATAGCCTTATTAAACAGGCTTATTAAATAGACTTATTAAATAGGCTCATTAAACACTTATTAAATAGGCTTATTAAATAGGCTTATTAAATAGACTTATTAAATAGGCTCATTAAATAGGCTTATTAGATAGGCTCAATAAATAGGTTTTTATATAGGCTTATTAAATAGGCTTATTAAATAGACTTATTAAATAGGCTTATTAAATAGGCTCAATAAATAGGCGTATTAAATATGCTCAATAAATAGGCTTATTAAATAGGCTCAATAAATAGGCTTATTAAATAAGCTCAATAAATACTTATTAAATAGGCTTATTAAATAGACTTATTGAATAGACTTATTATATAGGCTTATTAAATAGACTTATTAAATAGGCTTATTAAAAGGCTTATTAAATAGACTTATTAAATAGGCTCATTAAATACTTATTAAATATGTTTATTAAATAGGCGTATTAAATAGGCTTATTAAATAGGCTCATTAAATACTTATTAAATATGTTTATTAAATAGGCGTATTAAATAGGCTTATTAAATAGGCTTATTAAATAGGCTTATTAAATAGGCTTATTAAATAGACTTATTAAATAGCCTCATTAAATAGGCTTTTTTCAGCAACTTAGGCTTATTAAATAGTCTTATTTCAGCAACTTAGGCTCATTAAATAGCCTTATTAAATAGGCTTATTCAGCAACTTAGGCTTATTAAATAGCCTTATTAAATAGGCTTATTTCAGCAACTTAGACTTATTAGATAGGTTTATTCAGCAACTTAGGCTTATTAAATAGGCTTATTCAGCAACTTAGGCTTATTAAATAGGCTTATTTCCTCAACTTAGGCTTATTAAATAGGCTCATTCAGAAACTTAGGCTTATTAAATAGGCTTATTTCAGCAACTTAGACTTATTAAATAGGCCTATTAAATAGGCTTATTAAATAGACTTATTAAATAGGCTTATTAAATAGGCTCAATAAATAGGCGTATTAAATAGGCTCAATAAATAGGCTTATTAAATAGGCTCAATAAATAGGCTTATTAAATAGGCTCAATAAATACTTATTAAATAGGCTTATTAAATAGACTTATTGAATAGACTTATTATATAGGCTTATTAAATAGACTTATTAAATAGGCTTATTAAAAGGCTTATTAAATAGACTTATTAAATAGGCTCATTAAATACTTATTAAATATGTTTATTAAATAGGCGTATTAAATAGGCTTATTAAATAGGCTCATTAAATACGTATTAAATATGTTTATTAAATAGGCGTATTAAATAGGCTAATTAAATAGGCTTATTAAATAGGCTTATTTCAGCAACTTAGACTTATTAAATATGCCTATTAAATAGGCTTATTAAATAGGCTTACTTCAGCAACTTATGCTTATTAAATAGGCTTATTAAATAGGCTTATTTCAGCAACTTAGGCTTATTAAATAGGCTTATTTCAGCAACTTAGACTTATTAAATAGCCTTATTTCAGCAACTTACACTTATTAAATAGGCTTATTTCAGCAACTTAGGCTTATTAAATAGCCTAATTAAGTAGGCTTATTTCAGCAACTTGGGCTTATTAAATAGGCTTATTTCAGCAACTTACGCTGATTAAAAAGGCTTATTTCAGCAACTTAGACTTATTAAATAGCTTTATTTCAGCAACTTAGACTTATTAAATAGGCTTATTTCAGCAACTTATGCTTATTAAATATACTTATTTCCGCAACTTAGGCTTATTAAATAGGCTTATTTCAGCAACTTACGCTGATTTAAAAGGCTTATTTCAGCAACTTAGACTTATTAAATAGCCTTATTTCAGCAACTTAGACTTATTAAATAGGCTTATTTCAGCAACTTATGCTTATTAAATATACTTATTTCAGCAACTTAGGCTTATTAAATAGGCTTATTTCAGCAACTTAGACTTATTAAACAGCCTTACTTCAGCAACTTAGGCTTATTAAATAGGCTTATTTCAGCAACTTAGGCTTTTTAAATAGCCTTATTTCAGCAACTTAGACTTATTAAATAGGCTTATTTCAGCAACTTAGGCTTATTAAATAGGCCTATTAAATAGGCCTATTAAATAGGCTTATTTCAGCAACTTAGACTTATTAAATAGGCCTATTAAATAGGCTCAATAAATAGACTTATTAAATAGGCTCATTAAATACTTATTAAATAGACTTATTAAATAGACTTATTAAATAGGCTTATTAAATAGACTTATTAAATAGGCTTATTAAAAAGGTTTATTAAATAGGCTTATTTCAGCAACTTAGGCTTATTAAATATCCTTATTAAATAGGCTTATTTCAGCAACTTAGACTTATTAAATAGGTTTATTCAGCAACTTAGGCTTATTAAATAGGCTTATTCAGCAACTTAGGCTTATTAAATAGGCTTATTTCAGCAACTTATGCTCATTAAATAGGCTCATTCAGAAACTTAGGCTTATTAAATAGGCTTATTTCAGCAACTTAGACTTATTAAATAGGCCTATTAAATAGGCTTATTAAATAGGCTTATTTCAGCAACTTAGGCTCATTAAATAGCCTTATTAAACAGGCTTATTAAATAGACTTATTAAATAGGCTCATTAAACACTTATTAAATAGGCTTATTAAATAGGCTTATTAAATAGACTTATTAAATAGGCTCATTAAATAGGCTTATTAAATAGGCTCAATAAATAGGTTTTTATATAGGCTTATTAAATAGGCTTATTAAATAGACTTATTAAATAGGCTTATTAAATAGGCTCAATAAATAGGCATATTAAATATGCTCAATAAATAGGCTTATTAAATAGGCTCAATAAATAGGCTTATTAAATAAGCTCAATAAATACTTATTAAATAGGCTTATTAAATAGACTTATTGAATAGACTTATTATATAGGCTTATTAAATAGACTTATTAAATAGGCTTATTAAAAGGCTTATTAAATAGACTTATTAAATAGGCTCATTAAATACTTATTAAATATGTTTATTAAATAGGCGTATTAAATAGGCTTATTAAATAGGCTCATTAAATACTTATTAAATATGTTTATTAAATAGGCGTAATAAATAGGCTTATTAAATAGGCTTATTAAATAGGCTTATTAAATAGGCTTATTAAATAGACTTATTAAATAGCCTCATTAAATAGGCTTTTTTCAGCAACTTAGGCTTATTAAATAGTCTTATTTCAGCAACTTAGGCTCATTAAATAGCCTTATTAAATAGGCTTATTCAGCAACTTAGGCTTATTAAATAGCCTTATTAAATAGGCTTATTTCAGCAACTTAGACTTATTAGATAGGTTTATTCAGCAACTTAGGCTTATTAAATAGGCTTATTCAGCAACTTAGGCTTATTAAATAGGCTTATTTCCTCAACTTAGGCTTATTAAATAGGCTCATTCAGAAACTTAGGCTTATTAAATAGGCTTATTTCAGCAACTTAGACTTATTAAATAGGCCTATTAAATAGGCTTATTAAATAGACTTATTAAATAGGCTTATTAAATAGGCTCAATAAATAGGCGTATTAAATAGGCTCAATAAATAGGCTTATTAAATAGGCTCAATAAATAGGCTTATTAAATAGGCTCAATAAATACTTATTAAATAGGCTTATTTAATAGACTTATTGAATAGACTTATTATATAGGCTTATTAAATAGACTTATTAAATAGGCTTATTAAAAGGCTTATTAAATAGACTTATTAAATAGGCTCATTAAATACTTATTAAATATGTTTATTAAATAGGCGTATTAAATAGGCTTATTAAATAGGCTCATTAAATACGTATTAAATATGTTTATTAAATAGGCGTATTAAATAGGCTAATTAAATAGGCTTATTAAATAGGCTTATTTCAGCAACTTAGACTTATTAAATATGCCTATTAAATAGGCTTATTAAATAGGCTTACTTCAGCAACTTATGCTTATTAAATAGGCTTATTAAATAGGTTTATTTCAGCAACTTAGGCTTATTAAATAGGCTTATTTCAGCAACTTAGACTTATTAAATAGCCTTATTTCAGCAACTTACACTTATTAAATAGGATTATTTCAGCAACTTAGGCTTATTAAAGAGCCTAATTAAGTAGGCTTATTTCAGCAACTTGGGCTTATTAAATAGGCTTATTTCAGCAACTTACGCTGATTAAAAAGGCTTATTTCAGCAACTTAGACTTATTAAATAGCTTTATTTCAGCAACTTAGACTTATTAAATAGGCTTATTTCAGCAACTTATGCTTATTAAATATACTTATTTCCGCAACTTAGGCTTATTAAATAGGCTTATTTCAGCAACTTACGCTGATTTAAAAGGCTTATTTCAGCAACTTAGACTTATTAAATAGCCTTATTTCAGCAACTTAGACTTATTAAATAGGCTTATTTCAGCAACTTATGCTTATTAAATATACTTATTTCAGCAACTTAGGCTTATTAAATAGGCTTATTTCAGCAACTTAGACTTATTAAACAGCCTTACTTCAGCAACTTAGGCTTATTAAATAGGCTTATTTCAGCAACTTAGGCTTTTTAAATAGCCTTATTTCAGCAACTTAGACTTATTAAATAGGCTTATTTCAGCAACTTAGGCTTATTAAATAGGCCTATTAAATAGGCCTATTAAATAGGCTTATTTCAGCAACTTAGACTTATTAAATAGGCCTATTAAATAGGCTCAATAAATAGACTTATTAAATAGGCTCATTAAATACTTATTAAATAGACTTATTAAATAGACTTATTAAATAGGCTTATTAAATAGACTTATTAAATAGGCTTATTAAAAAGGTTTATTAAATAGGCTTATTTCAGCAACTTAGGCTTATTAAATATCCTTATTAAATAGGCTTATTTCAGCAACTTAGACTTATTAAATAGGTTTATTCAGCAACTTAGGCTTATTAAATAGGCTTATTCAGCAACTTAGGCTTATTAAATAGGCTTATTTCAGCAACTTATGCTCATTAAATAGGCTCATTCAGAAACTTAGGCTTATTAAATAGGCTTATTTCAGCAACTTAGACTTATTAAATAGGCCTATTAAATAGGCTTATTAAATAGGCTTATTTCAGCAACTTAGGCTCATTAAATAGCCTTATTAAACAGGCTTATTAAATAGACTTATTAAATAGGCTCATTAAACACTTATTAAATAGGCTTATTAAATAGGCTTATTAAATAGACTTATTAAATAGGCTCATTAAATAGGCTTATTAAATAGGCTCAATAAATAGGTTTTTATATAGGCTTATTAAATAGGCTTATTAAATAGACTTATTAAATAGGCTTATTAAATAGGCTCAATAAATAGGCATATTAAATATGCTCAATAAATAGGCTTATTAAATAGGCTCAATAAATAGGCTTATTAAATAAGCTCAATAAATACTTATTAAATAGGCTTATTAAATAGACTTATTGAATAGACTTATTATATAGGCTTATTAAATAGACTTATTAAATAGGCTTATTAAAAGGCTTATTAAATAGACTTATTAAATAGGCTCATTAAATACTTATTAAATATGTTTATTAAATAGGCGTATTAAATAGGCTTATTAAATAGGCTCATTAAATACTTATTAAATATGTTTATTAAATAGGCGTAATAAATAGGCTTATTAAATAGGCTTATTAAATAGGCTTATTAAATAGGCTTATTAAATAGACTTATTAAATAGCCTCATTAAATAGGCTTTTTTCAGCAACTTAGGCTTATTAAATAGTCTTATTTCAGCAACTTAGGCTCATTAAATAGCCTTATTAAATAGGCTTATTCAGCAACTTAGGCTTATTAAATAGCCTTATTAAATAGGCTTATTTCAGCAACTTAGACTTATTAGATAGGTTTATTCAGCAACTTAGGCTTATTAAATAGGCTTATTCAGCAACTTAGGCTTATTAAATAGGCTTATTTCCTCAACTTAGGCTTATTAAATAGGCTCATTCAGAAACTTAGGCTTATTAAATAGGCTTATTTCAGCAACTTAGACTTATTAAATAGGCCTATTAAATAGGCTTATTAAATAGACTTATTAAATAGGCTTATTAAATAGGCTCAATAAATAGGCGTATTAAATAGGCTCAATAAATAGGCTTATTAAATAGGCTCAATAAATAGGCTTATTAAATAGGCTCAATAAATACTTATTAAATAGGCTTATTAAATAGACTTATTGAATAGACTTATTATATAGGCTTATTAAATAGAGTTATTAAATAGGCTTATTAAAAGGCTTATTAAATAGACTTATTAAATAGGCTCATTAAATACTTATTAAATATGTTTATTAAATAGGCGTATTAAATAGGCTTATTAAATAGGCTCATTAAATACTTATTAAATATGTTTATTAAATAGGCGTATTAAATAGGCTAATTAAATAGGCTTATTAAATAGGCTTTTTAAATAGGCTTATTAAATAGACTTATTAAATAGCCTCATTAAATAGGCTTATTTCAGCAACTTAGGCTTATTAAATAGTCTTATTTCAGCAACTTAGGCTCATTAAATAGCCTTATTAAATAGGCTTATTCAGCAACTTAGGCTTATTAAATAGCCTTATTAAATAGGCTTATTTCAGCAACTTAGACTTATTAGATAGGTTTATTCAGCAACTTAGGCTTATTAAATAGGCTTATTCAGCAACTTAGGCTTATTAAATAGGCTTATTTCCTCAACTTAGGCTTATTAAATAGGCTCATTCAGAAACTTAGGCTTATTAAATAGGCTTATTTCAGCAACTTAGACTTATTAAATAGGCCTATTAAATAGGCTTAATAAATAGGCTTATTTCAGCAACTTAGACTTATTAAATAGGCCTATTAAATAGGCTTATTAAATAGACTTATTAAATAGGCTCATTAAATACTTATTAAATAGGCTTATTAAATAGGCTTATTAATTAGACTTATTAAAAAGGCTCAATAAATAGACTTATTAAATTGGCTCAATAAATAGGCTTATTAAATAGGCTTATTAAATAGGCTTATTAATAGACTTATTAAATAGGCTTATTAAATAGGCTCAATAAATAGGCTTATTAAATAGGCTCAATAAATAAGCTTATTAAATAGGCTCAATAAATAGGCTCATTAAATAGGCTCAATAAATAGGCTTATTAAATAGGCTCATTAAATACTTATTAAATAGGCTTATTAAATAGACCTCTTAAATAGACTTATTAAATAGGCTTATTAAATAGACTTATTAAATAGGCTTATTAAACAGGCTTATTAAATAGACTTATTAAATAGGCTCATTAAATACTTATTAAATATGTTTATTAAATAGGCGTATTAAATAGGCTTTTTAAATAGGCTTATTAAATAGGCTTATTAAATAGGCTTATTAAATAGCCTCATTAAATACTTATTAAATAGGCTTATTAAATAGGCTTATTAAATAGGCTTATTTCAGCAACTTAGGCTTATTAAATAGCCTTATTAAATAGGCTTATTTCAGCAACTTAGGCTTATTAGATAGTCTTATTTCAGCAACTTAGGCTCATTAAATAGCCTTATTAAATAGGCTTATTTCAGCAACTTAGACTTATTAGATAGGTTTATTCAGCAACTTAGGCTTATTAAATAGGCTTATTCAGCAACTTAGGCTTATTAAATAGGCTTATTTCCTCAACTTAGGCTTATTAAATAGGCTCATTCAGAAACTTAGGCTTATTAAATAGGCTTATTTCAGCAACTTAGACTTATTAAATAGGCCTATTAAATATGCTTATTAAATAGGCTTATTTCAGCAACTTAGACTTATTAAATATGCCTATTAAATAGGCTTATTAAATAGGCTTACTTCAGCAACTTATGCTTATTAAATAGGCTTATTAAATAGGCTTATTTCAGCAACTTAGGCTTATTAAATAGGCTTATTTCAGCAACTTAGACTTATTAAATCGCCTTATTTCAGCAACTTAAACTTATTAAATAGGCTTATTTCAGCAACTTAGGCTTATTAAATAGCCTAATTAAGTAGGCTTATTTCAGCAACTTGGGCTTATTAAATAGGCTTATTTCAGCAACTTACGCTGATTAAAAAGGCTTATTTCAGCAACTTAGACTTATTAAATAGCTTTATTTCAGCAACTTAGACTTATTAAATAGGCTTATTTCAGCAACTTATGCTTATTAAATATACTTATTTCAGCAACTTAGGCTTATTAAATAGGCTTATTTCAGCAACTTACGCTGATTTAAAAGGCTTATTTCAGCAACTTAGACTTATTAAATAGCCTTATTTCAGCAACTTAGACTTATTAAATAGGTTTATTTCAGCAACTTATGCTTATTAAATATACTTATTTCAGCAACTTAGGCTTATTAAATAGGCTTATTTCAGCAACTTAGACTTATTAAACAGCCTTATTTCAGCAACTTAGGCTTATTAAATAGGCTTATTTCAGCAACTTAGGCTTTTTAAATAGCCTTATTTCAGCAACTTAGACTTATTAAATAGGCTTATTTCAGCAACTTAGGCTTATTAAATAGGCCTATTAAATAGGCCTATTAAATAGGCTTATTTCAGCAACTTAGACTTATTAAATAGGCCTATTAAATAGGCTCAATAAATAGACTTATTAAATAGGCTCATTAAATACTTATTAAATAGGCTTATTAAATTGACTTATTAAATAGACTTATTAAATAGGCTTATTAAATAGACTTATTAAATAGGCTTATTAAAAAGGTTTATTAAATAGGCTTATTTCAGCAACTTAGGCTTATTAAATAGCCTTATTAAATAGGCTTATTTCAGCAACTTAGACTTATTAAATAGGTTTATTCAGCAACTTAGGCTTATTAAATAGGCTTATTCAGCAACTTAGGCTTATTAAATAGGCTTATTTCAGCAACTTATGCTCATTAAATAGGCTCATTCAGAAACTTAGGCTTATTTCAGCAACTTAGACTTATTAAATAGGCCTATTAAATAGGCTTATTAAATAGGCTTATTTCAGCAACTTAGGCTCATTAAATAGCCTTATTAAACAGGCTTATTAAATAGACTTATTAAATAGGCTCATTAAACACTTATTAAATAGGCTTATTAAATAGGCTTATTAAATAGACTTATTAAATAGGCTCAATAAATAGGCTTATTAAATAGGCTTATTAAATAGGCTCAATAAATAGGTTTTTATATAGGCTTATTAAATAGGCTTATTAAATAGACTTATTAAATAGGCTTATTAAATAGGCTCAATAAATAGGCGCATTAAATAGGCTCAATAAATAGGCTTATTAAATAGGCTCAATAAATAGGCTTATTAAATAGGCTCAATAAATACTTATTAAATAGGCTTATTCAATAGACTTATTGAATAGACTTATTATATAGGCTTATTAAATAGACTTATTAAATAGGCTTATTAAAAGGCTTATTAAATAGACTTATTAAATAGGCTCATTAAATACTTATTAAATATGTTTATTAAATAGGCGTATTAAATAGGCTTATTAAATAGGCTTATTAAATAGGCTTATTAAATAGACTTATTAAATAGCCTCATTAAATAGGCTTATTTCAGCAACTTAGGCTTATTAAATAGTCTTATTTCAGCAACTTAGGCTCATTAAATAGCCTTATTAAATAGGCTTATTCAGCAACTTAGGCTTATTAAATAGCCTTATTAAATAGGCTTATTTCAGCAACTTAGACTTATTAGATAGGTTTATTCAGCAACTTAGGCTTATTAAATAGGCTTATTCAGCAACTTAGGCTTATTAAATAGGCTTATTTCCTCAACTTAGGCTTATTAAATAGGCTCATTCAGAAACTTAGGCTTATTAAATAGGCTTATTTCAGCAACTTAGACTTATTAAATAGGCCTATTAAATATGCTTATTAAATAGGCTTATTTCAGCAACTTAGGCTTATTAAATAGCCTTATTTCAGCAACTTAGACTTATTAAATCGCCTTATTTCAGCAACTTACACTTATTAAATAGGCTTATTTCAGCAACTTAGGCTTATTAAATAGCCTAATTAAGTAGGCTTATTTCAGCAACTTGGGCTTATTAAAAAGGCTTATTTCAGCAACTTACGCTGATTAAAAAGGCTTATTTCAGCAACTTAGACTTATTAAATAGCTTTATTTCAGCAACTTAGACTTATTAAATAGGCTTATTTCAGCAACTTATGCTTATTAAATATACTTATTTCAGCAACTTAGGCTTATTAAATAGGCTTATTTCAGCAACTTACGCTGATTTAAAAGGCTTATTTCAGCAACTTAGACTTATTAAATAGCCTTATTTCAGCAATTTAGACTTATTAAATAGGCTTATTTCAGCAACTTATGCTTATTAAATATACTTATTTCAGCAACTTAGGCTTATTAAATAGGCTTATTTCAGCAACTTAGACTTATTAAACAGCCTTATTTCAGCAACTTAGGCTTATTAAATAGGCTTATTTCAGCAACTTAGGCTTTTTAAATAGCCTTATTTCAGCAACTTAGACTTATTAAATAGGCTTATTTCAGCAACTTAGGCTTATTAAATAGGCCTATTAAATAGGCCTATTAAATAGGCTTATTTCAGCAACTTAGACTTATTAAATAGGCCTATTAAATAGGCTCAATAAATAGACTTATTAAATAGGCTCATTAAATACTTATTAAATAGGCTTATTAAATAGACTTATTAAATAGACTTATTAAATAGGCTTATTAAATAGACTTATTAAATAGGCTTATTAAAAAGGTTTATTAAATAGGCTTATTTCAGCAACTTAGGCTTATTAAATAGCCTTATTAAATAGGCTTATTTCAGCAACTTAGACTTATTAAATAGGTTTATTCAGCAACTTAGGCTTATTAAATAGGCTTATTCAGCAACTTAGGCTTATTAAATAGGCTTATTTCAGCAACTTATGCTCATTAAATAGGCTCATTCAGAAACTTAGGCTTATTAAATAGGCTTATTTCAGCAACTTAGACTTATTAAATAGGCCTATAAAATAGGCTTATTAAATAGGCTTATTTCAGCAACTTAGGCTCATTAAATAGCCTTATTAAACAGGCTTATTAAATAGACTTATTAAATAGGCTCATTAAACACTTATTAAATAGGCTTATTAAATAGGCTTATTAAATAGACTTATTAAATAGGCTCAATAAATAGGCTTATTAAATAGGCTCAATAAATAGGTTTTTATATAGGCTTATTAAATAGGCTTATTAAATAGACTTATTAAATAGGCTTATTAAATAGACTTATTGAATAGACTTATTATATAGGCTTATTAAATAGACTTATTAAATAGGCTTATTAAAAGGCTTATTAAATAGACTTATTAAATAGGCTCATTAAATACTTATTAAATATGTTTATTAAATAGGCGTATTAAATAGGCTTATTAAATAGGCTTATTAAATAGGCTTATTAAATAGGCTTATTAAATAGACTTATTAAATAGCCTCATTAAATAGGCTTATTTCAGCAACTTAGGCTTATTAAATAGTCTTATTTCAGCAACTTAGGCTCATTAAATAGCCTTATTAAATAGGCTTATTCAGCAACTTAGGCTTATTAAATAGCCTTATTAAATAGGCTTATTTCAGCAACTTAGACTTATTAGATAGGTTTATTCAGCAACTTAGGCTTATTAAATAGGCTTATTCAGCAACTTAGGCTTATTAAATAGGTCTTATTTCCTCAACTTAGGCTTATTAAATAGGCTCATTCAGAAACTTAGGCTTATTAAATAGGCTTATTTCAGCAACTTAGACTTATTAAATAGGCCTATTAAATATGCTTATTAAATAGGCTTATTTCAGCAACTTAGACTTATTAAATATGCCTATTAAATAGGCTTATTAAATAGGCTTGCTTCAGCAACTTATGCTTATTAAATAGGCTTATTAAATAGGCTTATTTCAGCAACTTAGGCTTATTAAATAGCCTTATTTCAGCAACTTAGACTTATTAAATCGCCTTATTTCAGCAACTTACACTTATTAAATAGGCTTATTTCAGCAACTTAGGCTTATTAAATAGCCTAATTAAGTAGGCTTATTTCAGCAATTTGGGCTTATTAAATAGGCTTATTTCAGCAACTTACGCTGATTAAAAAGGCTTATTTCAGCAACTTAGACTTATTAAATAGCTTTATTTCAGCAACTTAGACTTATTAAATAGGCTTATTTCAGCAACTTATGCTTATTAAATATACTTATTTCAGCAACTTAGGCTTATTAAATAGGCTTATTTCAGCAACTTACGCTGATTTAAAAGGCTTATTTCAGCAACTTAGACTTATTAAATAGCCTTATTTCAGCAACTTAGACTTATTAAATAGGCTTATTTCAGCAACTTATGCTTATTAAATATACTTATTTCAGCAACTTAGGCTTATTAAATAGGCTTATTTCAGCAACTTAGACTTATTAAACAGCCTTATTTCAGCAACTTAGGCTTATTAAATAGGCTTATTTAAGCAACTTAGGCTTTTTAAATAGCCTTATTTCAGCAACTTAGACTTATTAAATAGGCTTATTTCAGCAACTTAGGCTTATTAAATAGGCCTATTAAATAGGCCTATTAAATAGGCTTATTTCAGCAACTTAGACTTATTAAATAGGCCTATTAAATAGGCTCAATAAATAGACTTATTAAATAGGCTCATTAAATACTTATTAAATAGGCTTATTAAATAGACTTATTAAATAGACTTATTAAATAGGCTTATTAAATAGACTTATTAAATAGGCTTATTAAAAAGGTTTATTAAATAGGCTTATTTCAGCAACTTAGGCTTATTAAATAGCCTTATTAAATAGGCTTATTTCAGCAACTTAGACTTATTAAATAGGTTTATTCAGCAACTTAGGCTTATTAAATAGGCTTATTCAGCAACTTAGGCTTATTAAATAGGCTTATTTCAGCAACTTATGCTCATTAAATAGGCTCATTCAGAAACTTAGGCTTATTAAATAGGCTTATTTCAGCAACTTAGACTTATTAAATAGGCCTATTAAATAGGCTTATTAAATAGGCTTATTTCAGCAACTTAGGCTCATTAAATAGCCTTATTAAACAGGCTTATTAAATAGACTTATTAAATAGGCTCATTAAACACTTATTAAATAGGCTTATTAAATAGGCTTATTAAATAGACTTATTAAATAGGCTCAATAAATAGGCTTATTAAATAGGCTCAATAAATAGGTTTTTATATAGGCTTATTAAATAGGCTTATTAAATAGACTTATTAAATAGGCTTATTAAATAGGCTCAATAAATAGGCGTATTAAATAGGCTCAATAAATAGGCTTATTAAATAGGCTCAATAAATAGGCTTATTAAATAGGCTCAATAAATACTTATTAAATAGGCTTATTAAATAGACTTATTGAATAGACTTATTATATAGGCTTATTAAATAGACTTATTAAATAGGCTTATTAAAAGGCTTATTAAATAGACTTATTAAATAGGCTCATTAAATACTTATTAAATATGTTTATTAAATAGGCGTATTAAATAGGCTTATTAAATCGGCTCATTAAATACTTATTAAATATGTTTATTAAATAGGCGTATTAAATAGGCTTATTAAATAGGCTTATTAAATAGGCTTATTAAATAGGCTAATTAAATAGACTTATTAAATAGCCTCATTAAATAGGCTTATTTCAGCAACTTAGGCTTATTAAATAGTCTTATTTCAGCAACTTAGGCTCATTAAATAGCCTTATTAAATAGGCTTATTTCAACAACTTAGACTTATTAGATAGGTTTATTCAGCAACTTAGGCCTATTAAATAGGCTTATTCACCAACTTAGGCTTATTAAATAGGCTTATTTCCTCAACTTAGGCTTATTAAATAGGCTCATTCAGAAACTTAGGCTTATTAAATAGGCTTATTTCAGCAACTTAGACTTATTAAATAGGCCTATTAAATAGGCTTATTAAATAGACTTATTAAATAGGCTTATTAAATAGGCTCAATAAATAGGCGTATTAAATAGGCTCAATAAATAGGCTTATTAAATAGGCTCAATAAATAGGCTTATTAAATAGGCTCAATAAATACTTATTAAATAGGCTTATCAAATAGACTTATTGAATAGACTTATTATATAGGCTTATTAAATAGACTTATTAAATAGGCTTATTAAAAGGCTTATTAAATAGACTTATTAAATAGGCTCATTAAATACTTATTAAATATGTTTATTAAATAGGCGTATTAAATAGGCTTATTAAATAGGTTCATTAAATACTTATTAAATATGTTTATTAAATAGGCGTATTAAATAGGCTTATTAAATAGGCTTATTAAATAGGCTTATTAAATAGGCTTATTAAATAGACTTATTAAATAGCCTCATTAAATAGGCATATTTCAGCAACTTAGGCTTATTAAATAGACTTATTTCAGCAACTTAGGCTCATTAAATAGCCTTATTAAATAGGCTTATTCAGCAACTTAGGCTTATTAAATAGCCTTATTAAATAGGCTTATTTCAGCAACTTAGACTTATTAGATAGGTTTATTCAGCAACTTAGGCTTATTAAATAGGCTTATTCAGCAACTTAGGCTTATTAAATAGGCGTATTTCCTCAACTTAGGCTTATTAAATAGGCTCATTCAGAAACTTAGGCTTATTAAATAGGCTTATTTCAGCAACTTAGACTTATTAAATAGGCCTATTAAATAGGCTTATTAAATAGGCTTATTTCAGCAACTTAGACTTATTAAATAGGCCTATTAAATAGGCTTATTAAATAGACTTATTAAATAGGCTCATTAAATACTTATTAAATAGGCTTATTAAATAGGCTTATTAATTAGACTTATTAAAAAGGCTCAATAAATAGACTTATTAAATTGGCTCAATAAATAGGCTTATTAAATAGGCTTATTAAATAGGCTTATTAAATAGACTTATTAAATAGGCTTATTAAATAGGCTCAATAAATAGGCTTATTAAATAGGATCAATAAATAGGCTTATTAAATAGGCTCAATAAATAGGCTCATTAAATAGGCTCAATAAATAGGCTTATTAAATAGGCTCACTAAATACTTATTAAATAGGCTTATTAAATAGACCTCTTAAATAGACTTATTAAATAGGCTTATTAAATAGACTTATTAAATAGGCTTATTAAACAGGCTTATTAAATAGACTTATTAAATAGGCTCATTAAATACTTATTAAATATGTTTATTAAATAGGCGTATTAAATAGGCTTTTTAAATAGGCTTATTAAATAGGCTTATTAAATAGGCTTATTAAATAACCTCATTAAATACTTATTAAATAGGCTTACTAAATAGGCTTATTAAATAGGCTTATTTCAGCAACTTAGGCTTATTAAATAGCCTTATTAAATAGTCTTATTTCAGCAACTTAGACTTATTAAGTAGGTTTATTCAGCAACTTAGGCTTATTAAATAGGCTTATTCAGCAACTTAGGCTTATTAAATAGGCTTATTTAAGCAACTTAGGCTTATTAAATAGGATCATTCAGAAACTTAGGCTTATTAAATAGGCTTATTTCAGCAACTTAGACTTATTAAATATACTTATTTCAGCAACTTAGGCTTATTAAATAGGCTTATTTCAGCAACTTAGACTTATTAAACAGCCTTATTTCAGCAACTTAGGCTTATTAAATAGGCTTATTTCAGCAACTTAGGCTTTTTAAATAGCCTTATTTCAGCAACTTAGACTTATTAAATAGGCTTATTTCAGCAACTTAGGCTTATTAAATAGGCTTATTTAAGCAACTTAGGCTTATTAAATAGGATCATTCAGAAACTTAGACTTATTAAATAGGCTTATTTCAGCAACTTATGCTTATTAAATATACTTATTTCAGCAACTTAGGCTTATTAAATAGGCTTATTTCAGCAACTTAGACTTATTAAACAGCCTTATTTCAGCAACTTAGGCTTATTAAATAGGCTTATTTCAGCAACTTAGGCTTTTTAAATAGCCTTATTTCAGCAACTTAGACTTATTAAATAGGCTTATTTCAGCAACTTAGGCTTATTAAATAGGCCTATTAAATAGGCCTATTAAATAGGCTTATTTCAGCAACTTAGACTTATTAAATAGGCCTATTAAATAGGCTCAATAAATAGACTTATTAAATAGGCTCATTAAATACTTATTAAATAGGCTTATTAAATAGACTTATTAAATAGACTTATTAAATAGGCTTATTAAATAGACTTATTAAATAGGCTTATTAAAAAGGTTTATTAAATAGGCTTATTTCAGCAACTTAGGCTTATTAAATAGCCTTATTAAATAGGCTTATTTCAGCAACTTAGACTTATTAAATAGGTTTATTCAGCAACTTAGGCTTATTAAATAGGCTTATTCAGCAACTTAGGCTTATTAAATAGGCTTATTTCAGCAACTTATGCTCATTAAATAGGCTCATTCAGAAACTTAGGCTTATTAAATAGGCTTATTTCAGCAACTTAGACTTATTAAATAGGCCTATTAAATAGGCTTATTAAATAGGCTTATTTCAGCAACTTAGGCTCATTAAATAGCCTTATTAAACAGGCTTATTAAATAGACTTATTAAATAGGCTCATTAAACACTTATTAAATAGGCTTATTAAATAGGCTTATTAAATAGACTTATTAAATAGGCTCAATAAATAGGCTTATTAAATAGGCTTATTAAATAGGCTCAATAAATAGGTTTTTATATAGGCTTATTAAAAGGCTTATTAAATAGACTTATTAAATAGGCTTATTAAATAGGCTCAATAAATAGGCGTATTAAATAGGCTCAATAAATAGGCTTATTAAATAGGCTCAATAAATAGGCTTATTAAATAGGCTCAATAAATACTTATTAAATAGGCTTATTAAATAGGCTTATTGAATAGTCTTATTATATAGGCTTATTAAATAGACTTATTAAATAGGCTTATTAAAAGGCTTATTAAATAGACTTATTAAATAGGCTCATTAAATACTTATTAAATATGTTTATTAAATAGGCGTATTAAATAGGCTTATTAAATAGGATCAATAAATACGCTTATTAAATAGGCTCAATAAATAGGCTCATTAAATAGGCTTATTAAATAGACTTATTAAATAGGCTTATTAAAAAGGTTTATTAAATAGGCTTATTTCAGCAACTTAGGCTTATTAAATAGCCTTATTAAATAGGCTTATTTCAGCAACTTAGACTTATTAAATAGGTTTATTCAGCAACTTAGGCTTATTAAATAGGCTTATTCAGCAACTTAGGCTTATTAAATAGGCTTATTTCAGCAACTTATGCTCATTAAATAGGCTCATTCAGAAACTTAGGCTTATTAAATAGGCTTATTTCAGCAACTTAGACTTATTAAATAGGCCTATTAAATAGGCTTATTAAATAGGCTTATTTCAGCAACTTAGGCTCATTAAATAGCCTTATTAAACAGGCTTATTAAATAGACTTATTAAATAGGCTCATTAAACACTTATTAAATAGGCTTATTAAATAGGCTTATTAAATAGACTTATTAAATAGGCTCAATAAATAGGCTTATTAAATAGGCTCAATAAATAGGTTTTTATATAGGCTTATTAAATAGGCTTATTAAATAGACTTATTAAATAGGCTTATTAAATAGGCTCAATAAATAGGCGTATTAAATAGGCTCAATAAATAGGCTTATTAAATAGGCTCAATAAATAGGCTTATTAAATAGGCTCAATAAATACTTATTAAATAGGCTTATTAAATAGACTTATTGAATAGACTTATTATATAGGCTTATTAAATAGACTTATTAAATAGGCTTATTAAAAGGCTTATTAAATAGACTTATTAAATAGGCTCATTAAATACTTATTAAATATGTTTATTAAATAGGCGTATTAAATAGGCTTATTAAATAGGTTCATTAAATACTTATTAAATATGTTTATTAAATAGGCGTATTAAATAGGCTTATTAAATAGGCTTATTAAATAGGCTTATTAAATAGGCTTATTAAATAGACTTATTAAATAGCCTCATTAAATAGGCATATTTCAGCAACTTAGGCTTATTAAATAGACTTATTTCAGCAACTTAGGCTCATTAAATAGCCTTATTAAATAGGCTTATTCAGCAACTTAGGCTTATTAAATAGCCTTATTAAATAGGCTTATTTCAGCAACTTAGACTTATTAGATAGGTTTATTCAGCAACTTAGGCTTATTAAATAGGCTTATTCAGCAACTTAGGCTTATTAAATAGGCGTATTTCCTCAACTTAGGCTTATTAAATAGGCTCATTCAGAAACTTAGGCTTATTAAATAGGCTTATTTCAGCAACTTAGACTTATTAAATAGGCCTATTAAATAGGCTTATTAAATAGGCTTATTTCAGCAACTTAGACTTATTAAATAGGCCTATTAAATAGGCTTATTAAATAGACTTATTAAATAGGCTCATTAAATACTTATTAAATAGGCTTATTAAATAGGCTTATTAATTAGACTTATTAAAAAGGCTCAATAAATAGACTTATTAAATTGGCTCAATAAATAGGCTTATTAAATAGGCTTATTAAATAGGCTTATTAAATAGACTTATTAAATAGGCTTATTAAATAGGCTCAATAAATAGGCTTATTAAATAGGATCAATAAATAGGCTTATTAAATAGGCTCAATAAATAGGCTCATTAAATAGGCTCAATAAATAGGCTTATTAAATAGGCTCATTAAATACTTATTAAATAGGCTTATTAAATAGACCTCTTAAATAGACTTATTAAATAGGCTTATTAAATAGACTTATTAAATAGGCTTATTAAACAGGCTTATTAAATAGACTTATTAAATAGGCTCATTAAATACTTATTAAATATGTTTATTAAATAGGCGTATTAAATAGGCTTTTTAAATAGGCTTATTAAATAGGCTTATTAAATAGGCTTATTAAATAACCTCATTAAATACTTATTAAATAGGCTTATTAAATAGGCTTATTAAATAGGCTTATTTCAGCAACTTAGGCTTATTAAATAGCCTTATTAAATAGGCTTATTTCAGCAACTTAGACTTATTAAGTAGGTTTATTCAGCAACTTAGGCTTATTAAATAGGCTTATTCAGCAACTTAGGCTTATTAAATAGGCTTATTTAAGCAACTTAGGCTTATTAAATAGGATCATTCAGAAACTTAGGCTTATTAAATAGGCTTATTTCAGCAACTTAGACTTATTAAATATACTTATTTCAGCAACTTAGGCTTATTAAATAGGCTTATTTCAGCAACTTAGACTTATTAAACAGCCTTATTTCAGCAACTTAGGCTTATTAAATAGGCTTATTTCAGCAACTTAGGCTTTTTAAATAGCCTTATTTCAGCAACTTAGACTTATTAAATAGGCTTATTTCAGCAACTTATGCTTATTAAATATACTTATTTCAGCAACTTAGGCTTATTAAATAGGCTTATTTCAGCAACTTAGACTTATTAAACAGCCTTATTTCAGCAACTTAGGCTTATTAAATAGGCTTATTTCAGCAACTTAGGCTTTTTAAATAGCCTTATTTCAGCAACTTAGACTTATTAAATAGGCTTATTTCAGCAACTTAGGCTTATTAAATAGGCCTATTAAATAGGCCTATTAAATAGGCTTATTTCAGCAACTTAGACTTATTAAATAGGCCTATTAAATAGGCTCAATAAATAGACTTATTAAATAGGCTCATTAAATACTTATTAAATAGGCTTATTAAATAGACTTATTAAATAGACTTATTAAATAGGCTTATTAAATAGACTTATTAAATAGGCTTATTAAAAAGGTTTATTAAATAGGCTTATTTCAGCAACTTAGGCTTATTAAATAGCCTTATTAAATAGGCTTATTTCAGCAACTTAGACTTATTAAATAGGTTTATTCAGCAACTTAGGCTTATTAAATAGGCTTATTCAGCAACTTAGGCTTATTAAATAGGCTTATTTCAGCAACTTATGCTCATTAAATAGGCTCATTCAGAAACTTAGGCTTATTAAATAGGCTTATTTCAGCAACTTAGACTTATTAAATAGGCCTATTAAATAGGCTTATTAAATAGGCTTATTTCAGCAACTTAGGCTCATTAAATAGCCTTATTAAACAGGCTTATTAAATAGACTTATTAAATAGGCTCATTAAACACTTATTAAATAGGCTTATTAAATAGGCTTATTAAATAGACTTATTAAATAGGCTCAATAAATAGGCTTATTAAATAGGCTTATTAAATAGGCTCAATAAATAGGTTTTTATATAGGCTTATTAAAAGGCTTATTAAATAGACTTATTAAATAGGCTTATTAAATAGGCTCAATAAATAGGCGTATTAAATAGGCTCAATAAATAGGCTTATTAAATAGGCTCAATAAATAGGCTTATTAAATAGGCTCAATAAATACTTATTAAATAGGCTTATTAAATAGGCTTATTGAATAGTCTTATTATATAGGCTTATTAAATAGACTTATTAAATAGGCTTATTAAAAGGCTTATTAAATAGACTTATTAAATAGGCTCATTAAATACTTATTAAATATGTTTATTAAATAGGCGTATTAAATAGGCTTATTAAATAGGATCAATAAATAGGCTTATTAAATAGGCTCAATAAATAGGCTCATTAAATAGGCTTATTAAATAGACTTATTAAATAGGCTTATTAAAAAGGTTTATTAAATAGGCTTATTTCAGCAACTTAGGCTTATTAAATAGCCTTATTAAATAGGCTTATTTCAGCAACTTAGACTTATTAAATAGGTTTATTCAGCAACTTAGGCTTATTAAATAGGCTTATTCAGCAACTTAGGCTTATTAAATAGGCTTATTTCAGCAACTTATGCTCATTAAATAGGCTCATTCAGAAACTTAGGCTTATTAAATAGGCTTCTTTCAGCAACTTAGACTTATTAAATAGGCCTATTAAATAGGCTTATTAAATAGGCTTATTTCAGCAACTTAGGCTCATTAAATAGCCTTATTAAACAGGCTTATTAAATAGACTTATTAAATAGGCTCATTAAACACTTATTAAATAGGCTTATTAAATAGGCTTATTAAATAGACTTATTAAATAGGCTCAATAAATAGGCTTATTAAATAGGCTCAATAAATAGGTTTTTATATAGGCTTATTAAATAGGCTTATTAAATAGACTTATTAAATAGGCTTATTAAATAGGCTCAATAAATAGGCGTATTAAATAGGCTCAATAAATAGGCTTATTAAATAGGCTCAATAAATAGGCTTATTAAATAGGCTCAATAAATACTTATTAAATAGGCTTATTAAATAGACTTATTGAATAGACTTATTATATAGGCTTATTAAATAGACTTATTAAATAGGCTTATTAAAAGGCTTATTAAATAGACTTATTAAATAGGCTCATTAAATACTTATTAAATATGTTTATTAAATAGGCGTATTAAATAGGCTTATTAAATCGGCTCATTAAATACTTATTAAATATGTTTATTAAATAGGCGTATTAAATAGGCTTATTAAATAGGCTTATTAAATAGGCTTATTAAATAGGCTAATTAAATAGACTTATTAAATAGCCTCATTAAATAGGCTTATTTCAGCAACTTAGGCTTATTAAATAGTCTTATTTCAGCAACTTAGGCTCATTAAATAGCCTTATTAAATAGGCTTATTTCAACAACTTAGACTTATTAGATAGGTTTATTCAGCAACTTAGGCCTATTAAATAGGCTTATTCACCAACTTAGGCTTATTAAATAGGCTTATTTCCTCAACTTAGGCTTATTAAATAGGCTCATTCAGAAACTTAGGCTTATTAAATAGGCTTATTTCAGCAACTTAGACTTATTAAATAGGCCTATTAAATAGGCTTATTAAATAGACTTATTAAATAGGCTTATTAAATAGGCTCAATAAATAGGCGTATTAAATAGGCTCAATAAATAGGCTTATTAAATAGGCTCAATAAATAGGCTTATTAAATAGGCTCAATAAATACTTATTAAATAGGCTTATTAAATAGACTTATTGAATAGACTTATTATATAGGCTTATTAAATAGACTTATTAAATAGGCTTATTAAAAGGCTTATTAAATAGACTTATTAAATAGGCTCATTAAATACTTATTAAATATGTTTATTAAATAGGCGTATTAAATAGGCTTATTAAATAGGTTCATTAAATACTTATTAAATATGTTTATTAAATAGGTGTATTAAATAGGCTTATTAAATAGGCTTATTAAATAGGCTTATTAAATAGGCTTATTAAATAGACTTATTAAATAGCCTCATTAAATAGGCATATTTCAGCAACTTAGGCTAATTAAATAGACTTATTTCAGCAACTTAGGCTCATTAAATAGCCTTATTAAATAGGCTTATTCAGCAACTTAGGCTTATTAAATAGCCTTATTAAATAGGCTTATTTCAGCAACTTAGACTTATTAGATAGGTTTATTCAGCAACTTAGGCTTATTAAATAGGCTTATTCAGCAACTTAGGCTTATTAAATAGGCGTATTTCCTCAACTTAGGCTTATTAAATAGGCTCATTCAGAAACTTAGGCTTATTAAATAGGCTTATTTCAGCAACTTAGACTTATTAAATAGGCCTATTAAATAGGCTTATTAAATAGGCTTATTTCAGCAACTTAGACTTATTAAATAGGCCTATTAAATAGGCTTATTAAATAGACTTATTAAATAGGCTCATTAAATACTTATTAAATAGGCTTATTAAATAGGCTTATTAATTAGACTTATTAAAAAGGCTCAATAAATAGACTTATTAAATTGGCTCAATAAATAGGCTTATTAAATAGGCTTATTAAATAGGCTTATTAAATAGACTTATTAAATAGGCTTATTAAATAGGCTCAATAAATAGGCTTATTAAATAGGATCAATAAATAGGCTTATTAAATAGGCTCAATAAATAGGCTCATTAAATAGGCTCAATAAATAGGCTTATTAAATAGGCTCATTAAATACTTATTAAATAGGCTTATTAAATAGACCTCTTAAATAGACTTATTAAATAGGCTTATTAAATAGACTTATTAAATAGGCTTATTAAACAGGCTTATTAAATAGACTTATTAAATAGGCTCATTAAATACTTATTAAATATGTTTATTAAATAGGCGTATTAAATAGGCTTTTTAAATAGGCTTATTAAATAGGCTTATTAAATAGGCTTATTAAATAACCTCATTAAATACTTATTAAATAGGCTTATTAAATAGGCTTATTAAATAGGCTTATTTCAGCAACTTAGGCTTATTAAATAGCCTTATTAAATAGGCTTATTTCAGCAACTTAGACTTATTAAGTAGGTTTATTCAGCAACTTAGGCTTATTAATTAGGCTTATTCAGCAACTTAGGCTTATTAAATAGGCTTATTTAAGCAACTTAGGCTTATTAAATAGGATCATTCAGAAACTTAGGCTTATTAAATAGGCTTATTTCAGCAACTTAGACTTATTAAATATACTTATTTCAGCAACTTAGGCTTATTAAATAGGCTTATTTCAGCAACTTAGACTTATTAAACAGCCTTATTTCAGCAACTTAGGCTTATTAAATAGGCTTATTTCAGCAACTTAGGCTTATTAAATAGTCTTATTTCAGCAACTTAGGCTCATTAAATAGCCTTATTAAATAGGCTTATTCAGCAACTTAGGCTTATTAAATAGCCTTATTAAATAGGCTTATTTCAGCAACTTAGACTTATTAGATAGGTTTATTCAGCAACTTAGGCTTATTAAATAGGCTTATTCAGCAACTTAGGCTTATTAAATAGGTCTTATTTCCTCAACTTAGGCTTATTAAATAGGCTCATTCAGAAACTTAGGCTTATTAAATAGGCTTATTTCAGCAACTTAGACTTATTAAATAGGCCTATTAAATATGCTTATTAAATAGGCTTATTTCAGCAACTTAGACTTATTAAATATGCCTATTAAATAGGCTTATTAAATAGGCTTACTTCAGCAACTTATGCTTATTAAATAGGCTTATTAAATAGGCTTATTTCAGCAACTTAGGCTTATTAAATAGGCTTATTTCAGCAACTTAGACTTATTAAATCGCCTTATTTCAGCAACTTACACTTATTAAATAGGCTTATTTCAGCAACTTAGGCTTATTAAATAGCCTAATTAAGTAGGCTTATTTCAGCAATTTGGGCTTATTAAATAGGCTTATTTCAGCAACTTACGCAGATTAAAAAGGCTTATTTCAGCAACTTAGACTTATTAAATAGCTTTATTTCAGCAACTTAGACTTATTAAATAGGCTTATTTCAGCAACTTATGCTTATTAAATATACTTATTTCAGCAACTTAGGCTTATTAAATAGGCTTATTTCAGCAACTTACGCTGATTTAAAAGGCTTATTTCAGCAACTTAGACTTATTAAATAGCCTTATTTCAGCAACTTAGACTTATTAAATAGGCTTATTTCAGCAACTTATGTTTATTAAATATACTTATTTCAGCAACTTAGGCTTATTAAATAGGCTTATTTCAGCAACTTAGACTTATTAAACAGCCTTATTTCAGCAACTTAGGCTTATTAAATAGGCTTATTTAAGCAACTTAGGCTTTTTAAATAGCCTTATTTCAGCAACTTAGACTTATTAAATAGGCTTATTTCAGCAACTTAGGCTTATTAAATAGGCCTATTAAATAGGCCTATTAAATAGGCTTATTTCAGCAACTTAGACTTATTAAATAGGCCTATTAAATAGGCTCAATAAATAGACTTATTAAATAGGCTCATTAAATACTTATTAAATAGGCTTATTAAATAGACTTATTAAATAGACTTATTAAATAGGCTTATTAAATAGACTTATTAAATAGGCTTATTAAAAAGGTTTATTAAATAGGCTTATTTCAGCAACTTAGGCTTATTAAATAGCCTTATTAAATAGGCTTATTTCAGCAACTTAGACTTATTAAATAGGTTTATTCAGCAACTTAGGCTTATTAAATAGGCTTATTCAGCAACTTAGGCTTATTAAATAGGCTTATTTCAGCAACTTATGCTCATTAAATAGGCTCATTCAGAAACTTAGGCTTATTAAATAGGCTTATTTCAGCAACTTAGACTTATTAAATAGGCCTATTAAATAGGCTTATTAAATAGGCTTATTTCAGCAACTTAGGCTCATTAAATAGCCTTATTAAACAGGCTTATTAAATAGACTTATTAAATAGGCTCATTAAACACTTATTAAATAGGCTTATTAAATAGGCTTATTAAATAGACTTATTAAATAGGCTCAATAAATAGGCTTATTAAATAGGCTCAATAAATAGGTTTTTATATAGGCTTATTAAATAGGCTTATTAAATAGACTTATTAAATAGGCTTATTAAATAGACTTATTGAATAGACTTATTATATAGGCTTATTAAATAGACTTATTAAATAGGCTTATTAAAAGGCTTATTAAATAGACTTATTAAATAGGCTCATTAAATACTTATTAAATATGTTTATTAAATAGGCGTATTAAATAGGCTTATTAAATAGGCTTATTAAATAGGCTTATTAAATAGGCTTATTAAATAGACTTATTAAATAGCCTCATTAAATAGGCTTATTTCAGCAACTTAGGCTTATTAAATAGTCTTATTTCAGCAACTTAGGCTCATTAAATAGCCTTATTAAATAGGCTTATTCAGCAACTTAGGCTTATTAAATAGCCTTATTAAATAGGCTTATTTCAGCAACTTAGACTTATTAGATAGGTTTATTCAGCAACTTAGGCTTATTAAATAGGCTTATTCAGCAACTTAGGCTTATTAAATAGGTCTTATTTCCTCAACTTAGGCTTATTAAATAGACTCATTCAGAAACTTAGGCTTATTAAATAGGCTTATTTCAGCAACTTAGACTTATTAAATAGGCCTATTAAATATGCTTATTAAATAGGCTTATTTCAGCAACTTAGACTTATTAAATATGCCTATTAAATAGGCTTATTAAATAGGCTTACTTCAGCAACTTATGCTTATTAAATAGGCTTATTAAATAGGCTTATTTCAGCAACTTAGGCTTATTAAATAGGCTTATTTCAGCAACTTAGACTTATTAAATCGCCTTATTTCAGCAACTCACACTTATTAAATAGGCTTATTTCAGCAACTTAGGCTTATTAAATAGCCTAATTAAGTAGGCTTATTTCAGCAATTTGGGCTTATTAAATAGGCTTATTTCAGCAACTTACGCTGATTAAAAAGGCTTATTTCAGCAACTTAGACTTATTAAATAGCTTTATTTCAGCAACTTAGACTTATTAAATAGGCTTATTTCAGCAACTTATGCTTATTAAATATACTTATTTCAGCAACTTAGGCTTATTAAATAGGCTTATTTCAGCAACTTACGCTGATTTAAAAGGCTTATTTCAGCAACTTAGACTTATTAAATAGCCTTATTTCAGCAACTTAGACTTATTAAATAGGCTTATTTCAGCAACTTATGTTTATTAAATATACTTATTTCAGCAACTTAGGCTTATTAAATAGGCTTATTTCAGCAACTTAGACTTATTAAACAGCCTTATTTCAGCAACTTAGGCTTATTAAATAGGCTTATTTAAGCAACTTAGGCTTTTTAAATAGCCTTATTTCAGCAACTTAGACTTATTAAATAGGCTTATTTCAGCAACTTAGGCTTATTAAATAGGCCTATTAAATAGGCCTATTAAATAGGCTTATTTCAGCAACTTAGACTTATTAAATAGGCCTATTAAATAGGCTCAATAAATAGACTTATTAAATAGGCTCATTAAATACTTATTAAATAGGCTTATTAAATAGACTTATTAAATAGACTTATTAAATAGGCTTATTAAATAGACTTATTAAATAGGCTTATTAAAAAGGTTTATTAAATAGGCTTATTTCAGCAACTTAGGCTTATTAAATAGCCTTATTAAATAGGCTTATTTCAGCAACTTAGACTTATTAAATAGGTTTATTCAGCAACTTAGGCATATTAAATAGGCTTATTCAGCAACTTAGGCTTATTAAATAGGCTTATTTCAGCAACTTATGCTCATTAAATAGGCTCATTCAGAAACTTAGGCTTATTAAATAGGCTTATTTCAGCAACTTAGACTTATTAAATAGGCCTATTAAATAGGCTTATTAAATAGGCTTATTTCAGCAACTTAGGCTCATTAAATAGCCTTATTAAACAGGCTTATTAAATAGACTTATTAAATAGGCTCATTAAACACTTATTAAATAGGCTTATTAAATAGGCTTATTAAATAGACTTATTAAATAGGCTCAATAAATAGGCTTATTAAATAGGCTCAATAAATAGGTTTTTATATAGGCTTATTAAATAGGTTTATTAAATAGACTTATTAAATAGGCTTATTAAATAGGCTCAATAAATAGGCGTATTAAATAGGCTCAATAAATAGGCTTATTAAATAGGCTCAATAAATAGGCTTATTAAATAGGCTAAATAAATACTTATTAAATAGGCTTATTAAATAGACTTATTGAATAGACTTATTATATAGGCTTATTAAATAGACTTATTAAATAGGCTTATTAAAAGGCTTATTAAATAGACTTATTAAATAGGCTCATTAAATACTTATTAAATATGTTTATTAAATAGGCGTATTAAATAGGCTTATTAAATCGGCTCATTAAATACTTATTAAATATGTTTATTAAATAGGCGTATTAAATAGGCTTATTAAATAGGCTTATTAAATAGGCTAATTAAATAGACTTATTAAATAGCCTCATTAAATAGGCTTATTTCAGCAACTTAGGCTTATTAAATAGTCTTATTTCAGCAACTTAGGCTCATTAAATAGCCTTATTAAATAGGCTTATTTCAACAACTTAGACTTATTAGATAGGTTTATTCAGCAACTTAGGCCTATTAAATAGGCTTATTCACCAACTTAGGCTTATTAAATAGGCTTATTTCCTCAACTTAGGCTTATTAAATAGGCTCATTCAGAAACTTAGGCTTATTAAATAGGCTTATTTCAGCAACTTAGACTTATTAAATAGGCCTATTAAATAGGCTTATTAAATAGACTTATTAAATAGGCTTATTAAATAGGCTCAATAAATAGGCGTATTAAATAGGCTCAATAAATAGGCTTATTAAATAGGCTCAATAAATAGGCTTATTAAATAGGCTCAATAAATACTTATTAAATAGGCTTATCAAATAGACTTATTGAATAGACTTATTATATAGGCTTATTAAATAGACTTATTAAATAGGCTTATTAAAAGGCTTATTAAATAGACTTATTAAATAGGCTCATTAAATACTTATTAAATATGTTTATTAAATAGGCGTATTAAATAGGCTTATTAAATAGGTTCATTAAATACTTATTAAATATGTTTATTAAATAGGCGTATTAAATAGGCTTATTAAATAGGCTTATTAAATAGGCTTATTAAATAGGCTTATTAAATAGACTTATTAAATAGCCTCATTAAATAGGCTTATTTCAGCAACTTAGGCTCATTAAATAGCCTTATTAAACAGGCTTTTTAAATAGACTTATTAAATAGGCTCATTAAACACTTATTAAATAGGCTTATTAAATAGGCTTATTAAATAGACTTATTAAATAGGCTCAATAAATAGGCTTATTAAATAGGCTCAATAAATAGGTTTTTATATAGGCTTATTAAATAGGCTTATTAAATAGACTTATTAAATAGGCTTATTAAATAGGCTCAATAAATAGGCGTATTAAATAGGCTCAATAAATAGGCTTATTAAATAGGCTCAATAAATAGGCTTATTAAATAGGCTAAATAAATACTTATTAAATAGGCTTATTAAATAGACTTATTGAATAGACTTATTATATAGGCTTATTAAATAGACTTATTAAATAGGCTTATTAAAAGGCTTATTAAATAGACTTATTAAATAGGCTCATTAAATACTTATTAAATATGTTTATTAAATAGGCGTATTAAATAGGCTTATTAAATCGGCTCATTAAATACTTATTAAATATGTTTATTAAATAGGCGTATTAAATAGGCTTATTAAATAGGCTTATTAAATAGGCTTATTAAATAGGCTAATTAAATAGACTTATTAAATAGCCTCATTAAATAGGCTTATTTCAGCAACTTAGGCTTATTAAATAGTCTTATTTCAGCAACTTAGGCTCATTAAATAGCCTTATTAAATAGGCTTATTTCAACAACTTAGACTTATTAGATAGGTTTATTCAGCAACTTAGGCCTATTAAATAGGCTTATTCACCAACTTAGGCTTATTAAATAGGCTTATTTCCTCAACTTAGGCTTATTAAATAGGCTCATTCAGAAACTTAGGCTTATTAAATAGGCTTATTTCAGCAACTTAGACTTATTAAATAGGCCTATTAAATAGGCTTATTAAATAGACTTATTAAATAGGCTTATTAAATAGGCTCAATAAATAGGCGTATTAAATAGGCTCAATAAATAGGCTTATTAAATAGGCTCAATAAATAGGCTTATTAAATAGGCTCAATAAATACTTATTAAATAGGCTTATCAAATAGACTTATTGAATAGACTTATTATATAGGCTTATTAAATAGACTTATTAAATAGGCTTATTAAAAGGCTTATTAAATAGACTTATTAAATAGGCTCATTAAATACTTATTAAATATGTTTATTAAATAGGCGTATTAAATAGGCTTATTAAATAGGTTCATTAAATACTTATTAAATATGTTTATTAAATAGGCGTATTAAATAGGCTTATTAAATAGGCTTATTAAATAGGCTTATTAAATAGGCTTATTAAATAGACTTATTAAATAGCCTCATTAAATAGGCTTATTTCAGCAACTTAGGCTCATTAAATAGCCTTATTAAACAGGCTTATTAAATAGACTTATTAAATAGGCTCATTAAACACTTATTAAATAGGCTTATTAAATAGGCTTATTAAATAGACTTATTAAATAGGCTCAATAAATAGGCTTATTAAATAGGCTCAATAAATAGGTTTTTATATAGGCTTATTAAATAGGCTTATTAAATAGACTTATTAAATAGGCTTATTAAATAGGCTCAATAAATAGGCGTATTAAATAGGCTCAATAAATAGGCTTATTAAATAGGCTCAATAAATAGGCTTATTAAATAGGCTCAATAAATACTTATTAAATAGGCTTATTAAATAGACTTATTGAATAGACTTATTATATAGGCTTATTAAATAGACTTATTAAATAGGCTTATTAAAAGGCTTATTAAATAGACTTATTAAATAGGCTCATTAAATACTTATTAAATATGTTTATTAAATAGGCGTATTAAATAGGCTTATTAAATCGGCTCATTAAATACTTATTAAATATGTTTATTAAATAGGCGTATTAAATAGGCTTATTAAATAGGCTTATTAAATAGGCTTATTAAATAGGCTAATTAAATAGACTTATTAAATAGCCTCATTAAATAGGCTTATTTCAGCAACTTAGGCTTATTAAATAGTCTTATTTCAGCAACTTAGGCTCATTAAATAGCCTTATTAAATAGGCTTATTTCAACAACTTAGACTTATTAGATAGGTTTATTCAGCAACTTAGGCCTATTAAATAGGCTTATTCACCAACTTAGGCTTATTAAATAGGCTTATTTCCTCAACTTAGGCTTATTAAATAGGCTCATTCAGAAACTTAGGCTTATTAAATAGGCTTATTTCAGCAACTTAGACTTATTAAATAGGCCTATTAAATAGGCTTATTAAATAGACTTATTAAATAGGCTTATTAAATAGGCTCAATAAATAGGCGTATTAAATAGGCTCAATAAATACGCTTATTAAATAGGCTCAATAAATAGGCTTATTAAATAGGCTCAATAAATACTTATTAAATAGGCTTATCAAATAGACTTATTGAATAGACTTATTATATAGGCTTATTAAATAGACTTATTAAATAGGCTTATTAAAAGGCTTATTAAATAGACTTATTAAATAGGCTCATTAAATACTTATTAAATATGTTTATTAAATAGGCGTATTAAATAGGCTTATTAAATAGGTTCATTAAATACTTATTAAATATGTTTATTAAATAGGCGTATTAAATAGGCTTATTAAATAGGCTTATTAAATAGGCTTATTAAATAGGCTTATTAAATAGACTTATTAAATAGCCTCATTAAATAGGCTTATTTCAGCAACTTAGGCTTATTAAATAGTCTTATTTCAGCAACTTAGGCTCATTAAATAGCCTTATTAAATAGGCTTATTTCAACAACTTAGACTTATTAGATAGGTTTATTCAGCAACTTAGGCCTATTAAATAGGCTTATTCACCAACTTAGGCTTATTAAATAGGCTTATTTCCTCAACTTAGGCATATTAAATAGGCTCATTCAGAAACTTAGGCTTATTAAATAGGCTTATTTCAGCAACTTAGACTTATTAAATAGGCCTATTAAATAGGCTTATTAAATAGACTTATTAAATAGGCTTATTAAATAGGCTCAATAAATAGGCGTATTAAATAGGCTCAATAAATAGGCTTATTAAATAGGCTCAATAAATAGGCTTATTAAATAGGCTCAATAAATACTTATTAAATAGGCTTATCAAATAGACTTATTGAATAGACTTATTATATAGGCTTATTAAATAGACTTATTAAATAGGCTTATTAAAAGGCTTATTAAATAGACTTATTAAATAGGCTCATTAAATACTTATTAAATATGTTTATTAAATAGGCGTATTAAATAGGCTTATTAAATAGGCTTATTAAATAGGCTTATTAAATAGGCTTATTAAATAGACTTATTAAATAGCCTCATTAAATAGGCATATTTCAGCAACTTAGGCTTATTAAATAGACTTATTTCAGCAACTTAGGCTCATTAAATAGCCTTATTAAATAGGCTTATTCAGCAACTTAGGCTTATTAAATAGCCTTATTAAATAGGCGTATTTCAGCAACTTAGACTTATTAGATAGGTTTATTCAGCAACTTAGGCTTATTAAATAGGCTTATTCAGCAACTTAGGCTTATTAAATAGGCGTATTTCCTCAACTTAGGCTTATTAAATAGGCTCATTCAGAAACTTAGGCTTATTAAATAGGCTTATTTCAGCAACTTAGACTTATTAAATAGGCCTATTAAATAGGCTTATTAAATAGGCTTATTTCAGCAACTTAGACTTATTAAATAGGCCTATTAAATAGGCTTATTAAATAGACTTATTAAATAGGCTCATTAAATACTTATTAAATAGGCTTATTAAATAGGCTTATTAATTAGACTTATTAAAAAGGCTCAATAAATAGACTTATTAAATTGGCTCAATAAATAGGCTTATTAAATAGGCTTATTAAATAGGCTTATTAAATAGACTTATTAAATAGGCTTATTAAATAGGCTCAATAAATAGGCTTATTAAATAGGATCAATAAATAGGCTTATTAAATAGGCTCAATAAATAGGCTCATTAAATAGGCTTATTAAATAGACTTATTAAATAGGCTTATTAAAAAGGTTTATTAAATAGGCTTATTTCAGCAACTTAGGCTTATTAAATAGCCTTATTAAATAGGCTTATTTCAGCAACTTAGACTTATTAAATAGGTTTATTCAGCAACTTAGGCTTATTAAATAGGCTTATTCAGCAACTTAGGCTTATTAAATAGGCTTATTTCAGCAACTTATGCTCATTAAATAGGCTCATTCAGAAACTTAGGCTTATTAAATAGGCTTATTTCAGCAACTTAGACTTATTAAATAGGCCTATTAAATAGGCTTATTAAATAGGCTTATTTCAGCAACTTAGGCTCATTAAATAGCCTTATTAAACAGGCTTATTAAATAGACTTATTAAATAGGCTCATTAAACACTTATTAAATAGGCTTATTAAATAGGCTTATTAAATAGACTTATTAAATAGGCTCAATAAATAGGCTTATTAAATAGGCTCAATAAATAGGTTTTTATATAGGCTTATTAAATAGGCTTATTAAATAGACTTATTAAATAGGCTTATTAAATAGGCTCAATAAATAGGCGTATTAAATAGGCTCAATAAATAGGCTTATTAAATAGGCTCAATAAATAGGCTTATTAAATAGGCTCAATAAATACTTATTAAATAGGCTTATTAAATAGACTTATTGAATAGACTTATTATATAGGCTTATTAAATAGACTTATTAAATAGGCTTATTAAAAGGCTTATTAAATAGACTTATTAAATAGGCTCATTAAATACTTATTAAATATGTTTATTAAATAGGCGTATTAAATAGGCTTATTAAATCGGCTCATTAAATACTTATTAAATATGTTTATTAAATAGGCGTATTAAATAGGCTTATTAAATAGGCTTATTAAATAGGCTTATTAAATAGGCTAATTAAATAGACTTATTAAATAGCCTCATTAAATAGGCTTATTTCAGCAACTTAGGCTTATTAAATAGTCTTATTTCAGCAACTTAGGCTCATTAAATAGCCTTATTAAATAGGCTTATTTCAACAACTTAGACTTATTAGATAGGTTTATTCAGCAACTTAGGCCTATTAAATAGGCTTATTCACCAACTTAGGCTTATTAAATAGGCTTATTTCCTCAACTTAGGCTTATTAAATAGGCTCATTCAGAAACTTAGGCTTATTAAATAGGCTTATTTCAGCAACTTAGACTTATTAAATAGGCCTATTAAATAGGCTTATTAAATAGACTTATTAAATAGGCTTATTAAATAGGCTCAATAAATAGGCGTATTAAATAGGCTCAATAAATAGGCTTATTAAATAGGCTCAATAAATAGGCTTATTAAATAGGCTCAATAAATACTTATTAAATAGGCTTATCAAATAGACTTATTGAATAGACTTATTATATAGGCTTATTAAATAGACTTATTAAATAGGCTTATTAAAAGGCTTATTAAATAGACTTATTAAATAGGCTCATTAAATACTTATTAAATATGTTTATTAAATAGGCGTATTAAATAGGCTTATTAAATAGGTTCATTAAATACTTATTAAATATGTTTATTAAATAGGCGTATTAAATAGGCTTATTAAATAGGCTTATTAAATAGGCTTATTAAATAGGCTTATTAAATAGACTTATTAAATAGCCTCATTAAATAGGCATATTTCAGCAACTTAGGCTTATTAAATAGACTTATTTCAGCAACTTAGGCTCATTAAATAGCCTTATTAAATAGGCTTATTCAGCAACTTAGGCTTATTAAATAGCCTTATTAAATAGGCTTAGTTCAGCAACTTAGACTTATTAGATAGGTTTATTCAGCAACTTAGGCTTATTAAATAGGCTTATTCAGCAACTTAGGCTTATTAAATAGGCGTATTTCCTCAACTTAGGCTTATTAAATAGGCTCATTCAGAAACTTAGGCTTATTAAATAGGCTTATTTCAGCAACTTAGACTTATTAAATAGGCCTATTAAATAGGCTTATTAAATAGGCTTATTTCAGCAACTTAGACTTATTAAATAGGCCTATTAAATAGGCTTATTAAATAGACTTATTAAATAGGCTCATTAAATACTTATTAAATAGGCTTATTAAATAGGCTTATTAATTAGACTTATTAAAAAGGCTCAATAAATAGACTTATTAAATTGGCTCAATAAATAGGCTTATTAAATAGGCTTATTAAATAGGCTTATTAAATAGACTTATTAAATAGGCTTATTAAATAGGCTCAATAAATAGGCTTATTAAATAGGATCAATAAATAGGCTTATTAAATAGGCTCAATAAATAGGCTCATTAAATAGGCTCAATAAATAGGCTTATTAAATAGGCTCATTAAATACTTATTAAATAGGCTTATTAAATAGACCTCTTAAATAGACTTATTAAATAGGCTTATTAAATAGACTTATTAAATAGGCTTATTAAACAGGCTTATTAAATAGACTTATTAAATAGGCTCATTAAATACTTATTAAATATGTTTATTAAATAGGCGTATTAAATAGGCTTTTTAAATAGGCTTATTAAATAGGCTTATTAAATAGGCTTATTAAATAACCTCATTAAATACTTATTAAATAGGCTTATTAAATAGGCTTATTAAATAGGCTTATTTCAGCAACTTAGGCTTATTAAATAGCCTTATTAAATAGGCTTATTTCAGCAACTTAGACTTATTAAGTAGGTTTATTCAGCAACTTAGGCTTATTAAATAGGCTTATTCAGCAACTTAGGCTTATTAAATAGGCTTATTTAAGCAACTTAGGCTTATTAAATAGGATCATTCAGAAACTTAGGCTTATTAAATAGGCTTATTTCAGCAACTTAGACTTATTAAATATACTTATTTCAGCAACTTAGGCTTATTAAATAGGCTTATTTCAGCAACTTAGACTTATTAAACAGCCTTATTTCAGCAACTTAGGCTTATTAAATAGGCTTATTTCAGCAACTTAGGCTTTTTAAATAGCCTTATTTCAGCAACTTAGACTTATTAAATAGGCTTATTTCAGCAACTTAGGCTTATTAAATAGGCTTATTTAAGCAACTTAGGCTTATTAAATAGGATCATTCAGAAACTTAGACTTATTAAATAGGCTTATTTCAGCAACTTATGCTTATTAAATATACTTATTTCAGCAACTTAGGCTTATTAAATAGGCTTATTTCAGCAACTTAGACTTATTAAACAGCCTTATTTCAGCAACTTAGGCTTATTAAATAGGCTTATTTCAGCAACTTAGGCTTTTTAAATAGCCTTATTTCAGCAACTTAGACTTATTAAATAGGCTTATTTCAGCAACTTAGGCTTATTAAATAGGCCTATTAAATAGGCCTATTAAATAGGCTTATTTCAGCAACTTAGACTTATTAAATAGGCCTATTAAATAGGCTCAATAAATAGACTTATTAAATAGGCTCATTAAATACTTATTAAATAGGCTTATTAAATAGACTTATTAAATAGACTTATTAAATAGGCTTATTAAATAGACTTATTAAATAGGCTTATTAAAAAGGTTTATTAAATAGGCTTATTTCAGCAACTTAGGCTTATTAAATAGCCTTATTAAATAGGCTTATTTCAGCAACTTAGACTTATTAAATAGGTTTATTCAGCAACTTAGGCTTATTAAATAGGCTTATTCAGCAACTTAGGCTTATTAAATAGGCTTATTTCAGCAACTTATGCTCATTAAATAGGCTCATTCAGAAACTTAGGCTTATTAAATAGGCTTATTTCAGCAACTTAGACTTATTAAATAGGCCTATTAAATAGGCTTATTAAATAGGCTTATTTCAGCAACTTAGGCTCATTAAATAGCCTTATTAAACAGGCTTATTAAATAGACTTATTAAATAGGCTCATTAAACACTTATTAAATAGGCTTATTAAATAGGCTTATTAAATAGACTTATTAAATAGGCTCAATAAATAGGCTTATTAAATAGGCTTATTAAATAGGCTCAATAAATAGGTTTTTATATAGGCTTATTAAAAGGCTTATTAAATAGACTTATTAAATAGGCTTATTAAATAGGCTCAATAAATAGGCGTATTAAATAGGCTCAATAAATAGGCTTATTAAATAGGCTCAATAAATAGGCTTATTAAATAGGCTCAATAAATACTTATTAAATAGGCTTATTAAATAGGCTTATTGAATAGTCTTATTATATAGGCTTATTAAATAGACTTATTAAATAGGCTTATTAAAAGGCTTATTAAATAGACTTATTAAATAGGCTCATTAAATACTTATTAAATATGTTTATTAAATAGGCGTATTAAATAGGCTTATTAAATAGGCTTATTAAATAGGCTTATTAAATAGGCTTATTAAATAGACTTATTAAATAGCCTCATTAAATAGGCTTATTTCAGCAACTTAGGCTTATTAAATAGTCTTATTTCAGCAACTTAGGCTCATTAAATAGCCTTATTAAATAGGCTTATTCAGCAACTTAGGCTTATTAAATAGCCTTATTAAATAGGCTTATTTCAGCAACTTAGACTTATTAGATAGGTTTATTCAGCAACTTAGGCTTATTAAATAGGCTTATTCAGCAACTTAGGCTTATTAAATAGGCTTATTTCCTCAACTTAGGCTTATTAAATAGGCTCATTTAGAAACTTAGGCTTATTAAATAGGCTTATTTCAGCAACTTAGACTTATTAAATAGGCCTATTAAATAGGCTTATTAAATAGGCTTATTTCAGCAACTTAGACTTATTAAATAGGCCTATTAAATAGGCTTATTAAATAGACTTATTAAATAGGCTCATTAAATACTTATTAAATAGGCTTATTAAATAGGCTTATTAATTAGACTTATTAAAAAGGCTCAATAAATAGACTTATTAAATTGGCTTATTAAATAGGCTCAATAAATAGGCTTATTAAATAGGCTTATTAAATAGGCTTATTAAATAGACTTATTAAATAGGCTTATTAAATAGGCTCAATAAATAGGCTTATTAAATAGGCTCAATAAATAGGCTTATTAAATAGGCTCAATAAATAGGCTCATTAAATAGGCTCAATAAATAGGTTTATTAAATAGGCTCATTAAATACTTATTAAATAGGCTTATTAAATAGACCTCTTAAATAGACTTATTAAATAGGCTTATTAAATAGACTTATTAAATAGGCTTATTAAACAGGCTTATTAAATAGACTTATTAAATAGGCTCATTAAATACTTATTAAATATGTTTATTAAATAGGCTTATTAAATAGGCTTATTAAATAGGCTTATTAAATAGGCTTATTAAATAGCCTCATTAAATACTTATTAAATAGGCTTATTAAATAGGCTTATTTCAGCAACTTAGGCTCATTAAATTGCCTTATTAAACAGGCTTATTAAATAGACTTATTAAATAGGCTCATTAAACACTTATTAAATAGGCTTATTAAATAGGCTTATTAAATAGACTTATTAAATAGGCTCAATAAATAGGATTATTAAATAGGCTTATTAAATAGGCTCAATAAATAGGTTTTTATATAGGCTTATTAAATAGGCTTATTAAATAGACTTATTAAATAGGCTTATTAAATAGGCTCAATAAATAGGCGTATTAAATAGGCTCAATAAATAGGCTTATTAAATAGGCTCAATAAATAGGCTTATTAAATAGGCTCAATAAATACTTATTAAATAGGCTTATTAAATAGACTTATTGAATAGTCTTATTATATAGGCTTATTAAATAGACTTATTAAATAGGCTTATTAAAAGGCTTATTAAATAGACTTATTAAATAGGCTCATTAAATACTTATTAAATATGTTTATTAAATAGGCGTATTAAATAGGCTTATTAAATAGGCTTATTAAATAGGCTTATTAAATAGGCTTATTAAATAGGCTTATTATTAGGCTTATTAAATAGACTTATTAAATAGCCTCATTAAATAGGCTTATTTCAGCAACGTAGGCTTATTAAATAGTCTTATTTCAGCAACTTAGGCTCATTAAATAGCCTTATTAAATAGGCTTATTCAGCAACTTAGGCTTATTAAATAGCCTTATTAAATAGGCTTATTTCAGCAACTTAGACCTATTAGATAGGTTTATTCAGCAACTTAGGCTTATTAAATAGGCTTATTTCAGCAACTTAGGCTCATTAAATAGCCTTATTAAATAGGCTTATTCAGCAACTTAGGCTTATTAAATAGCCTTATTAAATAGGCTTATTTCAGCAACTTAGACTTATTAGATAGGTTTATTCAGCAACTTAGGCTTATTAAATAGGCTTATTCAGCAACTTAGGCTTATTAAATAGGCTTATTTCCTCAACTTAGGCTTATTAAATAGGCTCATTTAGAAACTTAGGCTTATTAAATAGGCTTATTTCAGCAACTTAGACTTATTAAATAGGCCTATTAAATAGGCTTATTAAATAGGCTTATTTCAGCAACTTAGACTTATTAAATAGGCCTATTAAACAGGCTTATTAAATAGACTTATTAAATAGGCTCATTAAATACTTATTAAATAGGCTTATTAAATAGGCTTATTAATTAGACTTATTAAATTGGCTTATTAAATAGGCTCAATAAATAGGCTTATTAAATAGGCTTATTAAATAGGCTTATTAAATAGACTTATTAAATAGGCTTATTAAATAGGCTCAATAAATAGGCTTATTAAATAGGCTCAATAAATAGGCTTATTAAATAGGCTCAATAAATAGGCTCATTAAATAGGCTCAATAAATAGGTTTATTAAATAGGCTCATTAAATACTTATTAAATAGGCTTATTAAATAGACCTCTTAAATAGACTTATTAAATAGGCTTATTAAATAGACTTATTAAATAGGCTTATTAAACAGGCTTATTAAATAGACTTATTAAATAGGCTCATTAAATACTTATTAAATATGTTTATTAAATAGGCTTATTAAATAGGCTTATTAAATAGGCTTATTAAATAGGCTTATTAAATAGCCTCATTAAATACTTATTAAATAGGCTTATTAAATAGGCTTATTAAATAGGCTTATTTCAGCAACTTAGGCTTATTAAATAGCCTTATTAAATAGGCTTATTTCAGCAACTTAGACTTATTAAGTAGGTTTATTCAGCAACTTAGGCTTAATAAATACGCTTATTCAGCAACTTAGGCTTATTAAATAGGCTTATTTAAGCAACTTAGGCTTATTAAATAGGATCATTCAGAAACTTAGACTTATTAAATAGGCTTATTTCAGCAACTTATGCTTATTAAATATACTTATTTCAGCAACTTAGGCTTATTAAATAGGCTTATTTCAGCAACTTAGACTTATTAAACAGCCTTATTTCAGCAACTTAGGCTTATTAAATAGGCTTATTTCAGCAACTTAGGCTTTTTAAATAGCCTTATTTCAGCAACTTAGACTTATTAAATAGGCTTATTTCAGCAACTTAGGCTTATTAAATAGGCCTATTAAATAGGCCTATTAAATAGGCTTATTTCAGCAACTTAGACTTATTAAATAGGCCTATTAAATAGGCTCAATAAATAGACTTATTAAATAGGCTCATTAAATACTTATTAAATAGGCTTATTAAATAGACTTATTAAATAGACTTATTAAATAGGCTTATTAAATAGACTTATTAAATAGGCTTATTAAAAAGGTTTATTAAATAGGCTTATTTCAGCAACTTAGGCTTATTAAATAGCCTTATTAAATAGGCTTATTTCAGCAACTTAGACTTATTAAATAGGTTTATTCAGCAACTTAGGCTTATTAAATAGGCTTATTCAGCAACTTAGGCTTATTAAATAGGCTTATTTCAGCAACTTATGCTCATTAAATAGGCTCTTTCAGAAACTTAGGCTTATTAAATAGGCTTATTTCAGCAACTTAGACTTATTAAATAGGCCTATTAAATAGGCTTATTAAATAGGCTTATTTCAGCAACTTAGGCTCATTAAATTGCCTTATTAAACAGGCTTATTAAATAGACTTATTAAATAGGCTCATTAAACACTTATTAAATAGGCTTATTAAATAGGCTTATTAAATAGACTTATTAAATAGGCTCAATAAATAGGCTTATTAAATAGGCTTATTAAATAGGCTCAATAAATAGGTTTTTATATAGGCTTATTAAATAGGCTTATTAAATAGACTTATTAAATAGGCTTATTAAATAGGCTCAATAAATAGGCGTATTAAATAGGCTCAATAAATAGGCTTATTAAATAGGCTCAATAAATAGGCTTATTAAATAGGCTCAATAAATACTTATTAAATAGGCTTATTAAATAGACTTATTGAATAGTCTTATTATATAGGCTTATTAAATAGACTTATTAAATAGGCTTATTAAAAGGCTTATTAAATAGACTTATTAAATAGGCTCATTAAATACTTATTAAATATGTTTATTAAATAGGCGTATTAAATAGGCTTATTAAATAGGCTTATTAAATAGGCTTATTAAATAGGCTTATTAAATAGACTTATTAAATAGCCTCATTAAATAGGCTTATTTCAGCAACTTAGGCTAATTAAATAGTCTTATTTCAGCAACTTAGGCTCATTAAATAGCCTTATTAAATAGGCTTATTCAGCAACTTAGGCTTATTAAATAGCCTTATTAAATAGGCTTATTTCAGCAACTTAGACTTATTAGATAGGTTTATTCAGCAACTTAGGCTTATTAAATAGGCTTATTCAGCAACTTAGGCTTATTAAATAGGCTTATTTCCTCAACTTAGGCTTATTAAATAGGCTCATTTAGAAACTTAGGCTTATTAAATAGGCTTATTTCAGGAACTTAGACTTATTAAATAGGCCTATTAAATAGGCTTATTAAATAGGCTTATTTCAGCAACTTAGACTTATTAAATAGGCCTATTAAATAGGCTTATTAAATAGACTTATTAAATAGGCTCATTAAATACTTATTAAATAGGCTTATTAAATAGGCTTATTAATTAGACTTATTAAAAAGGCTCAATAAATAGACTTATTAAATTGGCTTATTAAATAGGCTCAATAAATAGGCTTATTAAATAGGCTTATTAAATAGGCTTATTAAATAGACTTATTAAATAGGCTTATTAAATAGGCTCAATAAATAGGCTTATTAAATAGGCTCAATAAATAGGCTTATTAAATAGGCTCAATAAATAGGCTCATTAAATAGGCTCAATAAATAGGTTTATTAAATAGGCTCATTAAATACTTATTAAATAGGCTTATTAAATAGACCTCTTAAATAGACTTATTAAATAGGCTTATTAAATAGACTTATTAAATAGGCTTATTAAACAGGCTTATTAAATAGACTTATTAAATAGGCTCATTAAATCCTTATTAAATATGTTTATTAAATAGGCTTATTAAATAGGCTTATTAAATAGGCTTATTAAATAGGCTTATTAAATAGCCACATTAAATACTTATTAAATAGGCTTATTAAATAGGCTTATTTCAGCAACTTAGGCTCATTAAATAGCCTTATTAAACAGGCTTATTAAATAGACTTATTAAATAGGCTCATTAAACACTTATTAAATAGGCTTATTAAATAGGCTTATTAAATAGACTTATTAAATAGGCTCAATAAATAGGCTTATTAAATAGGCTTATTAAATAGGCTCAATAAATAGGTTTTTATATAGGCTTATTAAATAGGCTTATTAAATAGACTTATTAAATAGGCTTATTAAATAGGCTCAATAAATAGGCGTATTAAATAGGCTCAATAAATAGGCTTATTAAATAGGCTCAATAAATAGGCTTATTAAATAGGCTCAATAAATACTTATTAAATAGGCTCATTAAATAGACTTATTGAATAGTCTTATTATATAGGCTTATTAAATAGACTTATTAAATAGGCTTATTAAAAGGCTTATTAAATAGACTTATAAAATAGGCTCATTAAATACTTATTAAATATGTTTATTAAATAGGCGTATTAAATAGGCTTATTAAATAGGCTTATTAAATAGGCATATTAAATAGGCTTATTAAATAGGCTTATTAAATAGGCTTATTAAATAGACTTATTAAATAGCCTCATTAAATAGGCTTATTTCAGCAACTTAGGCTTATTAAATAGTCTTATTTCAGCAACTTAGGCTCATTAAATAGCCTTATTAAATAGGCTTATTCAGCAACTTAGGCTTATTAAATAGCCTTATTAAATAGGCTTATTTCAGCAACTTAGACTTATTAGATAGGTTTATTCAGCAACTTAGGCTTATTAAATAGGCTTATTCAGCAACTTAGGCTTATTAAATAGGCTTATATCCTCAACTTAGGCTTATTAAATAGGCTCATTTAGAAACTTAGGCTTATTAAATAGGCTTATTTCAGCAACTTAGACTTATTAAATAGGCCTATTAAATAGGCTTATTAAATAGGCTTATTTCAGCAACTTAGACTTATTAAATAGGCCTATTAAACAGGCTTATTAAATAGACTTATTAAATAGGCTCATTAAATACTTATTAAATAGGCTTATTAAATAGGCTTATTAATTAGACTTATTAAAAAGGCTCAATAAATAGACTTATTAAATTGGCTTATTAAATAGGCTCAATAAATAGGCTTATTAAATAGGCTTATTAAATAGGCTTATTAAATAGACTTATTAAATAGGCTTATTAAATAGGCTCAATAAATAGGCTTATTAAATAGGCTCAATAAATAGGCTTATTAAATAGGCTCAATAAATAGGCTCATTAAATAGGCTCATTAAATAGGCTCAATAAATAGGTTTATTAAATAGGCTCATTAAATACTTATTAAATAGGCTTATTAAATAGACCTCTTAAATAGACTTATTAAATAGGCTTATTAAATAGACTTATTAAATAGGCTTATTAAACAGGCTTATTAAATAGACTTATTAAATAGGCTCATTAAATACTTATTAAATATGTTTATTAAATAGGCTTATTAAATCGGCTTATTAAATAGGCTTATTAAATAGGCTTATTAAATAGCCTCATTAAATACTTATTAAATAGGCTTATTAAATAGGCTTATTTCAGCAACTTAGGCTCATTAAATAGCCTTATTAAACAGGCTTATTAAATAGACTTATTAAATAGGCTCATTAAACACTTATTAAATAGGCTTATTAAATAGGCTTATTAAATAGACTTATTAAATAGGCTCAATAAATAGGCTTATTAAATAGGCTTATTAAATAGGATCAATAAATAGGTTTTTATATAGGCTTATTAAATAGGCTTATTAAATAGACTTATTAAATAGGCTTATTAAATAGGCTCAATAAATAGGCGTATTAAATAGGCTCAATAAATAGGCTTATTAAATAGGCTCAATAAATAGGCTTATTAAATAGGCTCAATAAATACTTATTAAATAGGCTTATTAAATAGACTTATTGAATAGTCTTATTATATAGGCTTATTAAATAGACTTATTAAATAGGCTTATTAAAAGGCTTATTAAATAGACTTATTAAATAGGCTCATTAAATACTTATTAAATATGTTTATTAAATAGGCGTATTAAATAGGCTTATTAAATAGGCTTATTAAATAGGCTTATTAAATAGGCTTATTAAATAGGCTTATTAAATAGGCTTATTAAATAGACTTATTAAATAGCCTCATTAAATAGGCTTATTTCAGCAACTTAGGCTTATTAAATAGTCTTATTTCAGCAACTTAGGCTCATTAAATAGCCTTATTAAATAGGCTTATTCAGCAACTTAGGCTTATTAAATAGCCTTATTAAATAGGCTTATTTCAGCAACTTAGACTTATTAGATAGGTTTATTCAGCAACTTAGGCTTATTAAATAGGCTTATTCAGCAACTTAGGCTTATTAAATAGGCTTATTTCCTCAACTTAGGCTTATTAAATAGGCTCATTTAGAAACTTAGGCTTATTAAATAGGCTTATTTCAGCAACTTAGACTTATTAAATAGGCCTATTAAATAGGCTTATTAAATAGGCTTATTTCAGCAACTTAGACTTATTAAATAGGCCTATTAAACAGGCTTATTAAATAGACTTATTAAATAGGCTCATTAAATACTTATTAAATAGGCTTATTAAATAGGCTTATTAATTAGACTTATTAAAAAGGCTCAATAAATAGACTTATTAAATTGGCTTATTAAATAGGCTCAATAAATAGGCTTATTAAATAGGCTTATTAAATAGGCTTATTAAATAGACTTATTAAATAGGCTTATTAAATAGGCTCAATAAATAGGCTTATTAAATAGGCTCAATAAATAGGCTTATTAAATAGGCTCAATAAATAGGCTCATTAAATAGGCTCAATAAATAGGTTTATTAAATAGGCTCATTAAATACTTATTAAATAGGCTTATTAAATAGACCTCTTAAATAGACTTATTAAATAGGCTTATTAAATAGACTTATTAAATAGGCTTATTAAACAGGCTTATTAAATAGACTTATTAAATAGGCTCATTAAATACTTATTAAATATGTTTATTAAATAGGCTTATTAAATAGGCTTATTAAATAGGCTTATTAAATAGGCTTATTAAATAGCCTCATTAAATACTTATTAAATAGGCTTATTAAATAGGCTTATTTCAGCAACTTAGGCTCATTAAATAGCCTTATTAAACAGGCTTATTAAATAGACTTATTAAATAGGCTCATTAAACACTTATTAAATAGGCTTATTAAATAGGCTTATTAAATAGACTTATTAAATAGGCTCAATAAATAGGCTTATTAAATAGGCTTATTAAATAGGCTCAATAAATAGGTTTTTATATAGGCTTATTAAATAGGCTTATTAAATAGACTTATTAAATAGGCTTATTAAATAGGCTCAATAAATAGGCGTATTAAATAGGCTCAATAAATAGGCTTATTAAATAGGCTCAATAAATAGGCTTATTAAATAGGCTCAATAAATACTTATTAAATAGGCTTATTAAATAGACTTATTGAATAGTCTTATTATATAGGCTTATTAAATAGACTTATTAAATAGGCTTATTAAAAGGCTTATTAAATAGACTTATTAAATAGGCTCATTAAATACTTATTAAATATGTTTATTAAATAGGCGTATTAAATAGGCTTATTAAATAGGCTTATTAAATAGGCTTATTAAATAGGCTTATTAAATAGGCTTATTAAATAGGCTTATTAAATAGACTGATTAAATAGCCTCATTAAATAGGCTTATTTCAGCAACTTAGGCTTATTAAATAGTCTTATTTCAGCAACTTAGGCTCATTAAATAGCCTTATTAAATAGGCTTATTCAGCAACTTAGGCTTATTAAATAGCCTTATTAAATAGGCTTATTTCAGCAACTTAGGCTTATTAAATAGGCTCATTTAGAAACTTAGGCTTATTAAATAGGCTTATTCAGCAACTTAGGCTTATTAAATAGGCTTATTTCCTCAACTTAGGCTTATTAAATAGGCTCATTTAGAAACTTAGGCTTATTAAATAGGCTTATTTCAGCAACTTAGACTTATTAAATAGGCCTATTAAATAGGCTTATTAAATAGGCTTATTTCAGCAACTTAGACTTATTAAATAGGCCTATTAAACAGGCTTATTAAATAGACTTATTAAATAGGCTCATTAAATACTTATTAAATAGGCTTATTAAATAGGCTTATTAATTAGACTTATTAAAAAGGCTCAATAAATAGACTTATTAAATTGGCTTATTAAATAGGCTCAATAAATAGGCTTATTAAATAGGCTTATTAAATAGGCTTATTAAATAGACTTATTAAATAGGCTTATTAAATAGGCTCAATAAATAGGCTTATTAAATAGGCTCAATAAATAGGCTTATTAAATAGGCTCAATAAATAGGCTCATTAAATAGGCTCAATAAATAGGTTTATTAAATAGGCTCATTAAATACTTATTAAATAGGCTTATTAAATAGACCTCTTAAATAGACTTATTAAATAGGCTTATTAAATAGACTTATTAAATAGGATTATTAAACAGGCTTATTAAATAGACTTATTAAATAGGCTCAATAAATAGGCGTATTAAATAGGCTTATTAAATAGGCTCAATAAATAGGTTTTTATATAGGCTTATTAAATAGGCTTATTAAATAGACTTATTAAATAGGCTTATTAAATAGGCTCAATAAATAGGCGTATTAAATAGGCTCAATAAATAGGCTTATTAAATAGGCTCAATAAATAGGCTTATTAAATAGGCTCAATAAATACTTATTAAATAGGCTTATTAAATAGACTTATTGAATAGTCTTATTATATAGGCTTATTAAATAGACTTATTAAATAGGCTTATTAAATAGGCTCATTAAATACTTATTAAATATGTTTATTAAATAGGCTTATTAAATAGGCTTATTAAATAGGCTTATTAAATAGCCTCATTAAATACTTATTAAATAGGCTTATTAAATAGGCTTATTAAAGAGGCTTATTTCAGCAACTTAGGCTTATTAAATAGCCTTATTAAATAGGCTTATTTCAGCAACTTAGACTTATTAAGTAGGTTTATTCAGCAACTTAGGCTTAATAAATAGGCTTATTCAGCAACTTAGGCTTATTAAATAGGCTTATTTAAGCAACTTAGGCTTATTAAATAGGATCATTCAGAAACTTAGGCTTATTAAATAGGCTTATTTCAGCAACTTAGACTTATTAAATAGGCCTATTAAATAGGCGTATTAAATAGGCTTATTTCAGCAACTTAGACTTTTTAAATAGGCCTATTAAATAGGCATATTAAATAGACTTATTAAATAGGCTCATTAAATACTTATTAAATAGGCTTATTAAATAGGCTTATTAAATAGACTTATTAAATAGGCTCAATAAATAGGCTTATTAAATAGGCTCAATAAATAGGCTTATTAAATAGGCTTATTAAATAGGCTTATTAAATAGGCTTATGAAATAGGCTTATTAAATAGGCTCAATAAATAGGCTTATTAAATAGGCTCAATAAATAGGCTTATTGAATAGGCTCAATAAATAGGCTTATTAAATAGGCTCAATAAATAGGCTTATTAAATAGGCTCATTAAATACTTATTAAATAGGCTTATTAAATAGACTTATTAAATAGACTTATTAAATAGGCTTATTAAATAGACTTATTAAATAGGCTTATTAAAAAGGCTTATTAAATAGACTTATTAAATAGGCGCATTAAATACTTATTAAATATTTTTATTAAATAGGCGTATTAAATAGGCTTATTAAATAGGCTTATTAAATAGGCTTATTAAATAGGCTTAGTAAATAGACTTATTAAATAGCCTCATTAAATAGGCTTATTTTAGCAACTTAGGCTTATTAAATAGGTTTATTTCAGCAACTTAGGCTTATTAAATAGCCTTATTAAATAGGCTTATTTCAGCAACTTAGGCTTATTAAATAAGCTTATTTCAGCAACTTATGCTTATTAAATAGCCTTATTAAACAGGTTTATTTCAGCAACTTAGGCTTATTAAATATCATTTTTAAATAGGTTTATTTCAGCAACTTAGACTTATTAAATATACCTTTTTAAATAGGCTTAGTTCAGAAACTTAGGCTTATTAAATAGGCTTATTTCAGCAACTTAGGCTCATTAAATAGCCTTATTAAATAGGCTTATTTCAGCAACTTAAACTTATTAAATAGCCTTATTTCAGCAACTTAGACTTATTAAATAGGCTTATTAAGTAACTTAGGCTTATTAAATAGCCTTATTAAATAGGCTTATTTCAGAAACTTAGACTTATTAAATAGGTTTATTCAGCAACTTAGGCTTATTAAATGGGCTCATTCAGCAACTTAGGCTTATTAAATAGGCATATTTCAGCAACTTAGACTTATTAAATAGGCCTATTAAATATGCTTTTTAAATAGGCTTATTTCAGCAACTTAGACTTATTAAATATGCCTATTAAATAGGCTTATTAAATAGGCTTACTTCAGCAACTTAGGCTTATTAAATAGGCTTATTGAATAGGCTTATTTCAGCAACTTAGGCTTATTAAATAGGCTTATTTCAGCAACTTAGACTTATTAAATAGCCTTATTTCAGCAACTTACGCTTATTAAATAGGCTTATTTCAGCAACTTAGGCTTATTAAATAGCCTAATTAAGTAGGCTTATTTCAGCAACTTATGCTTATTAAATATACTTATTTCAGCAACTTAGGCTCATTAAATAGGCTTATTTCAGCAACTTACGCTGATTTAAAAGGCTTATTTCAGCAACTTAGACTTATTAAATAGCCTTATTTCAGCAACTTAGACTTATTAAATAGGCTTATTTCAGCAACTTATGCTTATTAAATATACTTATTTCAGCAACTTAGGCTTATTAAATAGGCTTATTTCAGCAACTTAGACTTATTAAACAGCCTTATTTCAGCAACTTAGGCTTATTAAATAGGCTTATTTCAGCAACTTAGGCTTTTTAAATAGCCTTATTTCAGCAACTTAGACTTATTAAATAGGCTTATTTCAGCAACTTAGGCTTATTAAATATGCGTATTAAATAGGCCTATTAAATAGGCTTATTTCAGCAACTTAGACTTATTAAATAGGCCTATTAAATAGGCTCAATAAATAGACTTATTAAATAGGCTCAATAAATACTTATTAAATAGGCTCAATAAATACTTATTAAATAGGCTTATTAAATAGACTTATTAAATAGACTCATTAAATAGGCTTATTAAATAGACTTATTAAATAGGCTTATTAAAAAGGCTTATTAAATAGGCTTATTTCAGCAACTTAGGCTTATTAAATAGGCTTATTCAGCAACTTAGGCTTATTAAATAGGCTTATTTCAGCAACTTATGCTTATTAAATATCCTCATTCAGAAACTTAGGCTTATTAAATAGGCTTATTTCAGCAACTTAGACTTATTAAATAGGCCTATTAAATAGGCTTATTAAATAGGCTTATTTCAGCAACTTAGGGTCATTAAATAGCCTTATTAAACAGGCTTATTAAATAGACTTATTAAATAGGCTCATTAAACACTTATTAAATAGGCTTATTAAATAGGCTTATTAAATAGACTAATTAAATAGGCTCAATAAATAGGCTTATTAAATAGGCTTATTAAATAGGCTCAATAAATAGGTTTTTATATAGGCTTATTAAATAGGCTTATTAAATAGACTTATTAAATAGGCTTATTAAATAGGCTCAATAAATAGGCTTATTAAATAGGCTCAATAAATAGGCTTATTAAATAGGCTCAATAAATACTTATTAAATAGGCTTATTAAATAGACTTATTGAATAGACTTATTAAATAGGCTTATTAAATAGACTTATTAAATAGGCTTATTAAAAGGCTTATTAAATAGACTTATTAAATAGGCTCATTAAATACTTATTAAATATGTTTATTAAATAGGCGTATTAAATAGGCTTATTAAATAGGCTTATTAAATAGGCTTATTAAATAGACTTATTAAATAGCCTCATTAAATAGGCTTATTTCAGCAACTTAGGCTTATTAAATAAGCTTATTTCAGCAACTTATGCTTATTAAATAGCCTTATTAAACAGGTTTATTTCAGCAACTTAGGCTTATTAAATAGCATTTTTAAATAGGTTTATTTCAGCAACTTAGACTTATTAAATATACCTTTTTAAATAGGCTTAGTTCAGAAACTTAGGCTTATTAAATAGGCTTATTTCAGCAACTTAGGCTCATTAAATAGCCTTATTAAATAGGCTTATTTCAGCAACTTAGGCTTATTAAATAGGCTTATTTCAGCAACTTAAACTTATTAAATAGCCTTATTTCAGCAACTTAGGCTTATTAAATAGCCTTATTTCAGAAACTTAGACTTATTAAATAGGCTTATTTCAGCAACTTAGGCTTATTAAATAGGATCATTCAGAAACTTAGGCTTATTAAATAGGCTTATTTCAGCAACTTAGACTTATTAAATAGGCCTATTAAATAGGCTTATTAAATAGGCTTATTTCAGCAACTTAGACTTTTTAAATAGGCCTATTAAATAGGCTTATTAAATAGACTTATTAAATAGGCTCATTAAATACTTATTAAATCGGCTTATTAAATAGGCTTATTAAATAGACTTATTAAATAGGCTCAATAAATAGGCTTATGAAATAGGCTTATTAAATAGGCTCAATAAATAGGCTTATTAAATAGGCTCAATAAATAGGCTTATTGAATAGGCTCAATAAATAGGCTTATTAAATAGGTGCAATAAATAGGCTTATTAAATAGGCTCATTAAATACTTATTAAATAGGCTTATTAAATAGACTTATTAAATAGACTTATTAAATAGGCTTATTAAATAGACTTATTAAATAGGCTTATTAAAAAGGCTTATTAAATAGACTTATTAAATAGGCTCATTAAATACTTATTAAATATGTTTATTAAATAGGCGTATTAAATAGGCTTATTAAATAGGCTTATTAAATAGGCTTATTAAATAGACTTATTAAATAGCCTCATTAAATAGGCTTATTTTAGCAACTTAGGCTTATTAAATAGGTTTATTTCAGCAACTTAGGCTTATTAAATAGCCTTATTAAATAGGCTTATTTCAGCAACTTAGGCTTATTAAATAAGCTTATTTCAGCAACTTATGCTTATTAAATAGCCTTATTAAACAGGTTTATTTCAGCAACTTAGGCTTATTAAATATCATTTTTAAATAGGTTTATTTCAGCAACTTAGACTTATTAAATATACCTTTTTAAATAGGCTTAGTTCAGAAACTTAGGCTTATTAAATAGGCTTATTTCAGCAACTTAGGCTCATTAAATAGCCTTATTAAATAGGCTTATTTCAGCAACTTAAACTTATTAAATAGCCTTATTTCAGCAACTTAGACTTATTAAATAGGCTTATTCAGCAACTTAGGCTTATTAAATAGCCTTATTAAATAGGCTTATTTCAGAAACTTAGACTTATTAAATAGGTTTATTCAGCAACTTAGGCTTATTAAATAGGCTTATTCAGCAACTTAGGCTTATTAAATAGGCTTATTTCAGCAACTTAGGCTTATTAAATGGGCTCATTCAGCAACTTAGGCTTATTAAATAGGCTTATTTCAGCAACTTAGACTTATTAAATAGGCCTATTAAATATGCTTATTAAATAGGCTTATTTCAGCAACTTAGACTTATTAAATATGCCTATTAAATAGGCTTATTAAATAGGCTTACTTCAGCAACTTAGGCTTATTAAATAGGCTTATTAAATAGGCTTATTTCAGCAACTTAGGCTTATTAAATAGGCTTATTTCAGCAACTTAGACTTATTAAATAGCCTTATTTCAGCAACTTACGCTTATTAAATAGGCTTATTTCAGCAACTTAGGCTTATTAAATAGCCTAATTAAGTAGGCTTATTTCAGCAACTTGGGCTTATTAAATAGGCTTATTTCAGCAACTTACGCTGATTAAAAAGGCTTATTTCAGCAACTTAGGCTTATTAAATAGGCTTATTTCAGCAACTTAAACTTATTAAATTGCCTTATTTCAGCAACTTAGGCTTATTAAATAGCCTTATTTCAGAAACTTAGACTTATTAAATAGGCTTATTTCAGCAACTTAGGCTTATTAAATAGGATCATTCAGAAACTTAGGCTTATTAAATAGGCTTATTTCAGCAACTTAGACTTATTAAATAGGCCTATTAAATAGGCTTATTAAATAGGCTTATTTCAGCAACTTAGACTTTTTAAATAGGCCTATTAAATAGGCTTATTAAATAGACTTATTAAATAGGCTCATTAAATACTTATTAAATAGGCTTATTAAATAGGCTTATTAAATAGAATTATTAAATAGGCTCAATAAATAGGCTTATGAAATAGGCTTATTAAATAGGCTCAATAAATAGGCTTATTAAATAGGCTCAATAAATAGGCTTATTAAATAGGCTCAATAAATAGGCTTATTAAATAGGCTTATTTCAGCAACTTATGCTTATTAAATATCCTCATTCAGAAACTTAGGCTTATTAAATAGGCTTATTTCAGCAACTTAGACTTATTAAATAGGCCTATTAAATAGGCTTATTAAATAGGCTTATTTCAGCAACTTAGGGTCATTAAATAGCCTTATTAAACAGGCTTATTAAATAGACTTATTAAATAGGCTCATTAAACACTTATTAAATAGGCTTATTAAATAGGCTTATTAAATAGACTAATTAAATAGGCTCAATAAATAGGCTTATTAAATAGGCTTATTAAATAGGCTCAATAAATAGGTTTTTATATAGGCTTATTAAATAGGCTTATTAAATAGACTTATTAAATAGGCTTATTAAATAGGCTCAATAAATAGGCTTATTAAATAGGCTCAATAAATAGGCTTATTAAATAGGCTCAATAAATACTTATTAAATAGGCTTATTAAATAGACTTATTGAATAGACTTATTAAATAGGCTTATTAAATAGACTTATTAAATAGGCTTATTAAAAGGCTTATTAAATAGACTTATTAAATAGGCTCATTAAATACTTATTAAATATGTTTATTAAATAGGCGTATTAAATAGGCTTATTAAATAGGCTTATTAAATAGGCTTATTAAATAGACTTATTAAATAGCCTCATTAAATAGGCTTATTTCAGCAACTTAGGCTTATTAAATAAGCTTATTTCAGCAACTTATGCTTATTAAATAGCCTTATTAAACAGGTTTATTTCAGCAACTTAGGCTTATTAAATAGCATTTTTAAATAGGTTTATTTCAGCAACTTAGACTTATTAAATATACCTTTTTAAATAGGCTTAGTTCAGAAACTTAGGCTTATTAAATAGGCTTATTTCAGCAACTTAGGCTCATTAAATAGTCTTATTAAATAGGCTTATTTCAGCAACTTAGGCTTATTAAATAGGCTTATTTCAGCAACTTAAACTTATTAAATAGCCTTATTTCAGCAACTTAGGCTTATTAAATAGCCTTATTTCAGAAACTTAGACTTATTAAATAGGCTTATTTCAGCAACTTAGGCTTATTAAATAGGATCATTCAGAAACTTAGGCTTATTAAATAGGCTTATTTCAGCAACTTAGACTTATTAAATAGGCCTATTAAATAGGCTTATTAAATAGGCTTATTTCAGCAACTTAGACTTTTTAAATAGGCCTATTAAATAGGCTTATTAAATAGACTTATTAAATAGGCTCATTAAATACTTATTAAATCGGCTTATTAAATAGGCTTATTAAATAGACTTATTAAATAGGCTCAATAAATAGGCTTATGAAATAGGCTTATTAAATAGGCTCAATAAATAGGCTTATTAAATAGGCTCAATAAATAGGCTGATTGAATAGGCTCAATAAATAGGCTTATTAAATAGGTGCAATAAATAGGCTTATTAAATAGGCTCATTAAATACTTATTAAATAGGCTTATTAAATAGACTTATTAAATAGACTTATTAAATAGGCTTATTAAATAGACTTATTAAATAGGCTTATTAAAAAGGCTTATTAAATAGACTTATTAAATAGGCTCATTAAATACTTATTAAATATGTTTATTAAATAGGCGTATTAAATAGGCTTATTAAATAGGCTTATTAAATAGGCTTATTAAATAGACTTATTAAATAGCCTCATTAAATAGGCTTATTTTAGCAACTTAGGCTTATTAAATAGGTTTATTTCAGCAACTTAGGCTTATTAAATAGCCTTATTAAATAGGCTTATTTCAGCAACTTAGGCTTATTAAATAAGCTTATTTCAGCAACTTATGCTTATTAAATAGCCTTATTAAACAGGTTTATTTCAGCAACTTAGGCTTATTAAATATCATTTTTAAATAGGTTTATTTCAGCAACTTAGACTTATTAAATATACCTTTTTAAATAGGCTTAGTTCAGAAACTTAGGCTTATTAAATAGGCTTATTTCAGCAACTTAGGCTCATTAAATAGCCTTATTAAATAGGCTTATTTCAGCAACTTAAACTTATTAAATAGGCCTATTAAATAGGCTTATTAAATAGGCTTATTTCAGCAACTTAGACTTTTTAAATAGGCCTATTAAATAGGCTTATTAAATAGACTTATTAAATAGGCTCATTAAATACTTATTAAATCGGCTTATTAAATAGGCTTATTAAATAGACTTATTAAATAGGCTCAATAAATAGGCTTATGAAATAGGCTTATTAAATAGGCTCAATAAATAGGCTTATTAAATAGGCTCAATAAATAGGCTGATTGAATAGGCTCAATAAATAGGCTTATTAAATAGGTGCAATAAATAGGCTTATTAAATAGGCTCATTAAATACTTATTAAATAGGCTTATTAAATAGACTTATTAAATAGACTTATTAAATAGGCTTATTAAATAGACTTATTAAATAGGCTTATTAAAAAGGCTTATTAAATAGACTTATTAAATAGGCTCATTAAATACTTATTAAATATGTTTATTAAATAGGCGTATTAAATAGGCTTATTAAATAGGCTTATTAAATAGGCTTATTAAATAGACTTATTAAATAGCCTCATTAAATAGGCTTATTTTAGCAACTTAGGCTTATTAAATAGGTTTATTTCAGCAACTTAGGCTTATTAAATAGCCTTATTAAATAGGCTTATTTCAGCAACTTAGGCTTATTAAATAAGCTTATTTCAGCAACTTATGCTTATTAAATAGCCTTATTAAACAGGTTTATTTCAGCAACTTAGGCTTATTAAATATCATTTTTAAATAGGTTTATTTCAGCAACTTAGACTTATTAAATATACCTTTTTAAATAGGCTTAGTTCAGAAACTTAGGCTTATTAAATAGGCTTATTTCAGCAACTTAGGCTCATTAAATAGCCTTATTAAATAGGCTTATTTCAGCAACTTAAACTTATTAAATAGCCTTATTTCAGCAACTTAGGCTTATTAAATAGGCTTATTCAGCAACTTAGGCTTATTAAATAGGCTTATTTCAGCAACTTAGGCTTATTAAATGGGCTCATTCAGCAACTTAGGCTTATTAAATAGGCTTATTTCAGCAACTTAGACATATTAAATAGGCCTATTAAATATGCTTATTAAATAGGCTTATTTCAGCAACTTAGACTTATTAAATATGCCTATTAAATAGGCTTATTAAATAGGCTTACTTCAGCAACTTAGGCTTATTAAATAGGCTTATTAAATAGGCTTATTTCAGCAACTTAGGCTTATTAAATAGGCTTATTTCAGCAACTTAGACTTATTAAATAGCCTTATTTCAGCAACTTACGCTTATTAAATAGGCTTATTTCAGCAACTTAGGCTTATTAAATAGCCTAATTAAGTAGGCTTATTTCAGCAACTTGGGCTTATTAAATAGGCTTATTTCAGCAACTTACGCTGATTAAAAAGGCTTATTTCAGCAACTTAGGCTTATTAAATAGGCTTATTTCAGCAACTTAAACTTATTAAATTGCCTTATTTCAGCAACTTAGGCTTATTAAATAGCCTTATTTCAGAAACTTAGACTTATTAAATAGGCTTATTTCAGCAACTTAGGCTTATTAAATAGGATCATTCAGAAACTTAGGCTTATTAAATAGGCTTATTTCAGCAACTTAGACTTATTAAATAGGCCTATTAAATAGGCTTATTAAATAGGCTTATTTCAGCAACTTAGACTTTTTAAATAGGCCTATTAAATAGGCTTATTAAATAGACTTATTAAATAGGCTCATTAAATACTTATTAAATAGGCTTATTAAATAGGCTTATTAAATAGAATTATTAAATAGGCTCAATAAATAGGCTTATGAAATAGGCTTATTAAATAGGCTCAATAAATAGGCTTATTAAATAGGCTCAATAAATAGGCTTATTGAATAGGCTCAATAAATAGGCTTATTAAATAGGCGCAATAAATAGGCTTATTAAATAGGCTCATTAAATACTTATTAAATAGGCTTATTAAATAGACTTATTAAATAGACTTATTAAATAGGCTTATTAAATAGGCTTATTAAAAAGGCTTATTAAATAGACTTATTAAATAGGCTCATTAAATACTTATTAAATATGTTTATTAAATAGGCGTATTAAATAGGCTTATTAAATAGGCTTATTAAATAGGCTTATTAAATAGACTTATTAAATAGCCTCATTAAATAGTCTTATTTTAGCAACTTAGGCTTATTAAATAGGTTTATTTCAGCAACTTAGGCTTATTAAATAGCCTTATTAAATAGGCTTATTTCAGCAACTTAGGCTTATTAAATCAGCTTATTTCAGCAACTTATGCTTATTAAATAGCCTTATTAAACAGGTTTATTTCAGCAACTTAGGCTTATTAAATATCATTTTTAAATAGGTTTATTTCAGCAACTTAGACTTATTAAATATACCTTTTTAAATAGGCTTAGTTCAGAAACTTAGGCTTATTAAATAGGCTTATTTCAGCAACTTAGGCTCATTAAATATCCTTATTAAATAGGCTTATTTCAGCAACTTAAACTTATTAAATAGCCTTATTTCAGCAACTTAGACTTATTAAATAGGCTTATTCAGCAACTTAGGCTTATTAAATAGCCTTATTAAATAGGCTTATTTCAGAAACTTAGACTTATTAAATAGGTTTATTCAGCAACTTAGGCTTATTAAATAGGCTTATTCAGCAACTTAGGCTTATTAAATAGGCGTATTTCAGCAACTTAGGCTTATTAAATGGGCTCATTCAGCAACTTAGGCTTATTAAATAGGCTTATTTCAGCAACTTAGACTTATTAAATAGGCCTATTAAATATGCTTATTAAATAGGCTTATTTCAGCAACTTAGACTTATTAAATATGCCTATTAAATAGGCTTATTAAATAGGCTTACTTCAGCAACTTAGGCTTATTAAATAGGCTTATTAAATAGGCTTATTTCAGCAACTTAGGCTTATTAAATAGGCTTATTTCAGCAACTTAGACTTATTAAATAGCCTTATTTCAGCAACTTACGCTTATTAAATAGGCTTATTTCAGCAACTTAGGCTTATTAAATAGCCTAATTAAGTAGGCTTATTTCAGCAACTTGGGCTTATTAAATAGGCTTATTTCAGCAACTTACGCTGATTAAAAAGGCTTATTTCAGCAACTTAGGCTTATTAAATAGGCTTATTTCAGCAACTTAAACTTATTAAATTGCCTTATTTCAGCAACTTAGGCTTATTAAATAGCCTTATTTCAGAAACTTAGACTTATTAAATAGGCTTATTTCAGCAACTTAGGCTTATTAAATAGGATCATTCAGAAACTTAGGCTTATTAAATAGGCTTATTTCAGCAACTTAGACTTATTAAATAGGCCTATTAAATAGGCTTATTAAATAGGCTTATTTCAGCAACTTAGACTTTTTAAATAGGCCTATTAAATAGGCTTATTAAATAGACTTATTAAATAGGCTCATTAAATACTTATTAAATAGGCTTATTAAATAGGCTTATTAAATAAATTATTAAATAGGCTCAATAAATAGGCTTATGAAATAGGCTTATTAAATAGGCTCAATAAATAGGCTTATTAAATAGGCTCAATAAATAGGCTTATTGAATAGGCTCAATAAATAGGCTTATTAAATAGGCGCAATAAATAGGCTTATTAAATAGGCTCATTAAATACTTATTAAATAGGCTTATTAAATAGACTTATTAAATAGACTTATTAAATAGGCTTATTAAATAGACTTATTAAATAGGCTTATTAAAAAGGCTTATTAAATAGAATTATTAAATAGGCTCATTAAATACTTATTAAATATGTTTATTAAATAGGCGTATTAAATAGGCTTATTAAATAGGCTTATTAAATAGGCTTATTAAATAGGCTTATTAAATAGACTTATTAAATATCCTGATTAAATAGGCTTATTTTAGCAACTTAGGCTTATTAAATAGGTTTATTTCAGCAACTTAGGCTTATTAAATAGCCTTATTAAATAGGCTTATTTCAGCAACTTAGGCTTATTAAATAAGCTTATTTCAGCAACTTATGCTTATTAAATAGCCTTATTAAACAGGTTTATTTCAGCAACTTAGGCTTATTAAATATACCTTTTTAAATAGGATTAGTTCAGAAACTTAGGCTTATTAAATAGGCTTATTTCAGCAACTTAGGCTCATTAAATAGCCTTATTAAATAGGCTTATTTCAGCAACTTAAACTTATTAAATAGCCTTATTTCAGCAACTTAGACTTATTAAATAGGCTTATTCAGCAACTTAGGCTTATTAAATAGCCTTATTAAATAGGCTTATTTCAGAAACTTAGACTTATTAAATAGGTTTATTCAGCAACTTAGGCTTATTAAATAGGCTTATTCAGCAACTTAGGCTTATTAAATAGGCTTATTTCAGCAACTTAGGCTTATTAAATGGGCTCATTCAGCAACTTAGGCTTATTAAATAGGCTTATTTCAGCAACTTAGACTTATTAAATAGGCTTATTCAGCAACTTAGGCTTATTAAATAGCCTTATTAAATAGGCTTATTTCAGAAACTTAGACTTATTAAATAGGTTTATTCAGCAACTTAGGCTTATTAAATAGGCTTATTCAGCAACTTAGGCTTATTAAATAGGCTTATTTCAGCAACTTAGGCTTATTAAATGGGCTCATTCAGCAACTTAAACTTATTAAATAGCCTTATTTCAGCAACTTAGACTTATTAAATAGGCTTATTCAGCAACTTAGGCTTATTAAATAGCCTAATTAAGTAGGCTTATTTCAGCAACTTGGGCTTATTAAATAGGCTTATTTCAGCAACTTACGCTGATTAAAAAGGCTTATTTCAGCAACTTAGGCTTATTAAATAGGCTTATTTCAGCAACTTAAACTTATTAAATTGCCTTATTTCAGCAACTTAGGCTTATTAAATAGCCTTATTTCAGAAACTTAGACTTATTAAATAGGCTTATTTCAGCAACTTAGGCTTATTAAATAGGATCATTCAGAAACTTAGGCTTATTAAATAGGCTTATTTCAGCAACTTAGACTTATTAAATAGGCCTATTAAATAGGCTTATTAAATAGGCTTATTTCAGCAACTTAGACTTTTTAAATAGGCCTATTAAATAGGCTTATTAAATAGACTTATTAAATAGGCTCATTAAATACTTATTAAATAGGCTTATTAAATAGGCTTATTAAATAAATTATTAAATAGGCTCAATAAATAGGCTTATGAAATAGGCTTATTAAATAGGCTCAATAAATAGGCTTATTAAATAGGCTCAATAAATAGGCTTATTGAATAGGCTCAATAAATAGGCTTATTAAATAGGCGCAATAAATAGGCTTATTAAATAGGCTCATTAAATACTTATTAAATAGGCTTATTAAATAGACTTATTAAATAGACTTATTAAATAGGCTTATTAAATAGACTTATTAAATAGGCTTATTAAAAAGGCTTATTAAATAGAATTATTAAATAGGCTCATTAAATACTTATTAAATATGTTTATTAAATAGGCGTATTAAATAGGCTTATTAAATAGGCTTATTAAATAGGCTTATTAAATAGGCTTATTAAATAGACTTATTAAATATCCTGATTAAATAGGCTTATTTTAGCAACTTAGGCTTATTAAATAGGTTTATTTCAGCAACTTAGGCTTATTAAATAGCCTTATTAAATAGGCTTATTTCAGCAACTTAGGCTTATTAAATAAGCTTATTTCAGCAACTTATGCTTATTAAATAGCCTTATTAAACAGGTTTATTTCAGCAACTTAGGCTTATTAAATATACCTTTTTAAATAGGATTAGTTCAGAAACTTAGGCTTATTAAATAGGCTTATTTCAGCAACTTAGGCTCATTAAATAGCCTTATTAAATAGGCTTATTTCAGCAACTTAAACTTATTAAATAGCCTTATTTCAGCAACTTAGACTTATTAAATAGGCTTATTCAGCAACTTAGGCTTATTAAATAGCCTTATTAAATAGGCTTATTTCAGAAACTTAGACTTATTAAATAGGTTTATTCAGCAACTTAGGCTTATTAAATAGGCTTATTCAGCAACTTAGGCTTATTAAATAGGCTTATTTCAGCAACTTAGGCTTATTAAATGGGCTCATTCAGCAACTTAGGCTTATTAAATAGGCTTATTTCAGCAACTTAGACTTATTAAATAGGCCTATTAAATATGCTTATTAAATAGGCTTATTTCAGCAACTTAGACTTATTAAATATGCCTATTAAATAGGCTTATTAAATAGGCTTACTTCAGCAACTTAGGCTTATTAAATAGGCTTATTAAATAGGCTTATTTCAGCAACTTAGGCTTATTAAATAGGCTTATTTCAGCAACTTAGACTTATTAAATAGCCTTATTTCAGCAACTTACGCTTATTAAATAGGCTTATTTCAGCAACTTAGGCTTATTAAATAGCCTAATTAAGTAGGCTTATTTCAGCAACTTGGGCTTATTAAATAGGCTTATTTCAGCAACTTACGCTGATTAAAAAGGCTTATTTCAGCAACTTAGACTTATTAAATAGCTTTATTTCAGCAACTTAGACTTATTAAATAGGCTTATTTCAGCATCTTATGCTTATTAAATATACTTATTTCAGCAACTTAGGCTTATTAAATAGGCTTATTTCAGCAACTTACGCTGATTTAAAAGGCTTATTTCAGCAACTTAGACTTATTAAATAGCCTTATTTCAGCAACTTAGACTTATTAAATAGGCTTATTTCAGCAACTTATGCTTATTAAATATACTTATTTCAGCAACTTAGGCTTATTAAATAGGCTTATTTCAGCAACTTAGACTTATTAAACAGCCTTATTTCAGCAACTTAGGATTATTAAATAGGCTTATTTCAGCAACTTAGGCTTTTTAAAGAGCCTTATTTCAGCAACTTAGACTTATTAAATAGGCTTATTTCAGCAACTTAGGCTTATTAAATAGGCCTATTAAATAGGCCTATTAAATAGGCTTATTTCAGCAACTTAGACTTATTAAATAGGCCTATTAAATAGGCTTATTAAATAGACTTATTAAATAGGCTCATTAAATACTTATTAAATAGGCTTATTAAATAGACTTATTAAATAGACTTATTAAATAGGCTTATTAAATAGACTTATTAAATAGGCTTATTAAAAAGGCTTATTAAATAGGCTTATTTCAGCAACTTAGGCTTATTAAATAGCCTTATTAAATAGGCTTATTTCAGCAACTTAGACTTATTAAATAGGTTTATTCAGCAACTTAGGCTTATTAAATAGGCTTATTCAGCAACTTAGGCTTATTAAATAGGCTTATTTCAGCAACTTATGCTTATTAAATAGGCTCATTCAGAAACTTAGGCTTATTAAATTGGCTTATTTCAGCAACTTAGACTTATTAAATAGGCCTATTAAATAGGCTTAATAAATAGGCTTATTTCAGCAACTTAGGCTCATTAAATAGCCTTATTAAACAGGCTTATTAAATAGACTTATTAAATAGGCTCATTAAACACTTATTAAATTGGCTTATTAAATAGGTTTATTAAATAGACTTATTAAATAGGCTCAATAAATAGGCTTATTAAATAGGCTTATTAAATAGGCTCAATAAATAGGTTTTTATATAGGCTTATTAAATAGGCTTATTAAATAGACTTATTAAATAGGCTTATCAAATAGGCTCAATAAATAGGCTTATTAAATAGGCTCAATAAATAGGCTTATTAAATAGGCTCAATAAATACTTATTAAATAGGCTTATTAAATAGACTTATTGAATAGACTTATTAAATAGGCTTATTAAATAGACTTATTAAATAGGCTTATTAAAAGGCTTATTAAATAGACTTATTAAATAGGCTCATTAAATACTTATTAAATATGTTTATTAAATATGTTTATTAAATAGGCTTATTAAATAGGCTTATTAAATAGGCTTATTAAATAGGCTTATTAAATAGACTTATTAAATAGCCTCATTAAATAGGCTTTTTTCAGCAACTCAGGCTTATTAAATAAGCTTATTTCAGCAACTTATGCTTATTAAATAGCCTTATTAAACAGGTTTATTTCAGCAACTTAGGCTTATTAAATAGCATTTTTAAATAGGTTTATTTCAGCAACTTAGACTTATTAAATATACCTTTTTAAATAGGCTTAGTTCAGAAACTTAGGCTTATTAAATAGGCTTATTTCAGCAACTTAGGCTCATTAAATAGCCTTATTAAATAGGCTTATTTCAGCAACTTAGGCTTATTAAATAGGCTTATTTCAGCAACTTAAACTTATTAAATAGCCTTATTTCAGCAACTTAGGCTTATTAAATAGCCTTATTTCAGAAACTTAGACTTATTAAATAGGCTTATTTCAGCAACTTAGGCTTATTAAATAGGCTTATTCAGCAACTTAGGCTTATTAAATAGGCTTATTTCAGCAACTTAGACTTATTAAATAGGCCTATTAAATAGGCTTATTAAATAGGCTTATTAAATAGGCTTATTTCAGCAACTTAGGCTTATTAAATAGGCTTATTAAATAGGCTTATTCAGCAACTTAGGCTTATTAAATAGGCTTATTTCAGCAACTTAGACTTATTGAATAGGCCTATTAAATAGGCTTATTAAATAGGCTTATTAAATAGCCTTATTTCAGCAACTTACGCTTATTAAATAGGCTTATTTCAGCAACTTAGGCTTATTAAATAGCCTAATTAAGTAGGCTTATTTCAGCAACTTGGGCTTATTAAATAGGCTTATTTCAGCAACTTACGCTGATTAAAAAGGCTTATTTCAGCAACTTAGACTTATTACATAGCCTTATTTCAGCAACTTAGACTCATTAAATAGGCTTATTTCAGCAACTTATGCTTATTAAATATACTTATTTCAGCAACTTAGGCTTATTAAATAGGGTTATTTCAGCAACTTAGACTTATTAAATAGCCTTATTTCAGCAACTTAGGCTTATTAAATAGGCTTATTTCAGCAACTTAGGCTTATTAAATAGGCTTATTCAGCAACTTAGGCTTATTAAATAGGCTTATTTCAGCAACTTAGGCTTATTAAATAGGCCTATTAAATAGGCTTATTAAATAGGCTTATTTCAGCAACTTAGACTTATTAAATAGGCCTATTAAATAGGCTTATTAAATAGACTTATTAAATAGGCTCATTAAATACTTATTAAATAGGCTTATTAACTAGGCTTATTAAATAGACTTATTAAATAGGCTCAATAAATAGGCTTATTAAATAGGCTTATTAAGTAGGCTCAATAAATAGGCTTATTAAATAGGCTTATTAAATAGGCTTATTTAATAGACTTTTAAATAGGCTTATTAAATAGGCTCAATAAATAGGCTTATTAAATAGGCTCAATAAATAGGCTTATTAAATAGGCTCAATAAACAGGCTTATTAAATAGGCTCAATAAATAGGCTTATTAAATAGGCTCATTAAATACTTATTAAATAGACTTATTAAATAGACTTATTAAATAGGCTTATTAAATAGGCTTATTAAATAGGCTTATTAAATAGGCTTATTAAATAGACTTATTAAATAGCCTCATTAAATAGGCTTATTTTAGCAACTTAGGCTTAAATTTTGATTTAAAGCTTTCGTGACTGCAGTAATTCATATTCTTAGCTTTTTCGGTAAAGTCACGTTGAAGAGAAACAACAAAATAACAAAATATATATAAAACAATAAAAAATTCTCACGACGTTTCGACCATAACTCAAACGGTCATCATCAGGTGTGTCGGTTTGCATAAATTTATTTTGAAAACGGCATATTTATTTATTTATATATAAAAAAAAATACCGTTTGCGTCACGCGCAACGATTGGCTGTTTGCCAGGACTAGTCCATCTATTTTTTGAAAAGAGGAGGGGGGAGACGAAATTTGTTTTTATGTATGCTGTCTGAAAGCCACTGTAAGCGTGAACAATCAATCAAGAACTGAAATGATTTATCAAATCTTTCCAATGATTGCTAAGATAGAATCCATCTTCTCGGTTGAAATTGTCTCTGTGTTTGTATATGTAGATAGCCTCATGAACGAATCTCTCATGGAAGCCAGATGGCTTACAAAGAACCTCCGTCTTGGAAAAGTCAATGGCATGTGAGCCTACTGAATTAGAACAATGATCTGCTACGGCCGAGGTGTTGGTCCTACCGTGTTTAAGGTCTGCTTTATGTTCACGAATGCGGTCCGAGATATGGCGTTTGGTTTCTCCAATGTAACTACTACCACAGAGGCAACTTAGTTTGTAGACACCAGGGTATTGTATGTCCGGAATCACATCTTTTACAGACGGAACCAGATCACGGATTTTATGTAATGTGTTGAAACGGACCTGGATCTTGTGTTTATTCAAGATTTTGGAGATCTTTTTTGTGATCCCAGCAATGTAGGGTAAAGTGATGGTTTTGAAAGGCTCCTCAAGAGGGTTCTTCTTCATGGTTTGAGTGATAGCTTTGCGGATTGTATAGTCGGAGTAACCATTAGCCCTAAGAGCTTGGTGTACGTGCTTGAGTTCACTGCTTATGTGTTCCTGGTCGGATATGCATTGGGCTCTATGATACAGAGTCTTGATGAGAGAATTCTTCTGTGATGGATGGTGGTGGGAATCCGGTTTCAGATAAGCATCCGTATGGGTAGCTTTCCTGTAGACAGAGTGGCTCATTGAACCATCAGGTCTCTTTTTAATTAGGACATCCAAAAAAGGTATCTTGCCATCTATTTCGACTTCCATGGTAAATCTGATGGCTGGGTGTATGGAATTGATGTGGTCGAAGAATTGGTCTAGAGCAGGCCGGCCATGTGGCCAGATGACAAAAGTGTCATCCACGTACCTCTTCCATAAGGTTGGGCGCAGAGTGGCAGTCTGGATGGCGTCAGTCTCAAATTTCTCCATGAAAATGTTAGCTATAACTGGAGAAAGGGGGGAGCCCATTGGGGTGCCCTCAGTTTGTTTGTAGAAAGTTCCATTCCAAGTGAAGTATGTATTGGTTAAACAGTGTCTCACCAGGGGGGGTACCTCAGTGTTTAGTCCTTGATGAACCAAGTCTTCAATGATTGCAATGGTGTCAGGTACAGCAACCTTGGTGAATAAGGAAACTACATCAAAACTGACAAGCAGGTCGTCTGGGGACAGGGAAATACCCTTGATTGTTGATACCAGGTGAGTAGAATTTTGTACCGCAGAGGTGGTCTTTCCAGTGAAAGGACGCAGGATTTCAGACAAAAAACGAGCTAGTTTGTAGGTGGGGGAGCTGATAGTAGAAACTATGGGACGAAGAGGTGTATCAACTTTATGTATTTTTGGTAAGCCGTATAATCTTGGTGGCCTGGCAGCAGAAGGTTTCAACGAAAACTGTTTAGATTGATCAATTAATGCGGTTGAATCAGAAATTATTTTGTTGGTTTGTGTGACGAGGCTGTTGGTGGGATCTCTTTTTATTTTTGTATAACTACCATCGTCGAGTAATTCTTTAATTTTGTTGTTGTATTCTATTTTATCCATGATAACAGTAGCATTGCCTTTGTCAGCTGAGAGAACTACAATATCATTCCTCTTTTTTAATTTATATAATTCAAAACGCTCATCTTTGCTGAGGTTGCTAGCTGGCATCTTAGCGTTTTTGAGGGTTGCAGCGATTTCAGATCTTGCTACGTCTGCAGCGATGTGACCCAGGCCCCTGAGAGCAACGTCTACTTGGGCAATTATATCATTAACTGGTATGTGTTTAGGTGTGACTGCAAAGTTTAGACCTTTAGCTAAAACGGATTTCAGACCATCGGAAATAGAACTGTTACTGCGATTAATTACGACTTTATTAACGTCTAACTTTTTGGTGTGTGGGTCCGGTCTTTTGTTTAAGAGGAGGTTAAATTTGGAAATCAGGTTTTCCTTACATTTGGTCGACATAGTAGCTACTGTAACTTCTTCTAATGCGAAACGAATTCTTTTCAAAACTAGCTTAGCTCTTATCTCAGAAAAAATCAGACTTATACGCACAGAACTAGATCAGTTAGACAAGACACTCTACAAATCACACTTATCATTGACGGCAATAATGTCCACATCGGATTGGGAACATGTAGACAATATGATTGTCTACATGTTCCCAATCCGTAGATAGAAAATTAAATGAAAATAACAAGAAAAATAAATAAATGTAAATAAAGCAAAAAAACTCATGTCGTTTTGATCGCAACACAAGTGGTCTTTATTTAATGTAATTGTATTATCAATTATTGTTATTTTCTATCTACGTAACTTTACTGAAAGAAACAAGAATACGTGTGTCAATGTCTATCGGTCAAAGACGCTAAACGGAGTGACGCGCAAACTCCAAATATACAGCAGGCGTCAGGGTCGGGATCGAACCCACGACTTCCTGTATACCAGGTGAGGTAGTTAACATCTCACCACGGAGAGAGACACGCAAACTCCAGTTAGCCTCGGCTATGTTCGTTGATCCTCGATTAATTACCTGGTGTAGTGAGGAAGCATTAATGCCGAGCAAATGAAGGTGGCCAGGCGTGATTCTAGACACGCCACCGCCTGTTTACCCAGTGACAGTGTACAGTTTGTGTTTGCAGTAACGTCTATTAACTCTGTTGAACACGGAGGTTATAGCATAACAGTAGTTTATTTTTGTTTTCCTCTGGAACTCTTTGTAAGAATGGAAACAGGAAGTTAACACAGCACACATTCAGCTGAAGTCGGAACTGTTCATCCCAGCATTTAAGGACATCTGAGCCTGGATTCACACCGCTAAGTTGCGATTGAACATTAATTTATGAATTTCTGCCTAACACAAATAGTATTGTTTTCAACACCCTTTGCTATGTCAGCTGAATTTAGCTTTCATAAATATTCCTTTTGTAGCCAGACAGCCGAAATTGTGTACTTAGAGTTTTTGGTGAACATTCGTTTTGAAGATACGAGGGCTTCCAGGCATGTTTATGACCATTTGCCCTCTCATTGTGTGCCATGACAGCCCGTGTGAGGAATTTGGGAAACTTTTTCACTGCATCATGAATATATGAATGAGTATAGACGTGTAAGTCACGTGTTACTGTGTATATATGCATTCCTCTGTGCCTCGATACTGACGTGGAGATGGTGTGGATCTTCTTATTTTCTGTCTGCAGCTGACGCTGGTCTGATGGAGCAAAGGCACTCAGCGCAGCTCGGTATGACAAGTCAACAATGCGACCAGCGTGCATACAGCACGGATCGGACTGGAAATTTGACACGGCACCAGAGAAGTCACACAGGAGAGAAACCCTTCAAGTGCAGTGTGTGTGGGAAGGCTTTTTCAGATTCATTTGCTCTTAAAAAACACCAGAGAACACACACCGGAGAGAAACCTTTCAGGTGCACTCTGTGCGGGAAGGCGTTTACAGTTTCACCAAATCTTAAAGTACACCAGAGAACACACACGGGAGAGAAACCCTTCAAGTGCAGTGTGTGCGTGAAGGCATTTGCACATTCATCTGATCTTGTAAAACACCAGAGAACACACAAGGGAGAGAAACCCTTCAGGTGCACGATGTGCCGGATGGTGTTTACACAGTCATATAATCTCGTATTACACCAGAGAACACACACGGGAGAGAAACCCTTCATGTGCAGTGTGTGTGTGAAGGCATTTGCACAGTCATCTGATCTTGTAACACACCAGAGAACACACACAGGAGAGAAACCCTTCAAGTGTACTCTGTGCGGGAAGCCGTTTGCAGATTCATCAAATCTTCGAAGACATCAGAGAACACAAAAGCATCAGAAGATCCACAAGGAGCGGAGTCGGAGTCTGAAATCAGCTTGTGAAAGTCAAAGTGCCGCAATGAGCCCATCCCTCATGAAACAAGAACCGGACGAAAATCCCAGCTTGGACACTTTTAAAGATATAAAGGTGAAATATGAAGAGGTGAAGGTGAAATGTGAAGAAGTGATGAGCGAAGAAGTGAAGGTAAAATGTGAAGATGAAGAATCAACTCCAAAATGGGACCTTCACATCGTAAAGCAGGAGGAGAATTCTGACTGTGAGTCAGAGTGAGGCAACTCCCAGCAGTTTGTGGTAGTGGAGGTGTGGGTGGACTTGCTCTTAGACAATACAAAGTCAAGCGGAGACCCGGTAGATGTGTAAGCCAGAGATGATGTCGCTACAATAGATGCACCTTTGTCACAGGCCTCTAATGACAAGAATGTGAAGTTGAACACTCAATTCCTAGGTTCAACCTGCAGAGTAAGAGCGGCCAGTCTTTGTGGACCTGTGGGTTGGGTTGATCTCTTACCAGGAGCGAGAGCCAATAAGCTCCCAAGCATTCACTATGTTATCAATTGCATTTATATGGTTGCCTCTTAATCGCCTCTACGTGACTTTACCGAAAGAACCAAGGAGTATGGATCCCTGCAGTCACAAACTTAAAATCAAGATTGTCTCAGCAACTCGGCGTTTTGTATCCCATCTCAAACACTCGAAGAGCATCCCCAAGTAGCAGCTGCCCCTGTGTGGTACAAGGTGGTGGCCCTGCACCTGCCTGCATGTGAACAAGAGCCTGTCAGTAGGGGGCGATGGTTGATGTGGCATCTTAGTTGTGGAGTTTGTTGGTAATTTTTCGATTTAAAGCTTTCGTGACTGCAGGGATTCATCTTCTTGGTTCTTTCGGTAAAGTCACCACGTAGAAGGGAAATAATAAGATAATAAAAATGAAACATAATAAAATAAAATTCTCACGACGTTTCGGCTGCTTGTGAACGTCATGAGAATTTTATTTTATTGTTTTTTTTTATTATTTCCCTTCTACGTGACTTTGTAGGTAATGTTTAGAATGTTATCAATTTTGACCGAGATGCCAGCATGCAAATGCAATATTACGTTGTACATACACTGTTAAGCAGACGGCGCATATTTTTTTTAAAACAGCTTCTTGTTAATACGATGTAACCTGATGCAGTCTATTTCGCTGCAGTAATTCAATTTTGTTAAAATGCCTGTCAATAATTTAGAATGAATACCGCTCTTGTTATCAAAAGCGACCTGCCCACAACAACACAAGGTGAGGCTTTGTCAACGTGTGTGAATGTTTTGACTTAAAACTTTGGCGACTGCAGAAATTAATATTCTTTGTTCTTTCGGTAAAGTCACGTAGATAGAAAATGAAATGAAAATAGCAATAAAAATAAATAAAAAATTGCAAATGAAGCAAAACAACTCACGTCGTTTTGATCGCAACACAAGTGGTCTTTATTTAATGTAATTGTATTATCTGTTATTGTTATTTTCTATCTACGTAACTTTACAGAAAGAAACAAGAATACGTGTGTCAATGTCTATCGGTCAAAGACACTAAACGGAGTGACGCGCAAACTCCAAATATACAGCAGGCGTCAGGGTCGGGATCGAACCCACGACTTCCTGTATACCAGGTGAGGTAGTTAACATCTCACCACGGAGAGAGACACGCAAACTCCTGTTAGCCTCGGATATGTTCGTTGATCCTCAATTACTTGGTGGAGTGAGGAAGCATTCATGCCAAGCAGATGAAGGTGGCCAGGCATGATTCTAGACACGCCACCGCCTGTTTACCCAGTGACAGTGTACAGTTTGTGTTTGCAGTAACGTCTATTAACTCTGTTGAACACGGAGGTTATAGCGTAACAATAGTTTACTTTTGTTTTCCTCTGGAACTCTTTATAAGAATGGAAACAGGAGGTGAACACAGCACACACATTCAGCTGAAGTCGGAACTGTTCATCCCAGCATTCAAGGACATCTGAGCCTGGATTCACAACTCTAAGTTGCGATTGAACGTTGATTTATGCATTTCTGCCTAACACAAATAGTATTGTTTTCAACACCCTTTGCTATGTCAGCTGAATTTAGCTCTCATAAATATTCCTTTTGTAGCCAGACAGCCGAAATTGTGTGCTCGGAGTTTTGGGTGAACATTCATTTTGAAGATACGAGGGCTTCCAGGCATGTTTATGACCATTTGCCCTCTCATTGTGTGCCATAACAGCCCTGTGATGAATTTGGGAAACGTTTTTACTATATCCTGAATATATGAATAAGTATAGACGTGTAAGTCACATGTGACTATATATGCATTCCTCTGTGCCTCGATACTGTCGTGTAGATGGTGTGGATATTATTTTTTTCTGTCTGCAGCTGACGCTTCCTCTGACGCTTCCTCCGCAGAATTGCTCTGATGGAGCAAATGCAGTCAGCGCAGCTCGGTATGACAAGTCAACAATGCGACCAGCGTGCGTACAGCACGGACCGGACTGGAAATTTGACACGGCACCAGAGAACTCACACAGGAGAGAACCCCTTCAAGTGCAGTGTGTGTGACAAGGCATTTTCATACCCATCTGCTCTTAAAAGACACCAGAGAAGTCACACGGGAGAGAAACCCTTCAAGTGCACTCTGTGTGGGAAGGCGTTTGCACAGTCATCTGTTCTTAAATTACACCAGAGAACACACACGGGAGAGAAACCCTTCAGGTGCACTCTGTGCGGGAAGGCATTTGCACAGTCATCTGCTCTTGTAACACACCAGAGAACACACACGGGAGAGAAACCCTTCAGGTGCACTCCGTGCGGGAAGGCGTTTGCACAGCAACCACATCTTATAGAACACCGGAAAACACAGAAGCATCAGAAGATCCACAAGGAGTGGAGTCTGAAATCAGCTTGTGAAAGTCAAAGTGCCACAATAAGCCCATCCCTCATGAAACAAGAACCGGAAGAAAATCCCAGCTTGGACACTTTTAAAGGTATCGAGGTGAAATATGAAGAGGTGATGGTGAAGAGGGAAGAAGTGATGGTGAAGAGCGAAGAAGTGAAGGTGAAATGTGAAGAAGTGATGGTGAAGAGCCAAGAAGTGAAGGTGAAATATGAAGATGAAGATTCAACTCTAAAATGGGACCTTCACATCGATGGAGGCAACGTGAAGCAGGAGGAGAATTCTGACTGTGAGGCAGAGCGAGGCAACTCCCAGCAGTTTGTGGAAGTGGAGGTGTGGGTGGACTTCCTCCGAGACAATACAAAGTCAAGTGGTGACCCGGTAGATGTGTAAACTTTGCGTTTTAATAATTGTGTTATTTTATTTTGGGCACCTTTATAATATATGCCACAGGACCCGCACGAGCTTGATCCGGCACTGTCCGGGATACCGTTCCAGTGCCCAACCAGGCTGTTGAAACCACCGCGGGTGGAGTTGAGGGTGACGGTGGAGGGCGCGAAGGGGGCGAGTGATGCCGATGGGCGGCGAGGGGGTCACCCGAGAGGATGCCAAGTGGGGAGACGAAGCAATGAAATCGCTCCACGTGTCAGGCGCTGGGTGGATCACCGCACAGCGGCATCGTGGGAGGTGGCGACGGCACGGGGAGGTCTCTACCCGCTCGTGGATTGACCGTGGCTGATGGTGATGACGACGACGATGGATGTTGCTCACTCAACTCTGCGACGTACGAAACGCCGGAGACGCACGGCGATGTGCGGGGTGTTCAGCGGCACGGTGGAGCCGATGGCCTCCTTGCAGCTGCTGTACAGCTGACGCACGACGTGGAGCAGGGCAGGGAGCACGCTGTCCACTATGTCCTGCCAGCTGCCGCTCAGCTGACCCATAGCCTGCAGTAGGGCAGGGAGCACGCTGTCCACTGTGTCCTGGCAGCTGCCGCTCAGCTGACCCATAGCCTGCAGTAGGGCAGGGAGCACGCTGTCCACAATGTCCTGCCAGCTACTGCACAGCTGACCCATAGCCTGCAGTAGGGCAGGGAGCACGCTGTCCACTATGTCCTCACTGTGGCTACTGCACAGGTGACCCATAGCCTGCACTAGGGCAGGGAGCACGCTGTCCACAATGTCCTCACTGTGGCTACTGCACAGCTGACCCGCAGCGTGCAGGAGAGGAGTCGGCGCGCTGTCCATGAGCCAGGACATCCCGGGGGGCCAGGCTGGGCCGTCCCTCTCCTGTCCGTCTGCGTGGCCGCTGGTGAACATCGGTCCCCAGGTGGCGACCGCTGCCGGTGGAGAGACGTCCTTCACGAGTCCCGAGTAGTTGTTGATCGTGGTGGTGGTGGTGATGGCGTTGATGTTCGAACCCCCACGCCGAGATCCTCCGAGGAGTTCCACCATTGGCTGCGTGAGCAGCAGAACCACAGTGAGCACAGCCGTGAAGATCGCCACGCTGGTGGTGGTGGTGGCGAAGTTCTCCGAAGACCTCGAAGTGGAGGAGCAGCGTGGGGCGAGGTGGTTGACTCTCCCGGAGCCGACTCCACTCTGGTCGCTCCAATGGATGCACCTTTGTCACAGGCCTTTAATGACAAGAATGTGAAGTTGAACACTCAGTTCCTAGGTTAAACCTGCATGGTGAGAGTGGCCAGTCTTTGTGGACCTGTGGGTTGGGTTAATCTCTAACCAGGAGCGAGAGCCAATAAGCTCCCAAGCATTCACTCGGTTTTAATAATTCCATTCTAGATTTGAAGCTTTCGTGACTGCAAGGATCCATACTCTTTGGTTCTATTCAGTAAAGTCACGTAGGTAAAAAGATAAAATAACAAAAATCACGACGTTTCGGCCACAACACAAGTGGCCTTCATCAAGACAGCACGGTCCCTTCACCTGATGAAGGCCACTTGTGTTGTGGCCGAAACATCGTGATTTTTGTTATTTAATTATTCCACTTATATGGTGCTTGCTTAATCGCCTCTGGCAATTCGGAGTTTTGTATCTCGTCTCAAACACTCGAAGAGCATCCCCAAGTAGCAGCTGCCCCTGTGTGGCACAAGGTGGTGGCCCTGCACCGGCCTGCATGTTGTCAAGAGCCTGTCAGTAGGGAGCGATGGTTGATGTGGCATCTTAGTTGTGGAGTTTGTAGGTAATGTTTAGAATTTGATCAATGTTGACCCAGACGCCAGCATGCAATGGCCTACTCGTTTTGAATGACACTACAATAGTTTGTTGTACATACACTGTTAAGCAGACGGTGCGTATTTTTAAAAATAGCTTCTTGTTAATGCGATGTAACCTGATGCAGTATATTTCACTGCAGTAATCCAATTTTGTTAATATGCCTGTCAATAATTTAGAATGTATACTTGTCTGGTTTTGTGAATTCTTGTAACATTTGATCTATAAGGGTCAAACATTAAATAAGTGATGTTAGGACAAAGTGTGTGTGTGTGTTTGGAAGTAACCTGTACAGAGAACTCAGGTGAGACCCGTTGTTCTTGTGATACAGGTCAAACCGTGTTTTTGTGTTCCACGAAGCGTCTGCCTGTGGAGCAACTCATTGTCTTTGAAATAGGGAGCACGCTCGGATCATTCATCAGTTACAAGGCATACCACTTGAAAGTTACACGTATAGGAGGAGGTACATTCTCTACAACACGAATTGTAGTTTTGTCTTACGTGTTGACGTAGATTTTGTCTAACTGGGACTAGAAATGCTCCTTGCTGATTCACGTCTGGATGTTCGTACCTATCGGTTGAAGCAAACCCCACTGCTGTTGTTGAGACGCTGTGCACCAATAAGGGTCCAACACATTGACGGCCTTCAGGCCAGGAAAGTCACAACATTTGCACATGAAGGACGCATTCACGCAAGTACCCCATGCTCCGTTTTGAAGTTTTAAAATGAAACATCTTTGAATTGTGTTGTGTTTTGAATTAGATTATTTTATTTCTTCATTAAAAGCTTGTATCAATTTACATCTGGAAGACTTCATTGAAAAGGACATTTCGTGTGAATTTTCTCTCAACGTTAAGTAGATGGCCTTGCCGGGGGTTCGGTTCGATGCGGCCCTTCACCTGTTTGGGATTGCGGGATCGAGATAAGGCAACACGGAGCTGCTGGCTGTGCGAGAAGACCGCCGTCTGCCGATCGATTCCAACGTAATCGAACGTCTGTCCCTGCGCCTCCGTTGTCCATGCAGGGGGTGCGTAGGTTTGCAGCGCCTCCTGCATGAAAACAACAGAAAGTGCAGCGCTCATCACAGATAGATAAAGTTGTGCGCTTATATTTAAAATGTTCTTTTATAAGGTGATGTTGAAATCGAAAAGTGTTTGGCCAGTTCATGATTGCAATCAGGTTGATTCATTTATTATGCACCACATATCCGAGCTTTTGTGGTCCTGTTGAGCTAAAGTTGGAAAAAGTCTGTGACTATAACTTCGCTCAATTTTGTAAACGTGTTTCTATTATTTAGCTATTGTTTAATACAAACTACTTCAGATAATGGGTTTCAAGATGTACTTGAATGGCACGTTCGTTGTTCCGGTGTTTAATGGCTTGGATGTCGTGGCAAATGGCTTCCATCGATGTGGAAGTCAATGGTGGATGATAATTTGACATTTCGGTGTTGATTTGGAGTAGATTGTTTAACTGTTGAATACCGGGTGGTGAAATGCTTTGCCGAGTACCTGAACTGTTGGACCAAGTGAATTCATGAAGAGTTCGATACGAGTTTGAGCGTTAATATTCTTGCGGAACAACAAAGGTCTGATATTTTAAAGATTCATGATCGTACGTTTATTGCGACAATGTTCAAGGGGAACACGTGTGGAGGAGAGTTCCAGGTGAAGTCTCCCCTTACCTGACAACCATGGTGGCTGTCCGCTGATCACGCTCGCTCCGTCACAGCTACGAGCTGTAGGGACGGGACTCTCCACCCTGGCGCTGTTTTAATTCACAGCACCACGAGCGGAGAGCCTCATCCCTGCAGTTCCCTCCTGTTGTGCCGCATCATTTACCGCGTAACGAGGCAAAGTTTTCATGAGCAGTGCGTTCCACTACACACCCACACGAGCGAACCATGTGCAACAGTGTGCGTACATACAGACACGAACAAACACGCGGGTGCACATACACGAGCGCTTACTTGCAGACACGGACGAGTGGAGATGCACGCACGAGTGTGGTCACCACCTGGCTAGCTACACTAGTCACGTGATAACTAGTATACTAAACTATGCACTACACTATACACTACACTATACACTCCACTATACACTACACTACTATACACTACACCAGGGGTGTCCAAAGTTTTTTAGTGAGGGCCAAATACAGAAAAATAAACAAAAGGCCGGGCCACACACTAGAGGTGACATTGACACATGAATACTGTGTGTATTTCTAACTCACCTATAATGTGAAGAACATTGCACTCAGTGGGAGCAGTGATGCTGTCCGTTGGATTGAAGGATGGCTGACATGTCAGGAGAAAGTTTGGTGGTTGAGACACGAAGGACTTCACAGAGATGGCTATCAGTCATTCTGGTTCTCAGTCTGCTTTTGTTCTGATTTAACATACATATGTATGTTGAGCCGAACAGGCTCATCATTCTTTTTGTGTGGCGTCTCATCAGAGGAAACTTGGCATTATCCAAACTCTGATAGAAGTCAGGGAGGGAGAGAAGCTGATGTTGACTCTTCAGAGAATCATCACATTGCATTTCAATCAGTTCTAACTGCAGACTCTCTTCCACTTCTTCTGCATCCACCAGGAAGGGGGTCGAGAACAGCTTGATTTGTTTTTCAATGACAGAAAAATCTTGGAAACGCTGGTTGAATTCTGTCACGAGAGATACAATCACACACAAATTTATCCTTTTTATCAGAAAGGTCGTCCTTTGGAAAAGCAGACTTGATTTCAGACAGCGCAGGGAAGTGTGCAGCATTAAAGCTTCGTAGTTGTGTCTCAAAACAGGCGGAGCTTTACACAGAAGGCTTTCATGTGCGCATGCAGGTGTGGCACCAGCTGTTCTTTGCCTTGTAGGTTCTTGTTCAGTGTATTCAAATGATGAGTAAGATCAACTAAAAATGCCAGGTCTGCCAGCCACAGAGGGTCACTCAGTTCATGAAGAGGTCAGCCCTTCTCTTTCAAAAACTGGTCGATTTCTGATCTCAGCGAATGAAACCGCTGCAGCACAGAGCCGCGGCTGAGCCAGCGCACATCAGAGTGGTAGAGTACATCCCCGTATTGAGCATCCACATCAGATAAGAAAGCTTGAAATTCTCTGTGGTACAGTCCTCTAGCTCGAATTATGTTGACAGTTTTTACAACGGTGTTCATCACATCGCACAGCTGGACAGTCTTGGCACACAGTGCTTCTTGGTGGATTATACAGTGCATCCTAACAGCCTCACCTACGCTCTCTTTTACCTTGGTGCACACCATCGATGCCATTCCTTTGCGCTCGCCCGTCATGGCCGGAGCTCCATCCGTTGTTACTCCACAGAGCTTGTCCCATTTAAGCCCCATCTTTTCAACTGCCTCTGACACAGCTTCAAAAATATCTCTACCCGTCGTTGTGCCTTTTAGGCTCATCATATCAAGCAGTTCCTCCGTACAGCAAAAATTATCATCTACTCCCCGCAAAAAAATTAACAGCTGCGCGGTGTCTGTGGCATCTGTGCTCTCGTCGCATGCTATCGAGTAAAAATCAAAAGCACAAGCTTTGTCTCTCAGCTGAAGTTTCAAGTTAGCTGACAGGTCCTCGATTCTCCGCACCACTGTATTTCTGGATAAGCTCACGCTGTTGAAATCCTGCACTTTTTCCGGGCACATTATTTCTGTGACTTTGATGAGGCACTGCTTTATGAAATCACCATCTGAGAACGGTTTGCCATGCTGGGCAATAAGTTTAGTGACTTCATAGCTTGCTGTTGTGGCGTTTTCCTGTATTTTGTTAGCACGAAAAAAAATTGTTGTTGAGCTTGCAGGCTAGCCGCCATTTGCTTGACTTTCTGTGTTCGTTCGGCACCGGTGTACGATGTGTAGCTCTGATGTTTGGTCTCATAGTGCCGACGGACATTATACTCTTTCATCACAGCAACACCTTCATTGCAAATCAAACAGACACACTTTCCGTTGATTTCTTTGAAAAAATATTCATTTTCCCACCGTGTTTGAAATCTTCTACTCTCACTTGCTATTTTGCGTTTCTTCGGTGCTGCCATTTCTGGTGACTCGCGGTAAAAGTTTTTCTTTGCTTAATTTTGTTTAGTGAAGCACGGTTTTCCGTGGCTGGCTCCATCTAGTGTTGAAACTGAGAAGTGCAACAGAGTTGAGCTCAAGCTTCTTGTGCGGGCCATATTCTATTATATTTTCAGAATTTGCTGCGGGCCAATAAAAACTGGGCCGCGGGCCACAGTTGGCCCGCGGGTCGTAGTTTGGACACCCCTGGTTTAGATGGACGAGTCCATGTATGTTCGGAAAAGAGGAGGGGGGAGACGAAAAATTAATGCATGCTGTCTGAAAGCCACCGTTAAATTAGTGCTCGTTTACCATTGATTTACTTATTGTTACCGAGACTATCCTTGCCAAATTACTTGTTTAAGAGATAGCAACTCGCCAGGTGTTTAAGAGGAGAAACCAAAGAGGCAAATTGCTGGGAGGTGCGGCCACAGGCCGAAGAGTGACGCACCTTGAATGTCGTCATTCAAGGTGCGTCACTCTACGTATGAATGTACTCGTCGTCGCTATTAAATCATTGTTTACTGTCGAGCAAGGGCGGGCACGTCCAAGTTGTTTCCCACTGAAGCAAGTGAGTGGTGGGTGTTGATTGGTTACGGCTACACGGGGGGAGTTTCTGTCCTTGACTTTGGTCAGAATCAGAATCTCAACCAATATTCACACTGGAGGAATACGATGAACTATAAAGCTCGTTCTCACAGATGTTCAGTACCCTTGGTTCGCCTCGTAGACTGCGACCGCTTCGGCCCAAGCGGCTGTGGATGAGGACCTCGCAGGCTTCTTAGAATCCGGAGTCAAAAGGGAGGGAACCGGGGGCGGAGGAAAAAAAAAGTTGTGAAGCGTGCCACTAAGCACGCTCTACACGTACAACTGCAGAGACGAAGATCCCCCCCTGGTAGCCTTCGGCCGGAGCCGTGCTGAAGAGCAGCACGGCACACCGCGCCTGGCCACCTTTGTCTCCCCTATGTTGATGCCTTCAAGGGGAGGTCTCCACATTGGTAATGTTTTAACACGTTGAATCAGATGCTGTAATCGTTTTGAGTCTGAGTGGATGTAGAGGAGGCCCATGACTTAAAAAAAACAACTGGAACATAAATTCGCGCTAATCCTCTAGCGACGCAACAGCCCTGCCTACTCCCCACACGGGAATCTACACACACACAGCGACACTCGCTCCACTCGCCATGTCAATGTCTTTCTGTGCAATCTTCTCGTACGAGGTCATTCTTCGGGAATCTTGAGCGTCGCAAGAACGCGGCTATTTGGCTGACGGCACGGCACGTCACGTGCTCCGTGGCGCACGAATCAGAGAGGAGCCCAGCACACGAACCACTAGCACGCGCCTCGCGCACCCTTCTGAACAGACTTTTGGTAGAAGGTGCGCACACACACACCCCAACAAATACACTTCATACATGACACACATGAATACGAATGTAAATACACGTTCTGCCGTCCAAATATTGAATTCAGATACCAAGTTGCAAATTCATCAGAATATTTATTTATACAAATCAATCACTCACAAAACCACCTACCCACCCTCTCAAGTTCTCACACACACACAATAGCTCATTCACCAAGCCGTGCTGGCCTGCACAGGTGCTCGCTAACAGCACCTGCCCCGACAGTCTGTTCAGGTGCTCGGGGCAGGTGCCCGCTAACAGCGCCTGCCCCAACAGTCTGTTAAGGTGCTCGGGGCAGGTGCCCGCTAGCAGCACCTGCCCCAACAGTCTGTTAAGGTTGTCAGGGCAGGTGCTCGCAAACAGCACCTACCCCAACAGTCTGTTCAGGTGCTCGGGGCAGGTGCTCCCTAACAGCACCTGCCCCAACAGTCTGTTAAGGTGCTCGGGGCAGGTGCCCGCTAACAGCACCTGCCCCAACAGTCTGTTAAGGTTGTCAGGGCAGGTGCTCGCTAACAGCATCTGCCCCAACAGTCTGTTAAGGTGCTCGGGGCAGGTGCTCGCTAACAGCACCTGCCCCAACAGTCTGTTAAGGTGCTCGGGGGCTGGTGCTGTGGGATATTTGTCTTTGCGTGACTGTGTAAATGTGGGAAGCGGTAGTGTCATGATGAACACGCTTCGCCACGAAATCGGCCAACAAGTTGGATTCCCGCTCACGGCAAAGACCGGTGACGATTGTCTGAATCCTTAATGGCCTCGCCTATGTCGATCACTGTTACATTGTTTTTTGTAGCTTTGTTTTGGTGATTTTGAAAACGTTTGTTGTAGTACAGAGTTAGCCTGATAACTTTAATCTAAATTGTCTTATGGTTATTGTTTGACTTGCATCCCACTGGGATTTCTGCACGCAGCGTTGAAATATGGTTGTTTTTTTCTGGAAGACTCTGCTGGTTTTTTCCTGGATTTTTCTGTTTGCGCGTAGTCACTTTAAGATGTTTCTTGTTCACGTTTTTGTTTTGTTGCGGTTGCACCCGAGTCAAGAGCCGCACGGCTCACAGGGCTCTACACATGAAACTTAAATTAAACTGAAGACGACGTCTCGCCAGCATGCATCTATCCTCCACGCGTGGTTTCTGTCACGCGACTTCCACGATTTCGCCTGAGAGTCTCCCGCCGCGTGCCCCCATAGGTCTTCTCCATCGGTCGCTCGACTCACGTAGACCATTCATCCGCGTGGTCCACGTGGTCAAAGATGAAGTTGGTACCAGCCGAGGCAGCACAACGCCAGTAACACAGACTTATGTTAATGGTCGATAAGAGTGAAGTACAGTACGTCATAACCCACTCATTTCAAATGCTTGCCACATAATTCGTCGCTATTGGTCACATAAAGAACTTGGAATTGCTAATGCTGTGCCACCTCAGGTTCTAAGGCAAAGTGAAATGTCTGCTCTGGGCTGGTCAAGGACACCATTTCTGGGATGAAACGATCACATTCACGACACGTGATAAAGCATTTAAGCAGTATGCACTGCTGTAACCTTAGCAGGTACCCACCACAGTCAGTATGCACTGTTGTAGTGAAAGCAGGTACCACCACAGTATGCCCTGATGTAATTATAGCAGGTACCACCACAGTATACACTGATGTAATCATAGCAGATACCACTAGTCAGTATACCTGCTGTAATTATAGCAGGTACCACTAGTCAGTATACCTGCTGTAATCATAGCAGGTACCGCTAGTCAGTATACCTGCTGTAATTATAGCAGGTACCACTAGTCAGTATGCCTGCTGTTATCATAGCAGGTACCACCACAGTATGCACTGATGTAATTATAGCAGGTACCACTAGTCAGTATGCCTGCTGTTATCATAGCAGGTACCACCACAGTCAGTATACCTGCTGTATTCATAGCAGGTACCATTACGTTCAGCAGGTATCACCACAGTATGTACTGCTGTAATCATATCAGGTACCACCACAGTCAGTATGTACTGCTGCTATCATAGCAGGTACCACCACAGTATACCTGCTGTAATCATAGCAGGTACCACCACAGTCAGTATGCACTGCTGTTATCATAGCATAAAAAAATATAACGATACTATCATAGAATGTTAACTAAACGAGCATACATTTTTAACTAATTTAGGATAAACATTAAACTTAATGAGTATGGATAAATATTCTGCATTAGCATTCATATTAAAATTAATTAGCATACCAAAATTAGCATAGGACAACCGTTGACCAATCGCTGCGCACCATCGCTGGAGACGCGTCCAGGTTTGCCTCTCGACCAATCGGATCGCTGGCCCTCCCCCCCCTCCCCACTTTGGCACGCGGCGACCAATCAGATCGCGGGAGGACGCTACCATTTTTAATGCCCTACGCTGAACGCCGCGCGCCCATGTGTGTGTGAGTGTTTAGTTTTAATTATTTTAATCATTAAAGTTCGCGAGTGTCAAGGTAAGCTACGTTGACTTTTTTTTTAAAGCATTTTCTCAAGAGAACCGTTGTTGCTGCTGTTGCTGTTGTGAAAGGCCCGGTATACCCTGAGGCCTTGCCTAGACTAGGACAGCCTTGATGTCACGTGGGTCCACACTCTTTGTGTCTTTCGGTAAAGTCACGGAGGTAGAAAATAAAATTTATTTATTATTAAATTTAATTACATTTTCTTTTAAAATTTTAATTCAATTAAAATGTATTTTATACCTATGTATTTTTTTATAAATGAATATTTTTTTATAATTTAAATACATTTTATTTTATACCTACGTTAAATTTAATTTTAAATTTTAATTAAGTTAATTGAAACTTATTTTATACCTACGTATTTTTTTATAAATGAATATTTTTTATAATTTAAATTAAATTAATTTTATGTTATACCTACGTTAAATTTAATTTAGTAATAAATACCTACGTAAAATTAAATTCAAATGTTTAATAAATTAAATATATTTTATTTAAATTAAATTTATTTTATTTAATACCTACGTTTAATTTTATTTTTAAAATATATTACATTACTTTATTTAAATTAATTTTATTTTATACCTACGTTAAATTAAATGAAATTTTTTAATAAATAAAATGTATTACAAAAATAAAGAGATCCCACCAACAGCCTCGTCACACAAACCAACAAAATAATTTCTGATTCAACCACATTAATTGATCAATCTAAACAGTTTTCGTTGAAACCTTCTGCTGCCAGGCCACCAAGATTATACGGCTTACCAAAAATACATAAAGTAGATACACCCCTTCGTCCCATAGTCTCTACTATCGGCTCCCCCACCTACAAACTAGCTCGTTTTTTGTCTGAAATCCTGCGTCCTTTCACTGGAAAGACCACCTCTGCGGTACAAAATTCTACTCACCTGGTATCGACAATCAAGGGTATTTCCCTGTCCCCAGACGACCTGCTTGTCAGTTTTGATGTAGTTTCCTTATTCACCAAGGTTCCTGTACCTGACACCATTGCAATCATTGAAGACTTGGTTCATCAAGGACTAAACACTGAGGTACCCCCCCTGGTGAGACACTGTTTAACCAATACATACTTCACTTGGAATGGAACTTTCTACAAACAAACTGAGGGCACCCCAATGGGCTCCCCCCTTTCTCCAGTTATAGCTAACATTTTCATGGAGAAATTTGAGACTGACGCCATCCAGACTGCCACTCTGCGCCCAACCTTATGGAAGAGGTACGTGGATGACACTTTTGTCATCTGGCCACATGGCCGGCCTGCTCTAGACCAATTCTTCGACCACATCAATTCCATACACCCAGCCATCAGATTTACCATGGAAGTCGAAATAGATGGCAAGATACCTTTTTTGGATGTCCTAATTAAAAAGAGACCTGATGGTTCAATGAGCCACTCTGTCTACAGGAAAGCTACCCATACGGATGCTTATCTGAAACCGGATTCCCACCACCATCCATCACAGAAGAATTCTCTCATCAAGACTCTGTATCATAGAGCCCAATGCATATCCGACCAGGAACACATAAGCAGTGAACTCAAGCACGTACACCAAGCTCTTAGGGCTAATGGTTACTCCGACTATACAATCCGCAAAGCTATCACTCAAACCATGAAGAAGAACCCTCTTGAGGAGCCTTTCAAAACCATCACTTTACCCTACATTGCGGGGATCACAAAAAAGATCTCCAAAATCTTGAATAAACACAAGATCTAGGTCCGTTTCAACACATTACATAAAATCCGTGATCTGGTTCCGTCTGTAAAAGATGTGATTCCGGACATACAATACCCTGGTGTCTACAAACTAACTTGCCTCTGTGGTAGTAGTTACATTGGAGAAACCAAACGCCATGTCTCGGACCGCATTCGTGAACACAAAGCAGACCTTAAACACGGTAGGACCAACACCTCGGCCGTGGCAGATCATTGTTCCAATTCAGTAGGCTCACATGCCATTGACTTTTCCAAGACAGAGGTTCTTTGTAAGCCATCTGGCTACCATGAGAGATTCGTTCATGAGGCTATCCACATATACAAGCACAGAGACAATTTCAACCGAGAAGATGGATTCTATCTTAGCAATCATTGGAAAGATTTGATAAACCATTTCAGGTCTTAATTGATTGTTCACGCTTACAGTGGCTTTCAGACAGCATACATTATAAAAAATTTCGTCTCCCCCCTCCTCTTTTCAGAATATAGATGGACTAGTCCTAAATAAACTGCCAAATCGTTGCGCGTGGCGCTAACGTTTTTTTTTATAAATAAATAAATGCGCCGTTTAAAAATAAATTTATGCAAACCAACACACCTGAAGACGACCATTTGAGTTATGGTCGAAACGTCGTGAGAATTTTTTATTGTTTTATATATATTTTATTATTTTGTTGTTTCCCTTCAACGTGACTTTACCGAAAAAACTAAGAATAACAATTCAAAGATGTTTCATTTTAAAACTTCAAAACGGAGCAGGGGGTACTTGCGTGAATGCGTCCTTCGTGTGCAAATGTTGTGACTTTCCTGGCCTGAAGGCCGTCAATGTGTTGGACCCTTATTGGTGCACAGCGTCTCAACAACAGCAGTGGGGTTTGCTTCAACCGATAGGTACGGACATCCAGACGTGAATCAGCAAGGACCATTTCTAGTCCGAGTTAGACAAAATCTACGTCAATACGTAAGACAAAACTACAATTCGTGTTGTAGAGAATGTACCTCCTCCTATACGTGTAACTTTTAAGTGGTATGCCTTGTAACTGATTAATGATCCGAGCGTGCTCCCTATTGCAAAGACGATGAGTTGCTCCAGAGGCAGATGCTTCGTGAAACACAAAAGTACCCTTTGACCCGTATCACAAGAACAACGGGTCTCACCTGAGTTCTCTGTACAGGTTACTTCCAAACAAACACACACACTTTGTCCTAACATCACTTATTCAATCTAGATTTGAACACTTAATCAATGTTTGACCCTCATAGACAAAATGTTACATGTACACGCACAATCAGACAAGTATTCATTCTTAATTATTGACAGACATATTAACAAAATTGAATTACTGCAGTGAAAAGCCTGCATCAGGTTACATCGTATTAACAAGAATATATTTTAAAAATACGCACGGTCTGCTTAACAGTGGATGTAAAACAAACTATTGTAGTGTCATTCAAAACGAGTAGGCCATTGCATGCTGGCGAATTCTAAACATTAGCGACAAATTACAAAACTGAGATGAAACATCAATCATCGCCCCCTACTGACAGCCTCTTGTTCACATACTCTTTGGTTCTTTCAGTAAAGTCACGTAGGTAGACAAAATAATAATAGATCACGACGTTTCGATCGTAACACAAGCGGTCGTCCTCAGGCGGAAAAAATAAATGCAGGCTGGTGCAGGGCCACCACCCTGTGCCACACAGGGGCAGCTGCTACTTGGGGATGCTCTTCGAGTGTTTCAGACGAGGTACAAAACTCCGAGTTGCCGAGGCGATTAAGCAAGCACCGAGTAAATGCAATTATTATGATAACATAGTGAATGCTTGGGGGCTTCTTTGCTCTCGCTCCTGGTCAGAGATCTCCCCAACCCACAGGTCCACAAAGACTGGCCGCCCTTACTCTGCAGGTTGAACCTAGCAACTGAGTGCCCAACTTTACGTTCTTGTCATTAAAGGCCTGTGACAAAGGTGCATCTATTGTAGCGACATCGTCTCTGGCTTACACATCTACCGGGTCTCCACTTGACTTTGTATTGTCTCGGAGGAAGTCCACCCACACCTCCACTTCCACAAACTGCTGGGAGTTGCCTCGCTCTGCCTCACAGTCAGAATTCTCCTCCTGCTTCACGTTGCCTCCATCGATGTGAAGGTCCCATTTTGGAGTTGAATCTTCATCTTCACATTTTACCTTCACTTCTTTGCTCTTCACCATCACCTCTTCACATTTCACCATCAACTCTTCATATTTCACCTCGGTTCCTTTACAGTGGACATAGTGGACAGCGTGCTCCCTGCCCTGCTCCACGTCGTGCGTCAGCTGTACAGCAGCTGCAAGGAGGCCATCGGCTCCACCGTGCCGCTGAACACCCCGCACATCGCCGTGCGTCTCCGGCGTTTCGTACGTCGCAGAGTTGAGTGAGCAACATCCATCGTCGTCGTCATCACCATCAGCCACGGTCAATCCACGAGCGGGTAGAGACCTCCCCGTGCCGTCGCCACCTCCCACGATGCCGCTGTGCGGTGATCCACCCAGCGCCTGACACGTGGAGCGATTTCATTGCTTCGTCTCCCCACTTGGCATCCTCTCGGGTGACCCCCTCGCCGCCCATCGGCATCACTCGCCCCCTTCGCGCCCTCCACCGTCACCCTCAACTCCACCCGCGGTGGTTTCAACAGCCTGGTTGGGCACTGGAACGGTATCCCGGACAGTGCCGGATCAAGCTCGTGCGGGTCCTGTGGCATATATTATAAAGGTGCCCAAAATAAAATAACACAATTATTAAAACGCAAAGTTTACACATCTACCGGGTCACCACTTGACTTTGTATTGTCTCGGAGGAAGTCCACCCACACCTCCACTTCCACAAACTGCTGGGAGTTGCCTCGCTCTGCCTCACAGTCAGAATTCTCCTCCTGCTTCACGTTGCCTCCATCGATGTGAAGGTCCCATTTTAGAGTTGAATCTTCATCTTCATATTTCACCTTCACTTCTTGGCTCTTCACCATCACTTCTTCACATTTCACCTTCACTTCTTCGCTCTTCACCATCACTTCTTCCCTCTTCACCATCACCTCTTCATATTTCACCTCGATACCTTTAAAAGTGTCCAAGCTGTGATTTTCTTCCGGTTCTTGTTTCATGAGGGATGGGCTTATTGTGGCACTTTGACTTTCACAAGCTGATTTCAGACTCCACTCCTTGTGGATCTTCTGATGCTTCTGTGTTCTCTGGTGTACTTGAAGATGTTGTTGCTGTGAAAACGCCTTCCCACACACAGTGCACTTGAAGGGTTTCTCTCCCATGTGTGTTCTCTGGTGTCTGACGATTTGATGAACGTGCAAACGCCATCCCGCATAGAGTGCACCTGAAGGGTTTCTCTCCTGTGTGTGTTCTCTGGTGTACTTTAAGATGTGGCAACTGTGCAAACATCATCCCGCACAGAGTGCACCTGAAGGGTTTCTCTCCCGTGTGTGTTCTCTCGTGTATTTGAAGATGTGACACATGTACAAACGCCATCCCGCACAGAATGCACCTGAAGGGTTTCTCTCCTGTGTGTGTTCTCTGGTGTAATTTAAGATGTGGTGACTGTGCAAACGCCTTCCCACACACAGTGCACTTGAAGGGTTTCTCTCCTGTGTGTGTTCTCTGGTGTTTTACAAGAACAGATGACTGTGAAAATGCCTTCCCACACACAGTGCACTTGAAGGGTTTCTCTCCTGTGTGTGTTCTCTGGTGGGTCTGAAGAACTGATGGCCATGCAAATGCCTTCCCACACACAGTGTACTTGAAGGGTTTCACTCCTGTGTGTGTTCTCTGGTGGGTCTGAAGAACTGATGGCCATGCAAATGCCTTCCCACACACAGTTCACTTGAAGGGTTTCTCTCCCGTGTGTGTTCTCTGGTGTTTTTTCAGAGCAGATGAATTTGCAAACGCCTTCCCACACTCAGTGCACTTGAAGGGTTTCTCTCCCGTGTGTGTTCTCTGGTGTCTTTTAAGATTATGTGACTGTGAAAATGCCTCCCCACACACACTGCACTTGAAGGGTTTCTCTCCCGTGTGTGTTCGCTGGTGTCTTTTAAGAGCAAATGACTGTGAAAATTCCTCCCCACACACACTGCACTTGAAGGGTTTCTCTCCCGTGTGTGTTCTCTGGTGTCTTTTAAGAGCAGATGACGGTGAAAATGCCTTGTCACACACACTGCACTTGAAGGGTTTCTCTCCTGTGCGAGTTCTCTGGTGCTGTGTCAAATTTCCAGTCCGATCCGGTGAGTGCCTTTGCTCCATCAGACCAGCGTCAGCTGCAGACAGAAAAAAATAATATCCACACCATCTACACGTCAGTATCGAGGCACAGAGGAATGCATATATACACAGTAACACGTGACTTACACGTCTATACGTATTCATATATTCATGATGCAGTGAAAAAGTTTCCCAAATTCCTCACACGGGCTGTGATGGCACGCAATGAGAGGGCAAATGTCATAAACGTGCCTGGAAGCCCTCGTATCTTCAAAATGAATGTTCACCCAAAACTCAAAGTACACAATTTCGGCTGTCTGGCTACAAAAGGAATATTTATAAGAGCTAAATTCAGCTGACATAGCAAAGGGTGTTGAAAACAATACGATTTGTGTTATGCAGAAATGCATAAATTAATGTTAAATCGCAACTTAGAGGTGTGAAGCCAGGCTCAGATGTCCTTAAATGCTGGGATGAACAGTTCCGACTTCAGCTGCATGTGTGTGCTGTGTTCACCTCCTGTTTCCATTCTTACAAAGAGTTCCAGAGGAAAACAAAAAGAAACTATTGTTTTGATATAACTTCCGTGTTCAACAGAGTTAATAGACGTTACTGCAAACACAAACTTTACACTGTCACACACTGGCGCTGGCGTGTCCAGAATCATGCCTGGCCACCGTCATCTGCTCAGCATTAATGCTTTCTCACTCCACCAAGTAATTAATCGAGGATCAATGAACATAGCCGAGGCTAACTGTAGTTTGCGTGTCTCTCTCCGTGGTGAGATGTTAACTACCTCACCAGGTGTACAGGAAGTCGTGGGTTCGATCCCGACCCTGACGGCTGCTGTGTATTTGGAGTTTGCGCGTCTCTCCGTATAGCGTCTTTGACCGATAAACATTGACACACGTATTCTTGGTTCTTTCAGTAAAGTTACGTAGGCAGAAAATAACAATAACAGATAATACAATTACATTAAATAAAGACCACTTTTGTTGCGATCAAAATGTGGGTTTTTTTTGCTTTATTTACTATTTTTTATTGTTATTTTTATTTTCTATCTACGTGACTTTACCGAAAGAACCAAGAATATTAATTCCTGCAGTCACCAAAGTTTTAAGTCAAAACATTCACACACGTTGACAAAGCCTCACCTTGTGTTGTTGTGGGCAGGTCGCTTCTGATAACAAGAGCGGTATAGCAGCTCAAGCGGGCTTGGCCTGCTAACAAAAGAAAATAAAAACTGCGTGAATATTTACAATAAAACAAAGTTACAAAGTAACGAGCCGGGTGAAGACAAATTAAACTTAAGCGAGATAATTAAAGTGAACGCAATCAGGCGAGGGCAGGAGGCAAGGCCCCGCGTGGCTAGGCCCCGCGTTGTAAAGTTCCAACCTGGACGTCGATTCCTATGCTCGCTGCTACTCAACTGACATCCCTACGAGAGAGAGGCTCTACCTTGGTAAACAACAACCACGACCACCACCACTGCAATGATTGGTTCTTTCGGTAAAGTCACGAAAGCTTTAAATCGAAATTTAACCGCCTCTACGGGGAGGGATTCCACACATCCTTAAGATCATTCAACAGACTTCGGGATAAGAAGGCTCAACTAATCGAGTCTCTCACCTTTCTGAAGAGATGCCGCGACTCTAAGGCTCTTTGTTCCTCTCACACAGCTTAAAAGCCGTGATCTGAACGTGGCTCTCTCACTCCAGCGCTGTCCTACCAGACAGTCTCGCTCCCTTCACCTGATGAAGGCCGCTTGTGTTGTGGCCGAAACGTCGTGAGAATATTATTGTGTTATTTTATTTTATCAATTTATTATTTTATTCTCATTCTACGTGACTTTACCGAAAGAACCAAAGAAGAGGTGAGGATTTATTGAAGTCTTTCATGGAGTTTGCTCAAGAAAAAAGTCTACCTATGGATAAACTTCTCTCAGTGTGTACTGATGGTGCTCCGTGTATGGTGGGGAAAAACAAAGGATTTGTGGTGCTTCTCCGTGAACATGAAAATAGACCCATCCTAAGTTTCCATTGCATTATACACCAGGAGGCACTTTGTGCTCAGATGTGTGACAGGCAGTTTGGCGAAGTGATGTCGCTGGTCATTCGTGTGATCAACTTTATTGTTGCCCGAGCCTTAAATGATCGCCAGTTTAAAACACTGCTGGATGAAGTTGTAAATAACTATCCTGGTCTGCTTTTGCACAGCAATGTGCGTTGGTTGTCAAGAGGGAAGGTGCTTAGCCGTTTTGCGGCTTGCCTGAACGAAATCCGGACTTTCCTTGAAATGAAAGGCGTCGGGCATCCTGAGCTAGCCGACACCGAGTGGCTCCTCAAGTTTTACTATCTCGTAGATCTGACTGAACATCTGAACCAGCTCAACGTGAAAATGCAAGGCATTGGAAATACAGTGTTATCCCTTCAACAAGCTGTATTTGCTTTTGAAAACAAGCTGGAGCTTTTCATCACGGATCTTGAAACAGGTCGTTTACTACATTTTGGAAAACTGAGCCAATTTAAAGATGCATGCACAGCAAGTGAGCCCATTCAAAACCTTGATCTCCACCAGCTAGCTGGCTGCACATCCAGTCTCCTACAGTCCTTCAAAGCACGCTTTGGAGAATTTCGTGAGCACACTCGTCTTTTTAAGTTCATCACCCATCCAAACGAGTGTTCACTGAACACAGCCGACCTGAATTACATCCCTGGTGTCTCCGTCAGAGATTTTGAAGCAGAAGTGGCTGACCTGAAGGCCTCAGACATGTGGGTGAATAAGTTCAAGTCACTGAATGAAGATTTGGAAAGAATCACACGACAGAAAGCGGAGTTGGCGAGCAAGCACATGTGGACAGAAATGAAAAAACTCCAACCCGAAGACCAGCTGATTCTCAAAACTTGGAACGCGCTTCCTGTCACATACCACACACTGCAGCGTGTGAGTATTGCTGTATTGACCATGTTTGGATCTACGTATGCATGTGAGCAGTCATTCTCACATCTTAAAAACATCAAGTCCAACCTACGATCACGTTTAACGGATGAAAGCCTCAACGCTTGCATGAAGCTTAACCTCACCAAGTACCAACCCGACTACAAAGACATCAGCAAATCCATGCAGCACCAGAAGTCGCATTAATGGTGAGTGTTATAACAACATTATTTAAAAGAATAAATTCAGAGGCTTATTATACTGACATTTAGTTGAATTCACTTTTAAAATATATTATATGGCTCTCACTGAAATAAATTTCCAATTTTTTTGCTTTCATGGCTCTCTTAGTCAAAAAGGTTCCCGACCCCTGATTTAGAGAGAGTCTGGCTGTTGAACCGGACGCCATCGGTTGGCAACACGCTCTGACATTGCAGTTGCACCGAGTTCGCCAGACCGAGTGTCGTGCACTCACACGCAGAATGTCACCCCTGTCACCACCCCCCCTGGCTCCGCCTCTGGATCGTGGTATATGCAAATCTTGGCCATACGCACAAGACACCGGGGTCAGCCCTTACCACAGCCACCGCGTCTCCCCCGCCTGCAGGCCCAGACTTGATTGGCCAGTGGGACGTGCTGCTGGGTGGGCGGCGAATCTCAAGGCCCGTGCGGCGCACGGAAGGGTGGCGTGGCCAACTCCATTCCCGGTTGCCGCCTTTGTCTCCCCATGCCGAGTAGACCCAGGGGAGACCCAGGACCGGGACGAACAGAATCCCTCACTCGTGTTAGCCGTGGCTGGGAATGTAACTGGGGTAGCTGGGGTACATCGTGCAGTTGTCTCGCTACTGCACCCACCACTCCCCCCCATAATAGATACACACAAGTATCCCTTGTACAGCATTAACACACTTTAGGGGGAAGTGCCGTTGTCGAGTGGCGCCGATGAAGGCCGGCACATCACACGAGGGGGTGGGTGGCCAGCACCACGCCCGGCCGCCTTTATCTCCCGAGTGGTAATATACCCCTGCATACACACACACACAACAACAACCTCGTTGGACATGTTTGTTTTGTTGTAGTACTGATGGCCTTAATCTAAGTTTTTGTGGTCGTTGTTGTTGTTGTTTGACTTGCATCCCACTGTGAGTTTTTGCACACAGCGTTGGTGGTGCACGGTGCTTTTTTTTCAGGAATATTTTTGCTGTTTTTTTTTCTCCATGGATTTTCTGTTTTGCACAAAGTCACACACAAAGTAGTCACTTGAAGATGTTTTTCTTGTTCGTGTTTTATTTTTTTTGTTTGTTGTGGTTGCACTCCGATTCAAGAGCCGGATGGCTCACAGGGCTACACTCTTTGGTTCTATTCGGTAAAGTCACGTAGGTAAAAAATAAAACAACAAAAATCACGACGTTTCGGCCACAACACAAGCGACCTTCAGGTGTGGCCGAAACGTGATTTTTGTTTTATTTTTTACCTACGTGACTTTACCGAATAGAACCAAAGAGTAGTCAGGAAAGCTTTAAATCTAGAATTCACAAGGCTATACCAAAATAAACTGAAACTGAATAAAACTGAACTGATGACGACCGTTTGTGTTATGGTCGAAACGTCGTGAGAATTTTTATTGTTTCATATATATTTTATTGTTTCCCTTCAACGTGACTTTACCGAAAGAGCTAAGAATATGAACCGAACCTACTATTGAAGGCACCGCTTTGTCCGATGCCCAATTCGTGTTCGCCCCCTGGCGGACTGAATGTGAAACCACTGGCAGGCAGTCGGTGCGCCCTCTCACACTTAAGTGGAAATTCCACACTCGCGCGGCAGGGACGAGTGTTTCAAAAAGGACAAACGCCGTTGACCTCTCACCAAGTCGTTTTTTTTTGTATCGACGCCGATGATGGCTGCCCGCGACGATTGAACCGTCCACGTGACGATCGAGACGCAGTCCCCGTGTCAGTCGCTGATGGATCAATTCGGGTGCGCATCGGCTTGGTGGTGTTCTGATGCGGTTGTCGATGAAACAGGTGTCTTCCGAGGAACGCCAAAGCCAGGGAGGTTGCCGTGTTTTGGGGTTTTTGAACGAGTTTGTTTTTTTATTCTGGACGTCCGCGCTAATAATGATTGTGATGGTTTTTTTTTCCTGCATGCCGCTCGTCCGGCCCGCGTGAAGACTGGAAGAATTTCGATTTAAAGCTTTCGTGACTGCAAGGATTCATCCTCTTTGGTTCTTTCGGTAAAGTCACCACGTAGAATGAGAATAAAATAATAAATTAATTAAATAAAATAACACAATGTTCATTGAAGCTCTGTCGTCCCGACAGGTCTGTTCCTTTCACCTGAAGAGGGCCACTTGTGTTGTGGCCCGAAACGTCGTGAGAATTTTATCGTGTTATTTTATTAATTTATTACTTTATTCTCATTCTACGTGGTGACTTTACCGAAAGAACCAAAGAAGGTGAAGCCTGGAAGATTTTGTTGTTTGTCTGGGCGACCGTCCGCGTGGCGAGCACAGGGCTGTTTGTTTCGCCCGCCCTCCTGCAGCCTCTTGACAGGGCAATGTGGATGCCCTGAATGCGCGTGGAGTTATTCACGTCCCCGGGATCTAGTGTGCCTGCGCCGGTGGCCTTTATCCGCCCAAAAGAAATCGAGCTCATCTCCTTTGGTTCTTTCGGTAAAGTCACCGCCACGTAGAATGAGAATAAAATAATAAAATAACACAATAAAATTCTCACGACGTTTCGGCCACAACGCAAGCGGCCGTCTTCAGGTGAAAGGTACAGAACTGTCGGGACGACAGAGCTTCAATGGAGCTTTCACCTGAAGACGGCCGCTTGCGCTGTGGCCAAAACGTCGTGAGAATTTTATTATTTTATTATTCTATTCTCATTCTACGTGGTGACTTTACCGAAAGAACCAAAGAAGATGAATCCTTGCAGTCACGAAAGCTTCAAATCGAAAAATCGAGCTCAGTTAATTGCATCGTCGCACCGCAAATCGACGGCGTGCTGTAGTGTCTCCATCGTTACAATTCGCCGTGCGCCTGCGACCGTAATGATTTGCTATTATGGACCCGTATCTCATGGGTGGGTGAATTAATCGCATCCTTTCAAATACTCTCCCTTGGTTTAATTCTGTTATGGAATGTTGGCCGATGGTTGGTTGAGGATAGTGATGGAATGACAGCCAAGGAATGGAATGCGGCCAATAGGATGCCCATCGAGACGACGGGATGATATCAGCTGATGAGTATCACCTGCAGGTACTGGGTGGATTAATACTTTTCGGGATCTCGGGAGATAGTGAGAGCTTTTTGAGAACCTCATCCAGCAGTGGATTGACCATGGATTCTGATGATGGCACTGGACCACTCAGCAACTGTCGGTACAAAGGCACAATCAATGTTGAAGGCCTCTTTTTATCTGTGTTTCACAAAGCCAAGATAATATAACACATCTGTTCCATTTTTCGATTTAAAGCTTTCGTGACTGCAGGGATTCATATTCTTGGTTCTTTCGGTAAAGTCACCACCACTTAGAAGAGAAACAATAAAATAATAAAAATATAAAACAATACAATTCTCACGTTTCGACTGCAACACAAGAAGCAATCATCATCAGGTGTGAAAACCACAGCAATATTTTTTTTCAAATTTTCTTGTGTGAAAACCACAGCAATAATTTTTTTGAAATTTTCTTGCTGTGGTTTTCACACCTGATGATTGCTTCTTGTGTTGCAGTCGAAACGTCGTGAGAATTTTATTGTTTTATATTTTTATTATTTTATTGTTTCCCTTCTACGAGGTGACTTTACCGAAAAAACCAAGAATACTCATCTGTTCCAGTTATCGACGTCACTGATGATTTGAGATTAGAATGTATATGCTCTGAACCCTCAGCCCTGTTCACAAAAATGTAATGCTGCTTTGGTTAATTCATGAGAACCAGACAGGAGTTAATTAAGGGTAGACACTCGGATAGTAATACAAGAATGGTTATGACAAGAATGTTTATTAACTCAATTATAATTGCCCAAACGTCGTAGCATTGAAATGGTTGTGGTGGCTTTTGAATAGTGAAAAACTCCTTTTAAAAAAGTTTTATTTTAAAGTGCACTAAAAAGTAAAGAACTCGATTGGACAACGGGAAGTGGACGATATCTTGAGTACAAGATTTGACCACGACATCAAACAGAGGAATGAAGTTGAATAACTTTTTTGTCACAACTTCATTCAACTCACCGTCGAGAAGTACGTCAATGATGCGGCGCCTGCTCACACATCAACGCTTACTTGAATTAATTGGTTATTTTATGAATCAATCTTCAATATACAACTTTTGTTTGTGTGGAGTGAGGGTGCCCGTAACTCGTTCACATGGAGCAGGCGAGGCGATTCCACAGTTTAGGGACCGCGGCGTTTTTGACCTACACACAAATATATATGCATAATAAGGCGTCCATACAAAATGTTAATCACTTAAAGGGAGCCAATTAATTGGTTAATTGATGCCGATTTTGATACAGGCATGCATTGTCACCGGATCTGAGTACGTGTGCAAAATATGGAATTGATTGGACGACGGGAAGTGGATGAAATCTTTATCACAACATTTGACCACGACAGAGGAATCAAGTTAAGTAAAGCCATTTTGAACGCGAATGAGAAATCTCCCCCCACCCTCCCCCGATGACGCGCGAGCGTTGCTAGGGGCAACCCCCGGGCAGCTTTAGCGGCGCAAGGAAATACTTAAATAATGCGAAATAGCACTAAATTGTTAATTTAACAACTTTTAAAGTTTACGGATGGGAAAACAGAATGGCGCTGGCTCACCACGGGGCTTACGGTGTGGTACCCGGCTACTTTTTTAAAAGTAAACTCCACGATTCGCGAGCAAATGTTAATTGGTTATTTTATGAATCAATCTTCAATATACAACTTTTGTTTGTGTGGAGTGAGGGTGCCCGTAACTCGTTCACATGGAGCAGGCGAGGCGATTCCACAGTTTAGGGACCGCGGCGTTTTTGACCTACACACAAATATATATGCATAATAAGGCGTCCATACAAAATGTTAATCACTTAAAGGGAGCCAATTAATTGGTTAATTGATGCCGATTTTGATACAGGCATGCATTGTCACCGGATCTGAGTACGTGTGCAAAATATGGAATTGATTGGACGACGGGAAGTGGATGAAATCTTTATCACAACATTTGACCACGACAGAGGAATCAAGTTAAGTAAAACCATTTTGAACGCGAATGAGAAATCTCCCCCCACCCTCCCCCGATGACGCGCGAGCGTTGCTAGGGGCAACCCCCGGGCAGCTTTAGCGGCGCAAGGAAATACTTAAATAATGCGAAATAGCACTAAATTGTTAATTTAACAACTTTTAAAGTTTACGGATGGGAAAACAGAATGGCGCTGGCTCACCACGGGGCTTACGGTGTGGTACCCGGCTACTTTTTTAAAAGTAAACTCCACGATTCGCGAGCAAATGTGCGTCCACACAGAGACAGACAGACGGACACACAGAAAAAATGCCTTTTATAGGTAAGAAAAGAAAAACGATGACGAGACTCAATATGTGAAGAACACGGGATTTATTCGGTTCACAAGTCAACGGATATAACTTCAAAACACTTTTATCGGTCATCTTTTTCTCGAGACAGCGTTCCCGTGGGATTATTTCCAAGTCGATAGACGACACCTTTTTTTTACTCATCCTGGCAGACACACACACAGACACACGCCTCTGTCTGTGTGTGTGACTGTCTGTGAGTATGTCTGTGTGTTTCTATATGTGTGTGTCTGTGTGTGTCTATGTGTCTGTGTGTGTGCCTATGTGTCTCTGTGTGTGTCTGTGTCTCTGTGTGTGTCTATGTGTCTTGTGTGTGTCTGTGTCTATGTATCTCTGCGTGTGTCTGTCTTGGTGTGTTTGTCTATGTGTCTGTGTCTATGTGTCTCTGTGTGTCTATGTGTCTGTGAGTATGTCTGTGTGTCTGTTTGTGTATTTCTATGTGTGTGTCTGTGTGTCTACGTGCTCTGCATGTGCCTATGTGTCTTTGTGTGTCTGTGTCTCTGCCTGTGTCTATGTGTCTTGTGTGTGTCTGTGTCTATGTATCTCTGCGTGTGTCTGTCTTTGCGTGTGTTTGTCTGTGTCTCTGTGTGTGTCTATGTGTCTCTGTGTGTGTCTATGTGTCTGCGTGTGTCTATGTGTCTGTGTGTCTATGTGTATGTGTCTACAGTGACACGCGGTGGTGGTAGTGATGGCGGTAGTGGTGGCGGCCGTGTGGTGCGTGTCGAACTTCTTTCACGCTGTACGTATCGTAAACATCGCCACAGGGGAGATTAAGGTGGCTGCGGGTGCTGGCGATGATTACTGGGCGCCCCCCTGCCCGCCTACGCCGCTAAACGTCGCTCGCCAGTCTGTTCCAAGCTATGGGGTAGGGGGAGCGAGATAGAGAGGGGGGGGGGTGGTGGTGGTGGTAGACCTTTGTCTTGCGGCGTGTAAATATTGTTGCGTGCGTGCGGGGTTTGTCCATGTGGTGGCGGTAATGGTGAGTCGAGCAAAAGCGGTGAAAGTTTTTGGGGTCGCTCCGAGCTCACCCTGTCACCCATCGCTCTCGAGCTCCCTCCTAGGGGAGGATGACGAGGTTGACGAGGTTGACGAGGTTGATGATCCTCATCGTTTGTGGTTGTGAATGCAGAAATAAACATCAGAATCTGGTGGTTTCATTCTGACCTCCGATCCTGGTCAGCAATTGAACGTCGGGAAACCCTCGCGCCGAGGGGCCCCACTAGTGGGCGTGGCCGTGCCCCACCAGTGGGCGTGGCAGTGCCCCCACCAGTGGGCGTGGCCGTGCCCCCATCACGTGGCGTGTGTAGTGACGGCAGCTACGCTCGGAGTGGCTGGATAATAAAGCTTGAAACGCACAGCAAACCACGTGGCCTCGGTGACACGCGATGCGAAGAGGACAGGCAGCCTATACAAAGACAAAGGCACCCCCAGTAGCCTCAGCACACTTTTGTGGCAAGTTCTGTTGGGAGTAGCAATTAAGGGCAGCACTGTAGGGCACTCCGGGGTGGGGAGATAGGGGGGTGGACAGCACCACAGGCCATCAGCCAGCTGCAGAAACATTCCCCTCCTCCACTCATCTCACTCACCCAGTCACCCCTCCACTCACCCCTCCACTCACCCCACCACTCATCTCACTCACCCCTCCATTCATCTCACTCACCCAGTCACCCCATTCACCCCCCCACTCACCCCTCCACTCATCTCACTCACCCCTCCACTCACCCCTCCACTCATCTCACTCACCCCTCCACTCACTCCTCCACTCATCTCACTCACCCATCCACTCACCCCTCCACTCACCCCTCCACTCACCCCTCCGCTCACCCCTCCACTCATCTCACTCACCCAGTTACCCACTCACCCCTCCACTCACCCCTCCGCTCACCCCTCCGCTCACCCCTCCACTCATCTCACTCACCCCTCCACTCACCACTCCGCTCACCCCTCCGCTCACCCATCCACTCACCCCACTCACCCCTCCACTCATCTTACTCACCCAGTCACCCACTCACCCCTCCACTCACCCCTCCGCTCACCCTCCGCTCACCCCTCCGCTCACCCCTCCGCTCACCCCTCTACTCATCTCACTCACCCCTCCACTCACCCCTCCGCTCACCCCTCCGCTCACCCCTCCACTCATCTCACTCACCCCTCCACTCACCCCTCCACTGATCTCACTCACCCCTCCACTCACCCCTCCACTCACGCCTCCGCTCACCCCTCCGCTCACCCCTCCACTCATCTCACTCACCCCTCCACTCACCCCACTCACCCCTCCGCTCATCTCACTCACCCCTCCACTCACCCCACTCACCCCTCCACTCATCTCACTCACCCAGTCACCCACTCACCCCTCCACTTATCCCACTCACCCCTCCACTCACCCCACTCACCCCTCCACTCATCTCACTCACCCACTCACCCCTCCACTCACCCCACCACTCACCCCTCCACTCATCTCACTCACTCACCCCTCCACTCACCCCACTCACCCCTCCATTCATCTCACTCACCCAGTCACCCACTCACCCCTCCACTCACCCCACTCACCCCTCCACTCATCTCACTCACCCACTCACCCCTCCGCTCACCCCTCCGCTCACCCCTCCACTCATCTCACTCACCCCTCCGCTCACCCCTCCGCTCACCCCTCCACTCACCCCTCCGCTCACCCCACCACTCATCTCACTCCGCTCACCGCCCAGCCCCCCAGTAGCCCGAGCTGCTGCTGCTGGGGGGCGTTGTCCCCCAGCGCCGCGTTGGCCCTCAGCAGGAACCTCGTGCGGTGACGCCGCCTCTCCCCCCCCCCTCCCTCCCCTGCCAGCAGCGCCCTCCTGCACCACCACCTCGTCCGCCTCCTCCTCCTCCGCGTAGGCCGCTGCCAGCAGCAGCTCCGCAATGCCTCCCACCGTGTCGCCGTCCCTCAGGGCCCTCCCCGGGGGGGTCGCCCCCCCCCCCCACCGCCCCCCCCGCCGCGTGGATCCGCGCCGAGCGGCGCACCGGCGTCACGAGCCGCGGCCGCGAGGGGGGGGCTGCCGGCGCTGCGGTGGAAGGGGGGGCCGTGATGTTAGGGGGGGCAGCCAGGGTGGTGGTGGTGGTGCAGGAGATGTTGGCGGCTGGGGTGGTGGTGGTGCAGGAGATGTGGGCGACTGGGGTGGTGGTGCAGGAGATGTGGGCGGCTGGGGTGGTGGTGGTGCAGGAGGTGTGGGCGGCTGGGGTGGTGGTGGTGCAGGAGATGTGGGCGGCTGGGGTGGTGGTGCAGGAGGTGTGGGCGGCTGGGGTGGTGGTGGTGCAGGAGATGTGGGCGGCTGGGGTGGTGGTGGTGCAGGAGGTGTGGGCAGCTGGGGTGGTGGTGGTGCAGGAGATGTGGGCGGCTGGGGTGGTGGTGCAGGAGATGTGGGCGGCTAGGGTGGTGGTGCAGGAGATGTGGGCGGCTGGGGTGGTGGTGCAGGAGATGTGGGCGGCTGGGGTGGTGGTGGTGGTGCAGGTGTGGGCAGCTGGGGTGGTGGTGCAGGAGGTGTGGGCGGCTGGGGTGGTGGTGGTGCAGGAGGTGTGGGCGGCTGGGGTGGTGGTGGTGGTGGTGCAGGAGGTGTGGGCGGCTGCAGTCACGAAAGCTTTAAATAAAAAATGTTCGACTTTAAATTTAAAAAAAAATTCGACTAAATTAAATTAAAAACTTAAAACATTTTTCGACTTAAATAAATTAAAACAAATTAAAAAAAAATTTCGCCCTCAAAATCACTCGAACCTTGGGCAGCTGAGGCGCGCGAGTTCACTTCGTCCATCGTAGACATCGCCGGAGAAGTTGTTGTTGTGCTGTTGTTTAGTCGTCGTTGTATAGCTGTTGTATAGTCGTTGTTTATTTGTAGTTTAATGTTTAAAGTGGTAAAGTTAAATGGTTAAAGTCGCAGCCTAAGTGGAGGCCTTCGAGGCGGCCATCGACAAATTCTGAAATTTCGCGACCCTTGCCCCCTGAACTTGCCTCCGATTGGCTGCGGGAGAGGACATACACACACGAGTGTACACCATCACACCATCACACACAGTGCACACCACCACACTATCACACATACAGAGTGCACACCACCACACTATCACACACACAGAGTGTACATCACCACACCATCACACACACACACCTCACGCTTTCTCTCTGTTTAAACGTGAAAACTCTTAAACTCTTAAAACACCAACCCTTAAACACTAACCCTTAAAAGCCAACTCTTAAACACCAACCCTTAAACGCCAACCCTTAAACACCAACCCTTAAACACCAACCCTTAAACACCAACCTTTAAACACTACCCTTAAACACCAACCCTTAAACACCAACCCTTAAACACCAACCCTTAAACACCAACCCTTAAACACCAAGCCTTAAACACAAACCCTTAAACATCAACCCTTAAACGCAAACCCGTAAAAGCCAACCCATAAACGCCAACCCTTAAACACCAAACCTTAAGAAGCAACCTTTAAACACCAACCCTTAAACGCCAACCTTTAAACACCAACCCTTAAACGCCAACCTTTAAACACCAACCCTTAAACGCCAACCTTTAAACACCAACCCTTAAACGCCAACCTTTAAACGCCAACCCTTAAAGGCAAATGTTAGGGTCGCCGGCCCCCGGGATCTCCCCTGCCTGCGACCCTGTCCGCGAAGTACCGACGCTCCCAGACTCTCCACTAGTGTGGGAGCTGCCGCCGCCGCACTCCTCCCCTGGCGGGGAAAGGTCGTCGCGCCCCTGTTCCCCCCCCTGTGCCGTCCCCCCCCGAGTCCGGGTCTCCTGCCGGTGGGGCATCCCACTCGACCTCCCTGGGACCCGCTAGCGCTTCGCCGGCACCCAAACGCGACGCTCCCCGCCCGCGCAGTCCCACGCACCAATCACACGCGGGTAACAGGGGGTCAAAGGTCGGAGGGTAAGCGACGTCGTTCGTGCTCACTCCGACGCTTGGGGGGATTGGTTTAAACGGGTTTAAAGGGCTATGCGATGGGCATGCGTGCGAGACGGGTATCCGCTCGCAACGTGGGAGTCCGCAGCCGACGGTTCGTAGCGCACACAATCCACGCGGCGCCGCTCCACACACGCGGCGACCACCGAGAACAGCAAGCGAACCCACGCTTCCACTCTCTTTCCACACCCTCGCAAAAACCACCACACCAGTCTGTTATGTAACGACCACCGCGACAGCAAGCGCACCCACGCTTCCGCAATAACCACCACACCAGTCTGTTATGTAACGACCACCGCGACAGCAAGCGCACCCACGCTTCCGCAATAACCACCACACCAGTCTGTTATGTAACGACCACCGCGACAGCAAGCGCACCCACGCTTCCGCAAAAACCACACCAGTCCGTTATGTAACCGCCGACGATTTATTCCACCGCGTCGGCGAGCCCTTATTTAACCGAGTCAGTCGGGATCAGCGGGGCAGGACCGATCTATCTCTTGATAGTCGGCACTACACTCTACCTGTCCTTCTCCCCTTTACCCTCTCCGGTTTTGCTCTTAAGCTAAGTCCCAACTCCCTCTCTCTCTCTTACTCACGGTTCGTCGTCACTGCCGTCTGGTCCTCGCGGCGCGTCGATACGTCCCACGGACGTTCGCGCGGCTGGACTCGGGAGTTGACGGGCCTGGGGTTGACTCGAGTAGCCAGAGACCCTTTTTCCTTCGCCCTGACCCGCTTTATTCTTTCTACATCAAAGGGGCTACCTGGTGCCGACTCGCGGGCCAATCAGCTCGCTGGGATCACCCGCCAATCGGTAGGCCCATCTGTATCCCAGCATCCCCCGGGCCGTTGCTTTCAGCGACGTCCGCATCTAAATTTACCTGCTCAGCGACCCTCCAGCCAGAGGGCGACCCTGCTTTCCCGCCGCTCGTGGCTCTGCCCTCCTACCTGCCTGCTGACCCGTGTGTGTTGTGTGTGCTGTCTACCCGCGGTGGCTCGGCAGCCCCGTCGTGACCATGTAATTACAACCAAAGTCACGGCGCCGCGGTGGGTGTTAGCGTCGGGGGAGACCGTCCAATTCCCTGGCTGCAGGAAACCGTGAAGATTATCCCTTTACGAGGGCTTCTGGGTGAAAACCTGTCGGCCAGGGTGTCTCCCCACGCGCTCTAATGGTGGGGGCGAGTGCGTGCGTGTGTGTTCCGGTGGGGGGGGGGGTGGGGAGGTGGTGGGGTGGGGCAATGTCGGCCTCGCCGCTCGGAGCGGCGAGATCGCAGGTGGGCCACCCGCCGATCGGCTCCGTGGCGGCGGCATCACATAGCCCCCCGAGGTGCCAGTCCCCGTCCCGGGTTGACTGGAGCACCTCGCCTGGGCCGCGCCCACGAGGTAGCGCTGCGGGGTCCGGGGGATCCGCCCGGATCTTGTGGCTGGCCTCGGGGGAGGTGGCTCCGTCCTCGGGGTTTCCTGCAGCGGTCTCCTTCTCCACTCCAGTGGCTCCTCCGATCCCTCGGCACCTGGGGGCTGGGGGACAAACTCCGCGGCAGCGGGGTTTAAGGGGCGGCGTCCCCGCCGTCCTCTGGCGGGGCCGGGACGCCTCGGGGCTGGGGGCACGGCGGGGCCCATGTAGTGCGCGAGGCCCCCGAGCACGGGTGGCGCAGGGGCACCGGGATTTCGCGGTACTCGGGCAGCGAGGTTCTCCCCCGCCGGGGCTGCCCTCCATGGTTTTAAGCGGCGGACGTTAACCACCGTTTCTCGGCCCCTCTCTCCACCCTGGATTAGTACCATCCAGGGAGAGATCTGCCGTACCACGGTCCAGGGTCCCCGCCAGTAGGTGGTCAGCTTCCCCACCTGTCCGGCCCCGACGCGAGGGGTGTGTAGCCACACCTTGGTACCTGTCAAGAAAAGGGGGGGCTCCACGCGGGGTCGGGTGCTCTGTTCCTGTCGCCGATGCGCGGCCTCCCCTTGCGGGTAGGCCCGGTCCCGGACCCCTCGTAGGGTCTCCATCAGATGTTCCACGGGGCGACTCCCTTCCTCCGTTTGGGGTGGAGGAATGCCGAACAGCAAGTCTGCGGGTAGACGAGACTCACGACCAAACATCATTAGGAACGGGGTTTGGCCCGTCGATGTGTGCACCGTGGTGGCGTAGGCGAACAGGGCGTAGGGGAGGTGTTCGTCCCAATCCCGTTGGTTTGCGGCCGCCATACGCTTGAGCTTTCCGGCCAGAGTCTGATTCATACGTTCAACCATACCGTTCGCCTGGGGGTGGTACGCCGTGGTTCGGTCTTTCTGGATCCCGAACTCCCGGCACAGCGCCTGAAACAACTCGGCCTCGAACTCGCTACCCTGGTCGGTAAGGACTCGCTCCGGGATCCCGTGCTTAAGTACATAGTGCTCCACGAACGCCCGGGCTACTACCAGGGCCGTTTTATCGGGGATGGCCACCGCCACGGGGTAGCGGGTGAAGTATTCCACCGCTACGAGGATATAGCGGTTGCCCCGGTGGGATCGTGGGAATGGCCCCTGGAGATCGATGCCGACCAGCTGGTTAGTCCGACTGACGCGGAACGGCCTTAGGGGTACTTGGTATCGTGCCGGTTTCGGCCCGCACTGCTGACAAGCGCGGCAGCCCTGTACCCAGGCGGCCACATCTTGCGTCAATTTGGGCCAGAGATACTGGCGACGTAGAGTCTCCCGAGTGCGCCGTTCCCCGTCATGGCCCCCGAGCGGGTGGTCGTGTACCAGCCGTAGCAGCTGGGGTCGCACCTGGGCGGGAACACAGATGCACCCCGGCTGGCCGGCCTCGGTTAACTCCCGTACCACCCCGTTCTGCACACACAACCGGGCATACAAACCGCTCCAGGGCCCTGGTAGGGTGCTTTTCCCCTCCCGCAGGGCCGCTTCCACCGCCGCCAGATCCGGATCCCGCTGCTGGGTCTGCCTCAGCTGCTCGTCGCTCAGGCCCGGGAAGGCGCAGCCGACGTCCTCCTGGATCCGTCCGATCGGGGCGGGGTGGTCCACGGGGTCCCGAGTCGTGGGCCCTGCGCTCGCCGGGCGGCCGACTGGGTCCGCGCCTCCACCTGTGGGGGTCTCTGTGGCGCATACCGCACTCTCTCTCGCCGGGGGGGGGTTAGGTTCAGCGGGTTCCCGGGGGTCCGTTGCCTGTCGGCAACGTCCCCCCGTGAAGCACGGGCAGGCCTCCTCCGCCCTCGTCTCGGCACACACCGCGGGTCGCCGTGATAATGCGTCCGCGTTTGCATGCGTCCGCCCCGCCCGGTATTCGATCTGCAGGTTGTACTCCTGCAGCTGCGCCAGCCATCGGGCCATCTGCCCCCGCGGTTCCTTGAAGGTGAGGAGGAACTGCAGAGCATAATGGTCCGTGCGCACTCGACATTTCCTGCCGTATAAATACGGCCGAAACTGTTTACACGCGAAGATCACAGCGTACAATTCCTGACGGGTCACACAGTAGTTCAGCTCGGCCCCGCTCAGGGTCCGGCTGGCGTACGCAATCACCCGTTCCACCCCTTCCTGCACCTGCGACAACACCGCACCCAGCCCGCTGCTGCAGGCGTCGGTGTCCAAAATAAAGTCGGTGGTAAAATCGGGGAAAGCCAGTGTGGGGGTGTGTGTGAGGTGGTCTTTGAGGGTGGTGAAGGCCGTCTGGCAGGCCTCCGTCCACTGATAGGGGTTCTTGGGGGAAGTGAGTTGGGTGAGGGGGCGTGCAATCTCGCTGAATCCCTTTACAAATCGACGGTAATAGGTGGCGAGCCCCAAGAATGACCTTATCTCCGACAGGTTTCTTGGCTGTGGCCAATCCACTACGGCGCGTACCTTGTCCGGATCGGTGCGCACCCCCGCCTCGCTGACGCGATGTCCGAGGTACCCCACCTCGCGCTGTGCGATGTAACACTTACGCGGCTTGAGCTTGAGATGAGCCGCTCGCAGTCGCTGGAACACCTCCCGTAACCTGGACCAGTGCTCAGACAGAGATCTACTGAACACGATCACATCATCCAGGTAAATCAGGCATTGCTCCCACTGCAAGCCCCGCATCACCAACTCCATCAGCCGCTGGAACGTCGCGGGCGCGTTGGTGAGCCCGAACGGGAGTACTCGAAACTCGAATAGCCCCATCGGGGTGGTGAATGCGGTTTTTGGCCGATCCTCCTCCGTCATCTCCACCTGCCAGTACCCGGACGCGAGATCGAGGGTGGAAAAATACCGCGCTCCGGCGAGGCTGTCAAAGGTGTCGTCGATGCGCGGTATGGGGAAGGCGTCGCCGAGGGTGACTGCGTTTAGTTTGCGGTAATCGACGCAAAACCGGGTTGACCCGTCCTTTTTTGTTACTAGCACCACCGGGGCAGACCAGGGGCTCGCCGAGGGCTGAATTATGTTATCGCGGAGCATGTCCCTGACCGCCTCTTTGATCTGGGCGCGTTCGGGTGCGCCCACGCGGTACGCGGGGAGTTTTATGGGTCGGGCGGCCCCGGTGTCGATTTGGTGCTTAACGAGATCTGTGCGACCCACGTCTGAATCGTGTTCGCTGAACACGTCGGCGTACTCCCGCAGTAACCCGCGTAGCTGATCGGCCTCTCCCTTGGGTAAATCTGCCCAAGGTACGTGTACCGCGTCAAGAAGGGGGACGACCTCGGCGTGGGGAGTCGGGCCGACTCGCCAGGCCAGGTCTTGTTGGTCCTCGGGGCGACCGGGGTCCTCCGCCCAGAGTGCGAATACCGAGTCGCTGGAGTGGCGCGCGTGTAGGGGGTGCACGGTGGCTACTGTGGTGCGCCGTCGTAGTATTGCTGGGGTGCCGTGGGGGTTAAACACACGCATGAACAATCGGCCCCCATCGGCGTTTACCAACGTGGCTGACCCCACAACCCCGTATCGTTTTGCCAACTCCGGGTGAGGAGTTAGCATTACCTCCCCCGATGGTCGGTGCGCGGGGTCGGTGGAGGGTGTCGCCACAGGTACCAGCATCTCGGCGAGCGGCCCGATGGTGACGGCCGTCGTCAGGGTAGCGGCCACAGGTGTGAAGCGGGGGCGATTCGGCTCCCGTCCCAGGAATGGAATCCGTTCCCCGCTGCCTTCCACAGTGGCGCACCGCTGCCGGGGCTGCACGTTGAGCCCCAGCTTTTCCAGGAGGTCGGTACCTGCGATACACTCGTGGCACAGCACACTCGAGACGTAGAACTCCTGAGTGCACACCTGGTTTCCGAGACGGACCTCGAGGGAGATCCTTCCCAGCAACCCCATCCCGGCTCCGCTCGCTGTGTGCAGCGCGCAATCCGGGGCCGGCAGGCGGCTCACGTCAACCCCGAGCACGCTGCAGTGCGCGGCGCTCACGAGTGAGGCCACGGCCCCCGTGTCCAGTAGGATCCGGGTGCGCTGCCCGTTCACCTGTCCTTCCACCAGTGACGTGGCCCCCGTGATTCCTGCCACCAGCTCCCGTAGCCAGTCGCCCGTCCTCACCGCGTCCTTGGGTGTTGTGGCCGTGACCTGTGTGGGTGTCACTTGCTTACCATTATTATTATCGTCGTTTTGTTTCGGGACCTCGGTGATTGCACCCCTAGGTGGTCCACTCTCTAGGGGGCGTTGGCGTTTAACCCTTCGGTATATCTAGCGCGGGCGATCTGTGGGCAGTCTCTCATGAGATGCCCCTGACGGCCGCACATATAACACGCCCGGGGGGGGGTGGCGGCTCCATAGTGGGCACCCTGCCCGCTCCCTCTCCCCCCCGTGCGCCGCTGCCCAGACTCTGCTTCTAGTCGGGCTACCCTCCCAGCTAGCCCTCCCAACTCGGTCTGAATCGTCTCTACCGTAGTCTGCAGCGTAGTCACATGTGCCCGTACTTGGGTTACGTTGTTGTCCACTTGGGTTACTTTGTTGTCGATCCCCCCGATGCCCGCCTGTATCCCCGCTATCCATCCCGGGGTGGTCTCGCGGGATACCGGAGGCCCCCTTTCCCGACCCCCTACCATCCTGGCGAGCTCCTGTTCCTCCTCTTCCTCCTCGGTGGACAGACTTGCGATGGTGCGCTCCCGTCCCAGTCCTCGGAGCTGTGCGCGTTCGCTAGAAATTCTTTCACATTTGCGCGCGCGCTCGACAAGGGCATCAAAGGAGAGGCGCGTACAGTTCACGTCTGGCTGCCACCACGCCGTGCGCGTTAAGTATCGCTGGATTTTCTCTGCGGCCAGCTCCTCAATCGCTTCCGTGGTGTACCTCGGGCGTGCGATCTTTGTTAGCTCACGCACATCCTCGGCATAATCGCGCAGGTCCTCGCCGGGTTGGCGACGGCGTGCCTCTAAGGCTGCTTTTGCCTCCTCCTCATCGCGCGTACCGAAGCGCAGATCAAGTCGGCGCATCAGCTCCTCTAGCTGTGTCTGCGCGCTTGCGGGTAGGGCTTCCACAAAATCGGCTGCCCGCCCATCCAGATTCATATTAAGTTGACGTAGCGTCTGCGCTTCCGTCCACCCATTAATTTCCTTAGCCCCTAGGACGTTGCGGGCAAATGCTCTCCACGAAGGTGTACCCCGGCCAGTGAATATATGCCTTATTTTCGCGTGGGGTAACGCGGGGGTTCGTACCGCTTCTGACACCATAATGTTAGGGTCGCCGGCCCCCGGGACCTCCCCTGCCTGCGACCCTGTCCGCGAAGTCCCGACGCTCCCAGACTCTCCACTAGTGTGGGAGCTGCCGCCGCCGCACTCCTCCCCGGGCGGGGAAAGGTCGTCGCGCTCCTGTTCCCCCCCCTGTGCCGTCCCCCCCCGAGTCCGGGTCTCCTACCGGTGGGGCATCACCCTCGACCTCCCTGGGACCCGCTAGCGCTTCGCCGGCACCCAAACGCGACGCTCCCCGCCCGCGCAGTCCCACGCACCAATCACACGCGGGTAACCGGGGGGTTAAAGGTAGGAGGGTAAGCGACGTCGTTCGTGCTCACTCCGACGATTGGGGGGATTGGATTAAACGGGTTTAAAGGGCTATGCGATGGGCATGCGTGCGAGATGGGTATCCGCTCGCAACGTGGGAGTCCGCAGCCGACGGTTGGTAGCGCACACACTCCACGCGGCGCCGCTCCACACACGCGGCGACCGCCGCAAACAGCAAGCTCACCCACGCTTCCACTCTCTTTCCACACCCGCGCAAAAACCACACCAGTCTGTTATGTAACGACCACCGCGACAGTAAGCGCACCCACGCTTCCGCAAAAACCACACCAGTCCGTTATGTAACCGCCGACGATTTATTCCACCGCGCCGGCGAGCCCTTATTTAACCGAGTCAGTCGGGATCAGCGGGGCAGGACCAATCTATCTCTCGATAGTCGGCACTACACTCTACCTGTCCTCCCCTTTACCCTCTCCTGTTTTGCTCTTAAGCTAAGTCCCAACTCCCTCTCTCTCTCTTACTCACGGTTCGTCGTCACTGCCGTCTGGTCCTCGCGGCGCGTCGATACGTCCCACGGACGTTCGCGCGGCTGGACTTGGGAGTTGACGGACCTGGGGTCGACTCGAGTAGCCAGAGGCCCTTTTTCCTTCGCCCTGACCCGCTTTATTCTTTCTACATCAAAGGGGCTACCTGGTGCCGACTCGCGGGCCAATCAGCTCGCTGGGATCACCCGCCAATCGGTAGGCCCATCTGTATCCCAGCATCCCCCGGGCCGTTGCTTTCAGCGACGTCCGCATCTAAATTTACCTGCTCAGCGACCCTCCAGCCAGAGGGCGACCCTGCTTTCCCGCCGCTCGTGGCTCTGCCCTCCTACCTGCCTGCTGACCCGTGTGTGTTGTGTGTGCTGTCTACCTGCGGTGGCTCGGCAGCCCCGTCGTGACCATGTAATTACAACCAAAGTCACGGCGCCGCGGTGGGTGTTAGCGTCGGGGGAGACCGTCCAATTCCCTGGCTGCAGGAAACCGTGAAGATTATCCCTTACGAGGGCTTCTGGGGAGTGCGTGCGTGTGTGTTCCGGTGGGGGGGGGGGGGGTGGGGAGGTGGTGGGGTGGAGCAATGTCGGCCTCGCCGCTCGGGGCGGCGAGATCGCAGGTGGGCCACCCGCCGATCGGCTCCGTGGCGGCGGCATCACAACCTCGCTAGTGACGTAATGTCACCAAGGTATTCATCCGTCCAACGTGCTCTTGAGCGTGACGTCACCTCCGCTTGGGTCGCTGCCGATGTCGTTCCAGTGGCAATCCTTATTTGGGCAAAACTACGCCCAGTGACTGGTGGCTCATTAACATAGTGTATCCGTTAAAGCCGTCGCGAGTTTATTGCGACGGGTTCAGCGCCCATGCCCCCATCCCTCGACATATGGGCCTGCCTCATTAACATAATTTATTCAGTTGGAGAGCCGCTCGTGGGGGAAGTGACGTCATACTACTTCCTGCTTCCGCCTGCGCTCTTGCACTGAAATCCGAGGTGAGAAATTCTCATCGTTGTGGTGGTGGTCGTTGTTGTGGTGGTGGTTGTTGTTGTTTACCAAGGTAGAGCCTCTCTCTCGTAGGGATGTCAGTTGAGTAGCAGCGAGCATGGGAATCGATGTCCAGGTTGGAACTTTACAACGCGGGGCCTAGCCAAGCGGGGCCTTGCCTCCTGCCCTCGCCTGATTGCATTCACTTTAATGATCTCTCTTAAGTTTAATTTGTCTTCACCCTGTTCGCCACTTTGTAACTTTGTTTTATTGTAAATATTCACGCAGTTTTTATTTTCGTTCTTTTGTTAGCAGGCCAAGTCCGCTTGAGCTGCTATACCGCTCTTGTTATCAGAAGCGACCTGCCCACAACAACACAAGGTGAGGCTTTGTCAACGTGTGTGAATGTTTTGACTTAAAACTTTGGTGACTGCAGGAATTAATATTCTTGGTTCTTTCGGTAAAGTCACGTAGATAGAAAATTAAATAAAAATAACAATAAAATGAACAAATAATTGTAAGTAAAGCAAAAAACTCACGTCGTTTTGATCGCAACACAAGTGCTCTTTATTTAATGTAATTGCATTATCTGTTATTGTTATTTTCTATCTACGTAACTTTACCGAAATCAACAAGAATACGTGTCTCAATGTCTTATCGGTCAAAGACACTAAACGGAGTGACGCGCAAACTCCAAATATACAGCAGGCGTCAGGGTCGGGATCGAACCCACGACTTCCTGTATACCAAGTGAGGTAGTTAACATCTCACCACGGAGAGAGGCACGCAAACTCCAGTTAGCCTCGGATATGTTCGTTGATCCTCAATTAATTACTTGGTGGAGTGAGGAAGCATTCATGCCAAGCAGATGAAGGTGGCCAGGCATGATTCTAGACACGCCACCGCCTGTTTACCCAGTGACAGTGTACAGTTTGTGTTTGCAGTAAAGTCTATTAACTCTGTTGAACACGGAGGTTATATCATAACAGTAGTTTACTTTTGTTTTCCTCTGGAACTCTTTATAAGAATGGAAACAGGAGGTGAACACAGCACACACATTCAGCTGAAGTCGGAACTGTTCATCCCAGCATTTAAGGACATCTGAGCCTGGATTCACACCTCTAAGTTGCGATTGAACGTTAATTTATGCATTTCTGCATAACACAAATAGTATTGTTTTCAACACCCTTTGCTATGTCAGCTGAATTTGGCTCTCATAAATATTCCTTTTGTAGCCAGACAGCCGAAATTGTGTGCTTGGAGTTTTGGATGAACATTCATTTTGAAAATACGAGGGCTTCCAGGCATGTTTATGACCATTTACCCTCTCATTGTGTGCCACAACAGCCCGTGTGATGAATTTGGGAAACGTTTTTACTACATCATGAATATATGAATAAGTATAGACGTGTAAGTCACGTGTTACTGTGTATATATGCATTCCTCTGTGTCTCGATACTGACGTGTCGATGGTGTGGATATTATTTTTTTCTGTCTGCAGCTGACGCTTCCTCTGATGCTTCCTCCGCAGAATTGGTCTGATGGCGCAAATGCACTCAGCGCAGCTTGGTATGACAAGGCAACAATGCGACTGGTGTGCATACAGCACGGATCGTACTGAAGATTTAACACGGCACGAGAGAACTCACACAGGAGAGAAACCCTTCAAGTGCACTGTGTGTGGGAAGGGGTTTGCACAGTCATCTACTCTTGTAATACACCAGAGAACACACACGGGAGAGAAACCCTTCAAGTGCAGTGTGTGTGGAAAGGCGTTTGCATGTTCATCTAATGTTGTAGAACACCAGAGAACACACACGGGAGAGAAACCCTTCAAGTGCAGTGTTTGTGGGAAAGCATTTGCATGTTCATCTAATCTTGTAGAACACCAGAGAACACACACAGGAGAGAAACCCTTCAAGTGCAGTGTTTGTGGGAAAGCATTTTCACGGTCACCTGCTCTTGTAATACACCAGAGAACACACACGGGAGAGAAACCCTTCAGGTGCACTCTGTGCAGGAAGGCGTTTGCGCAGTCACAACATCTTCAAGTACACCAGAAAACACAAAAACATCAGAAGATCCACAAGGAGTGGAGTCTGAAATCAGCTTGTGAAAGTCAAAGTGCCACCATGAGCCCATCCCTCATGAAACACGAACCGGAAGAAAATAACAGCTTGGACACTTTTAAAGGTATCGAGGTGAAATATGAAGAGGTGATGGTGAAGAGGGAAGAAGTGATGGTGAAGAGTGAAGAAGTGATGGTGAAGAGGGAAGAAGTGAAGGTGAAATGTGAAGATGAATTTTCAACTCCAAAATGGGACCTTCACATTGATGGGTGCAACGTGAAGCAGGAAGAGAATTCTGACTGTGAGGCAGAGCGAGGCAACTCCCAGCAGTTTGTGGAAGTGGAGGTGTTGGTGGACTTCCTAGACAATACAAAGTCAAGTGGAGACCTGGTAGATTTGTAAGCCAGAGATGATGTCGCTGCAATAGATGCACCTTTGTAATAGGCCATTAATGACATGAATGTGAAGTTGAACACTCAGTTGCTAGGTTCAACCTGCAGAGTAAGAGCAGCCAGTCTTTGTGGACCTGTAGGTTGGGTCAATCTCTCACCAGGAGCGAGAGCCAATAAGCTCCCAAGCATTCACTATGTTATAATAATTGCTTTTACACGGTGCTTGCTTAATCGCCTCGGCAACTCGGAGTTTCGTGTCGTACCTCGTCTGAGACGCTCGAAGAGCATCCCTAAGTAGCAGCTGCCCCTGTGTGGCACAAGGTGGTGGCCCTGCACCGGCCTGCATGTGGACAAGAGCCTGTCAGTAGGGGGCGATGATTGATGCGTCATCTCGGTTGTGTAGTTTGTAGGCAATCTTGATTCGAAGCTTTTGTGACTGCAGGAATCCACACTCTCTAGTTATTTCGGTAAAGTCACCACGTGGGTAGAAACATAACAGACCACGGCGTTTAGATCACAACACAAGCAATCGTCATCAGGTGGGACAACCACAGCAAGAAGAAGACGCTGAAGTAGGCGCCTACTTCAGCAGTTTTGTCTTCTTGCTGCTGTGCTTGTCCCACCTGATGACGATTGCTTGTGTTGCGATCTAAACTCCGTGACCTATTATTTGTAGCTAATGTTGAGAATTTGCTACATTTTGACCCAGACGCCAGCATACAATGGCCTACTCGTTTTGATTGACACTACAATAGTTTGTTGTACATACACTGTTAAGCAGGCGGTGCATATTTTTAAAATAGCTGCTTGTTAATACGATGTAACCTGATGCAGTATATTTTACTGAAGTAATTAAAAAAAATATTTTTTTATTTAAAGCTTTGGTGACTGCAGTAATTCATATTCTTAGTTTTTTCGGTAAAGCCACGTTGAAGAGAAACAACAAAATAATATATATATAATTTTTATTGTTTTATATATATTTTATTTTTTTGTTGTTTCTCTTCAACGTGACTTTACCGAAAAAACTAAGAATATAATTAAATTTTGTTCATATGCCTGTCAATAATTACGAATGAATACTTGTCTGTGCGTATTTTAAATGTTATTCTTTTATAAGGTGATGTTGATATCGAAAACTGACACATAACTGGCATGCCATAAATAGGAAATTAACTCTGCTTATTTGAATCAATTTATTCATATATGTTGATAAACTGTTTCAAGCAGATTGTCTCTAACGGCGACTACAGGGACCACGTGATTGTTTAAAAATGTCTTTGATTATAACTATAATTGCCTACAATTCGTCATGTGTAGCTTATTTAGACTATAATTTATTCACTACCCAAAATGTATTTACTTGAAAACATAGAGCTGATATTTGTAAGCAATGTCTTTTTTATTTCTACGTTTGGAAAAAAGATATTTGCACAAATTGAACTTGTTCAGATACAAGGTGAATTCACAAGGCTTTGTAAAAAAATCCAATATTTCAGAATTTTGCCTTAACGGAGAATATTTTTTTAAATGTTGGTAAAAATAAAGATTCAGAAATATATATTGTGCCGTGTCTACAATTTTACTGTAAAGTGGAATTGGTGAAAAAAAAATTGATGGTTCAATGAGCCACTCTGTCTACGGGAAAGCTACCCATACGGATGCTTAGCTGAAACCGGATTCCCACCACCATCCATCCCAGAAGAATTCCCTCATCAAGACTCTGCACCATAGAGCCCAATGCATATCCGACCAGGAACACATAGCCAGTGAACTCAAGCACGTACACCAAGCTCTTAAGGCTAATGGTTACTCCGACTACAATCCGCAAAGCTATCACTCCAACCATGAAGAAGGACCCTCTTGAGGAGCCTTTCAAAACCATCACTTTGCCCTACATTGCGGGGATCGCAAAAAAGATCTCCAAAATCTTGAATGAACACAAGATCCAGGTCCGATTCAACACATTACATAAAATCCGTGATCTGGTTCCATCTGTAAAAGATGTGATTCCGGACATACAGTACCCTGGTGTCTACAAACTAAGTTGCCTCTGTGGTAGTAGTTACATTGGAGAAACCAAACGACATGTCTCGGACCTCATTCGTGAACACAAAGCAGACCTGAAACACGGTAGGACCAACACCTCGGCCGTGGCAGATCACTGTTATAATTCAGTAGGCTCACATGACATTGACTTCTCCAAGACGGAGGTTCTTTGCAATCCATCGGGCTACCATGAGAGATTCGTTCATGAGGCTATCCACATATACAAACAGAAACAATTTCAACCGAGAAGATGGATTCTGGCTTAGCAATCATTGGAAAGATGTGATAAACCATTTCAGGTCTTAATTGATTGTTCACGCTTACAGTGGCTTTCAGACAGCATACATTAATTTTTCGTCTCCCCCCTCCTCTTTTCCGAACATAGATGGACTCGTCCTTCTAAATAAACTGCCAAATCGCTCTCCGTGGTGCTAACGTTTTATAAATAAGTAAATACGAACCGCCACTTCTTTCAAATGTTTTTTGCCGTTGGTTTTCACACCTGATGATGACTGCTTGTGTTACAGTCGATACGTCGTGAGACTTTATTGTTTTATATATTTTTTGTTATTTTATTGTTTCCCTTCGACGTGACTTTACCGAAAGAACCAAGAATATAATTCATTGTTTGTTATGTTTGTGTTACATATTAAACAGAAAATGCTTATGTTTGCGGGACCTCTTTGGCCCAGAATTAAAATGGTGACAGAGAAAGCGACGTGGCGTGAACACCTACACACACTCAGTGTACACACACACACAGAGTGTACACACACAGAGAAAGGGACGTGGCGTGAACACCTACACACACTCAGTGTACACACACACAGAGTGTACACACACAGAGAAAGGGACGTGGCGTGAACACCTACACACACTCAGTGTACACACACACAGAGTGTACACACAGAGAAAGGGACGTGGCGTGAACACCTTCTGCCTATAAACAAACAGCAGCAGCAGCAGTGGCTGTGAAGGTGTTGATCTGACTGGTGTCAGAACATCACAACAACCACCACCAGGGTGATGGGGGTGGTGGAGGGTAATGGGGGGCGTGGTGGGGGGGTATAGGGTGATGGGGGGTGGTGAAGGGTGGTGGGGGTGGTGGGGGTAGTGGTGGAGGGTGGTGGGGGGGAGGTGGGGGGGGTGGTGGTGAAGGGTGGTGGGGGTGGTGGGGGCAGTGGTGGGGGGTGGTGGGGGGTGGTGAAGGGTGGTGGGGTGGGTGGAGGACTCCCCGGGACTGCCAAGTGGTGGCCTGTGTCTGTATGTGTACACACACACAGTGTATACACACAGTGTACACACACACAGTGTACACACACAGTGTACACACACACATTGTGTACACACACACAGTGTACACACATACGCACACAGTGTACACACACGCACACAGTGTACACACACACACAGTGTACACACACAGTGTACACACACACAGTGTACACACACACATAGTGTACACACACACACAGTGTACACACACACAGTGTACACACACACAGTGTATACACAATAATGTCCACGTTGTTGTTGTAGCTGAGCCCACGCACCCAAGGGAGGGAGCAATGGGAAATGAATCTAAATCAACTTAAACTCCAATTCCGCTCTGTGACGTCACCTCTCAGCATTACTTCAACGGCATGTAACGCCAGGGGGAGGTGTACCTCGCTAGTGACGTCATGTCACCAAGGTATTCACTCCTCCCCCGCGCTCTTGAACATGACGTCACCTCCGGTTGGGTCACTGCCGATATCGTTCCAGTGCCAATCCTTATTTGGGCAAAGCTACGCCCAGTGACTGGCGGCTCATTAACATAATGTTTTCGTTAAAGCCGTCGCGAGTTTATTGCGACGGGTTCAGCACTCACGACATATGGGCGCAACATTAACATAATTTATTCACTCGATAATTTAGCTAGGGAGCCGCTCATTGTGGGAGGAGCGTGTCTCGTACCCCGAATGTGACGTCACGTCACCTGCTGCCGCGTGACGTCACGAGGTAAAAGGAAGCTATCGCTTCCTGCACTGAAATCCGAGGTGAGAAATTCTCATTGCGATTGTGGTTGTTGTGGTGGTGGTGGTTGTAGTGGTTGTTGTTGTTTACCAAGGTAGAGCCTCGCTCTCTCTCGTAGGGATGTCAGTTGAGTAGCAGCGAGCATGGGAATGGATGTCCAGGTTGGAACTTTACAGCGCGGGGCCTAGCCACGCGGGGCCTTGCCTCCTGCCCTCGCCTGATTGCGTTCACTTTAATTATCTCGCTTAAGTTTAATTTGCCTTCACCCGGCTCGCCACTTTGTGACTTTGTTTTATTGTAAATATTCACGCAGTTTTTATTTTTTTCACCAGGCCAAGCCCGCTTGAGCTGCTATACCGCTCTTGTTATCAGAAGCGACCTACCCACAACAACACAAGGTGAAGCTTTGTCAACGTGTGTGAATGTTTTGACTTAAAACTTTGGTGACTGCAGGAATTAATATTCTTGGTTCTTTCGGTAAAGTCACGTAGATAGAAAATAAAATAAAAATAACAGATTATAAATTAAATGAAAAATAAAAAATTGAAAATAAAGCAAAAAACCCACGACGTTTCGATCGCAACACAAGTGGTCTTTATCTTATTGAATTTAATCTGTTATTTTTATTTTCTATCTACATGACTTTACTGAAAGAACCAACAATACGTGCGTCAATGTATCTATCGGTCAAAGACGCTAAGCGCGTGCCGCTGTTGACTCTGAATGTGGGGAGGGGAACACCTTCACCACGGGGAGAGAGAGACAGAGACACGGATAGCCTCGGCTATGTTGATTGATCCTCGATTCATTACTTGGTGGAGTGAGGAAGAATTGATGCTGAGCAGATGAAGGTGGCCAGGCATGGTTATGGTCACACCACCACCTGTTTACTCATGGCAGTGTGTGACAGTGTCAAGTTTGTGTTTGAAGTAAAGTCTATTAACTCTGTTGCACACGGAGGTTGTATCAAAGCAATAGTTTATTTTTGTTTTCCTCTGGAACTCTTTATACGAATGGAAATAGGAGGTGAACACAGCACACACATTCAGCTGAAGTCAGAACTGTTCATCCCCAGCATTCAAGGACATAGCCTGGATTGACACTTCTAAGTTGTGATTGAACATTAATGCATTTCTGCATAACAGAAATAGTATTGTTTTCAACACCCTTTGCTATGTCAGCCGAATTTAGCTTTCGTAAATATTCCTTTTGTAGTCAGCCAAAATTGTGTGCTTAGAGTTTTCGGTTAACATTCATCTTAAAGATATGAAGGCTTCCAGGCAGATTAATAACATTTGCCCTCTCATTGTGTGCCATAACAGCCCGTGGAGAGAAACCCTTCAGGTGCACTCTGTGCGGGAAGGCGTTTGCACGTTCATCAAATCTGATGAATTTGGGAAACTTTTTCACTACATCATGAATATATTAATAAGTATAGACGTGTAAGTCACGTGTGCATTCCTCTGTGCCTGACGTGTAGATGGTGTGGATATTCTTTTTTTATGTCTGCAGCTGACGCTTTCTCTGCAGAATTGTTCTGATGGAGCAAAGGCACTCAGCGCAGCTCGGCACGACAAGTCAACCATGCGACCAGCGTGCATACAGCACGGACCGGACTGGAAATTTGACACGGCACCAGAGAACTCACACAGGAGAGAAACCCTTCAAATGTACTGTGTGTAACAAGGCATTTGCATGGCCATCAGTTTTTCAGAACCACCAGAGAACACACACGGGAGAGAAACCCTTCAAGTGCAGTGTGTGCGTGAAGGCGTTTGCACAGTCATCTGATCTTGTAAAACACCAGAGAACACACACGGGAGAGAAACCCTTCAAGTGCAGTGTGTGCGTGAAGGCGTTTGCACAGTCATGTAATCTTGTAACACACCAGAGAACACACACGGGAGAGAAACCCTTCAGGTGCACGATGTGCAGGATGGCATTTGCACAGTCATGTAATCTTGTAACACACCAGAGAACACACACGGGAGAGAAACCCTTCAAGTGCAGTGTGTGTGGGAAGACATTTTCAGATTTATTTACTCTTAAAAAACACCAGAGAACACACACAGGAGAGAAACCCTTCAAGTGCAGTGTGTGCGTAAAGGCATTTGCACAGTCATCTGATCTTGTAAAACACCAGAAAACACACACGGGAGAGAAACCCTTCAGGTGCACGATGTGCGGGATGGCGTTTACACAGTCATGTAATCTTGTAACACACCAGAGAACACACACGGGAGAGAAACCCTTCAAGTGCAGTGTGTGCGTGAAGGCATTTGCACACTCATCTGCTCTTGTAAAACACCAGAGAACACACACGGGAGAGAAACCCTTCAAGTGTACTCTGTGCGGGAAGCCGTTTGCAGATTCATCAAACCTTCAAGTACACCAGAGAACACAGAAGCATCAGAAGATCCACAAGGAGTGGAGTCTGAAATCAGCTCGTGAAAGTCAAAGTGCCGCAATGAGCCCATCCCTCATGAAACAAGAACCAGAAGAAAATCCCAGCTTGGACACTTTTAAAGGTATAAAGGTGAAATATGAAGAGGTGATGGTGAAATGTGAAGAAGTGATGAGCGAAGAAGTGAAGGTAAAATGTGAAGATGAAGATTCAACTCCAAAATGGGACCTTCACATCGTGAAGCAGGAGGAGAATTCTGACTGTGAGTCAGAGTGAGGCAACTCCCAGCAGTTTGTGGAAGTGGAGGTGTGGGTGGACTTGCTCCTAGACAATACAAAGTCAAGTGGAGACCCGGTAGATGTGTAAGCCAGAGACTATGTCGCTACAATAGATGCACCTTTGTCAAAGGCCTTTAATGACAAGAATGTGAAGTTGAACACTTTGTGGGCCCGTGGGTTGGGGAGATCTCTAACCAGGAGCAAGAGCCAATAAGCTCCCAAGCATTCACTATCTTATCATAATTGCTTTTACATGCTGCTTGCTTAATCGCCTCAGCAACTCGGAGTTTTGTGTCTCATCACAAACACTTGAAGAGCATCCCCAAGTAGCAGCTGCCCCTGTGTGGCACAAGGTGGTGGCCCTGCACTGGCCTGCATGTGGACAAGAGCCTGTCAGTAGGGGGCGATGATTGATGTGTCATCTCAGTTGTGTAGTTTGTAGGTAATGTTTAGAATTTGCTACATTTTCACTCAGACGCCAGCATGCAATGGCCTCGTTTGGAATGACACGATAGTATGTTTTACATACACTGTGAAGCAGAATGTGCAACTTTTTTTAAAAGCTTCTTGTTAATACGATGTAACGTGATGCAGTATATTTCACTGCAGTAATCCAATTTTGTTAATATGCCTGTCAAGAATTTAGAATGTATACTTGTCTGGTTTTGTGCATACTTGTAACATTTGATCTATAAGGGTCAAACATTGAATCAGTGATGTTAGAACAAAGTGTGTGTGTGTTTGAAAGTAACCTGTACAGAGAACTCAGGTGAGACCCGTTGTTCTTGTGATACAGGTCAAACGGTGTTTTTGTGTTCCACGAAGCATCTGGAGCAACTCATTGTCTTTGAAATAGGTAGCACGCTCGGATCATTCATCAGTTACAAGGTATACCACTTAAAGGTTACACGTATAGGAGGAGGTACATTCTCTACAACACGAATTGTAGTTTTGTCGTACGTGTTGATGTAGATTTTGTCTAACTGGGACTAGAAATGCAACTTGTGATTGACGTCTGGATGTTCGTTACCTATCGGTTGAAGCAAACCCCACTGCTGTTGTTGAGACGCTGTGCACCAATAAGGGTCCAACACATTGACGGCCTTCAGGCCAGGAAAGTCACAACATTTGCACACGAAGGACGAATTCACACAAGCACCCCTTGCTCCGTTTTGAAGTTTTAAAATGAAACATCTTTGAATTGTGTTGTGTTTTGAATTAGATGATTTTATTTCTTCATTAAAAGCTTGTATCAATTTTCATCTGGAAGACTTCATTGAAAAGGACATTTCGTGTGAATTTTCTCTCGTCATTAAGTAGATGGCCTTGCCGGGGGTTCGGTTCAATGCGGACACAAACTGTACACACACACAGTGTACACACAGTGTACACACACAGTGTACACAAGCACACAGTGTACACACAGTGTACACACACACAGTGTACACTGTGTGTGTGTACATACAGTGTACACACACAGTGTGCACACACAGTGTACACACAGTGTATACACACTGTACACACAGTGTACATACAGTGTACACACACAATGTACACATTGTACACACACAGTGTACACACACACTATACATACAGTATACACACAGTGTACACACACAGGGAACAGTGTATATATACACAGTGTACACACACACAGTGACACACACAGTGACACACAGCGACACACAGTGACACAGTGTATACACATAGTGTACATACACACAGTGTACACACACACACAGTGTATACACAATAATGTCCACGTTGTTGTAGCTGAGCTCACACACCCAAGGGAAGGAGCAATGGAAAATGAATCTAAATCAACTTAAACTCCAACTCTGTGACGTCACTACTCTGCATTACCTCATCGGCGTGAAACGCCAGGGGAGGTGTACCTCGCTAGTGACGTCATGTCACCAAGGTATTCACCCCTCCCCCGTCCCCCGCGCTCTTGAGCGTGACGTCACCTCCGCTTGGGTCACTGCCGATATCGGTCCAGTGGCTATCTTTATTTGGGCAAAGCTACGCCCAGTGACTGGTGGTTCATTAACATAATGTATCCCTTAAAGCAGTCGCAAGTTTATTTCGACGGGTTCAGCGCCCACGCCCCCATCCCTCGACATATGGGCCGACGTCATTAACATAATTTATTCAGTTGGAGAGCCGCTTGTGGGAGGGAAGTGACGTCATACTACTTCCTGCTGTCGCGAGGTAACAGGAAGCTGCCGTGTGCGCGCTTGCACTGAAATCCGAGGTGAGAAATTCTCATCGTTGTGGTGGTCGTTGTGGTGGTGGTGGTTGTTGTTGTTGTTTACCAAGGTAGGGCCTCTCTCTCGTAGGGATGTCAGTTGAGTAGCAGCGAGCATGGGAATCGATGTCCAGGTTGGAACTTTAAAACGCGGGGCCTAGCCACGCGGGGCCTTGCCTCCTGCCCTCGCCTGATTGCATTCACTTTAATTATCTCGCTTAAGTTTAATTTGTCTTCACCCGGCTCGCCACTTTGTAACTTTGTTTTATTGTAAATATTCACGCAGTTTTTATTTTCATTCTTTTGTTACCAGGCCAAGCCCGCTTGAGCTGCTATACCGCTCTTGTTATCAGAAGCGACCTGCCCACAACAACACAAGGTGAGGCTTTGTCAACGTGTGTGAAGGTTTTGACTTAAAACTTTGGTGACTGCAGGAATTAATATTCTTGGTTCTTTCGGTAAAGTCACGTAGATAGAAAATGAAATTAAAATAACATAATTTTTCTTTTTTTAAATGAAGCAAAAAACCCCACGACGTTTCTATGGCAACATTAATGTTGAAGATGCGAGGGCTTACAGGAATATTTATGACATTTGCCCTCTCACTGCGTGCCATGACAGTGCTGTTTGCACAGTCACACATAGTCACTGTAAGATATTTTTCTTGGTCGTGTTTTTGTTTTGTTGCTTGTTGTGGTTGCACCCGATTCAAGAGCCGAATGGCTCACGGGACTATAACCAAAATAAATCAAACTGAAAATCAAAAAACTGAAACCGTGTGATGAATTTGGGAAAGTTTTTCACTGCATCTCCAAATATATATAAAAGGCAAAATTATGATTGTGTGTGTTGTCTGTTCAAAATGTTTAGCGTACTTCCCGACATGCAACAAACTGGAAATTTGCCATGTGGGTACTTTGCAGACTGTACACCGTGCAAACATACAAATACACTTTTGTTTCTGGGGTGGGGGGGAGCTCAATAATGTATAGATTTTTTGCACGGCAAGTGACCTGTGACGTCAAATCTGTCACGTGACCCTCGCATGTGGAAGAGTAACGCATTGTAGTGTAGCGGTTAGCGTTGTCTGTGTTTGTGTCTGTGTGTGTATCTGTGTGTGTGTCTGTGTGTGTGTGGAAGCTCATCACTTCTTCACACGCTGCTGCTGAGACTGGAGCGTGCCACTAAGAGGTGGGGCCTTACTATCAGCCCCACCAAAACTAAGCACCTGCCTGGGTATTTTGTACCATCGGACACTCCACCCCCACAACTCCCAATCGGTGATGGGGCAGTTGTGGAGAGAGTAAAGAGTTTCCCATACCTGGGCAGTGTGCTTATGACTGGCTCCAGTTTAACAGCAGAGGTCTCACTCCGAATCAGTCGAGCGGCAACATCTTTTCATCGGTTGCGTAACGCTGTGTGGAAGCTACCTCGTCTGTCGCTCCGCACTAAGCTTCAGGTCTTCTCGGCCACGGTCATTCCCTCCCTTCTCTACGCTTGCGAAACGTGGACCCCCCTAATGGAACATCTTCGCCGGTTAGAAACATTTAGGCTGGCCTGCCTACGATCCATCCTGGGATTAACCAGACTGGATTGTGTGAGGAGCTCACAAATCCTTGAAAGATCTGGGCAGGGTCCCATCGGTGAGCTCCTCCGGCAGGCAAGGCTGCGATGGCTGGGTCATGTAGCCCGCATGCCCAGCCATCGCATGCCGAAACAGCTTTTGTTTGGCCGGATTGAGGGGGCTAAGCGGGCGCGGCACGGGCAAGAGAAGAGATGGAGTGATGTGGTACAGGAGGACGTGGCGCTGAGTGGACTTGCCGATGACTGGTACCAGCGGTGTCAAGATCGGCCTCTGTGGAGGAGGCTCGTGAAGGATGCTACTGGGCAGTTAGAGGCAGTCGCCCTCCAACAACAACGGAGGGCGGAGGAGCGACGCTCAGAACAACGAGCGGAGCGCCGGGTGGCTAAAGCACAGCAGGTTGGCACAGTAGGGGGCACAGGTGGTGCATCAGCCAGTCATCTCAGTCAGTCGACCCGTGGCACCTGGGTCTGCCCAGTGACCTGCCAGCGGGCGTTCGACACTTCACGTGGCCTCACGGTGCACATAGCCTGGCACAAGCGTCGTGGTGACGTCACCGCCACTTAGTGGCGAATGGCGGTTGTTGTTGTTGTTGTGTGGAAGCGTCACACATTGTAGTGTAGCGGTTAGCGTTGTCTGTGTGTGTGTCCTGTGTGTGTGTGTAAGCGTAACGCATTGCAGTGTAGCGGTTAGCACTACGCCGCGCTACGAACCCGGCGACCCGAGTTCAATTCCCGCTCACGGCCACTACCGGCGACGATTATTTGAACCGCTTCTGGGCCTCCCCTAGGTCGACTCAGCCTCAAACGAGTAACTGCTGCGGTGTGAACATCGCCACTGGGGAGACAAAGGCGGCCGGACGTGGTGGATCCAAGTCCCGGGCGAAGCCGGGTAGTACAGCTAGTCGTGAATACATGAATGAATATAGACGTGTAAGTCACGTGTGACTGTATATATTCATTCCTCCATGGCTCGATACTGACGTGTAGATGGTGTGGATATTCTTATTTTCTGTCTGCAGCTGACGCTGGTCTGATGGAGCAAAGGCACTCAGCACAGCAAGTCGGTACGACAATTCAACAATGTGACTAGCATGCATACAGCACGGATCGGACTGGAAATTTGACACAGCAGCAGAGAACTCGCACAGGAGGGAAACCCTTCAAATGTACTGTGTGTAACAAGGCATTTGCATGGCCATCAGTTCTTGAGACCCACCAGAGAACACACACAGGAGAGAAACCCTTCAAGTGCGCTGTGTGTGGGAAGGCATTTTCATGGTCATCTGCTCTTAAAACACCAGAGAACACACACGGGAGAGAAACCCTTCAGGTGCAGTGTGTGTGGGAAGACATTTTCAGATTTATCTACTCTTAAAAAACACCAGAGAACACACACGGGAGAGAAACCCTTCAGGTGCAGTGTGTGTGGGAAGACATTTTCAGGTTCATTTGCTTTTAAAACACACCAGAGAACACACACGGGAGAGAAACCCTTCAAATGCACTGTGTGGGAAGGCATTTTCAGATTCATCTACTCTTAAAACACACCAGAGAACACACATGGGAGAGACACCCTTCAGGTGCAGTGTGTGTGGGAAGACATTTTCAGATTCATTTGCTCTTAAAACACACCAGAGAACACACACAGGAGAGAAACCCTTCAAGTGCAGTGTGTGTGGGAAGGCATTTTCACAGTCATCTGCTCTTAAAAAACACCAGAGAACACACACGGGAGAGAAACCCTTCAAGTGCAGTGTGTGTGTGAAGGCATTTTCACAGTCATATGCTCTTAAAACACACCTGAGAACACACACGGGAGAGAAACCCTTCAGGTGCAGTGTGTGTGGGAAGACATTTTCAGATTCATCTACTCTTAAAAAACACCAGAGAACACACACGGGAGAGAAACCCTTCAAGTGCAGTGTGTGTGGGAAGGCATTTCCAGATTCATATCATGTTAAAACACACCAGAGAACACACACGGGAGAGAAACCCTTCAAGTGCACTGTGTGTGGGAAGGCATTTTCAGATTCATCTAATCTTCAAGGACACCAGAAAACACACACAGGAGAGAAACCCTTCAAGTGCAGCGTTTGTGGGAAGGCATTTTCACGGTCATCTGCTCTTAAAACACACCAGAGAACACACACGGGAGAGAAACCCTGCAGGTGCACTGTGTGTGGGAAGACATTTTCAGATTCATCTGCTCTTAAAACACACCAGAGAACACACACGGGAGAGAAACCCTTCAAGTGCAGTGTGTGTGGGAAGGCATTTGCACATTCATCAAATCTTCAAGTACACCAGAGAACACAGAAGCATCAGAAGATCCACAAGGAGTACAGTCTGAAATCAGCGTGTGAAAGTCAAAGTGCCGCAATGAGCCCATCCTTCATGAAACACGAACCAGAAGAAAATGCCAGCTTGGACACTTTTAAAGGTATCAAGGTGAAATGTGAAGAGGTGATGGTGAAATGTGAAGAAGTGATGGTGAAGAGGGAAGAAGCGATGGTGAAGAGCGAAGAAGTGAAGGTAAAATGTGAAGATGAAGATTCAACTCCAAAATGGGACCTTCACATCGATGGAGGCAACGTGAAGCAGGAGGAGAATTCTGACTGTGAGGCAGAGCGAGGCAACTCCCAGCAGTTTGTGGAAGTGGAGGTGTGGGTGGACTTCCTCCGAGACAATACAGAGTCAAGTGGAGACCCGGTAGATGTGTAAGCTTGAGATGATGTCGCTCCAATAGATGCACCTTTGTCAAAGGCCTTCAATAACAAGAATGTGAAGTTGGAAACTCAGCTCCTAGGTTCAACCTGCAGAGTAAGGGCGGCCAGTCTTTGTGGACCTGTGGGTTGGGTAGATCTTTAACCAGGAGCGAGAGACAGTAAGCTCCCAAGCATTCACTATGTTATAATAATTGCATTTACACAGTGCTTGCTTAATCGCCTCAGCAACTCGGAGTTTTGTGTCGTACCTCGTCTGAAACACTCGAAGAGCATCCCCAAGTAGCAGCTGCCCCTGTGCGGCACAAGGTGGTGGCCCTGCACCAGCCTGCATGTGGACAAGAGCCTGTCAGTAGGGGGCGATGATTGATGCGTCATCTCAGTTTTGTAGTTTGTAGGCAATCTTGATTCGAAGCTTTCGTGACTGCAGGAATCCACACTCTGGAGTTCTTTCGGTAAAGTCATCACGTGGGTAGAAACATAACAGACCACGGCGTTTAGATCGCAACACAAGCAATCGTCATGAGGTGGGACAACCACAGCAAGAGAAACTGCTGAAGTAGTAGGCGCCTACTCCAGCAGTTTCTTCTTCTTGCTGCTGTGCTTGTCCCACCTGATGACGATTGCTTGTGTTGCCATCGAAGCGCCCTCATCTATTATTTGTAGCGTAATGTTTAGAATTTGCTACATTTTGACGCAGACGCCAGCATGCAACGGCCTACTCGTTTTGAATGACGCAACAATAGTACGTTGTACATTCACTGTTAAGTAGACGGTGCGTATTTGTAAAATAACTTCTTGTTAATACGATGTAACGTGATGCAGTCAATTTCGCTGCAGTAATTCAATGTTGTTAATATGCCCGTCAATGATTTAGAATGCATACTTGTCTGATTGTGCGTGTGCATGTAACATTTTGTCTGAGGGTCAAACATTGAATAAGTGATGGTAGGACAAAGTGCGCGTGTGTGTTTTGGAAGTAACCTGTACAGAGAACTCGGGTGAGACCCGTTGTTCTTGTGATACAGGTCAAAGGGTACTTTTGTGTTTCACGAAGCGTTTGCCTCTGAAGCAACTCATCGTCTTTGAAATAGGGAGCACGCTCGGATCATTCATCAGTTACAAGGCATACCACTTGAAAGTTACACGTTTAGGAGGAGGTACATTCTCTACAACACGAATTGTAGTTTTGTCTTATGTGTTGATGTAGATTTTGTCTAACTGGGACTAGAAATGCTCCTTGCTGATTCACGTCTGGATGTTCGTACCTATCGGTTGAAGCAAACCCCACTGCTGTTGTTGAGATGCTGTGCACCAATAAGGGTCCAACACATTGACGGCCTTCAGGCCAGGAAAGTCACAACATTTGTACATGAAGGACGCATTCACGCAAGTACCCCAAGCTCCGTTTTGAAGTTTTAAAATGAAACATCTTTGAATTGTATTCTTAGTTTTTCGGTAAAGTCACGTTGAAGAGAAACAACAAAATAACAAAATATATATAAAACAATAAAAAATTCTCACGACGTTTCGACCATAACTCAAACGGTCATCATCAGGTGTGTCGGTTTGCATAAATTTATTTTGAAAACGGCATATTTATTTATATATATAAAAAAAAAATAACGTTTGCGTCACGCGCAACGATTGGCAGTTTGCCCAGGACTAGTCCATCTATTTTTTGAAAAGAGGAGGGGGGAGACGAAATTTGTTTTTATGTATGCTGTCTGAAAGCCACTGTAAGCGTGAACAATCAATCAAGAACTGAAATGATTTATCAAATCTTTCCAATGATTGCTAAGATAGAATCCATCTTCTCGGTTGAAATTGTCTCTGTGCTTGTATATGTGGATAGCCTCATGAACGAATCTCTCATGGAAGCCAGATGGCTTACAAAGAACCTCCGTCTTGGAAAAGTCAATGGCATGTGAGCCTACTGAATTAGAACAATGATCTGCTACGGCCGAGGTGTTGGTCCTACCGTGTTTAAGGTCTGCTTTATGTTCACGAATGCGGTCCGAGATATGGCGTTTGGTTTCTCCAATGTAACTACTACCACAGAGGCAACTTAGTTTGTAGACACCAGGGTATTGTATGTCCGGAATCACATCTTTTACAGACGGAACCAGATCACGGATTTTATGTAATGTGTTGAAACGGACCTGGATCTTGTGTTTATTCAAGATTTTGGAGATCTTTTTTGTGATCCCAGCAATGTAGGGTAAAGTGATGGTTTTGAAAGGCTCCTCAAGAGGGTTCTTCTTCATGGTTTGAGTGATAGCTTTGCGGATTGTATAGTCGGAGTAACCATTAGCCCTAAGAGCTTGGTGTACGTGCTTGAGTTCACTGCTTATGTGTTCCTGGTCGGATATGCATTGGGCTCTATGATACAGAGTCTTGATGAGAGAATTCTTCTGTGATGGATGGTGGTGGGAATCCGGTTTCAGATAAGCATCCGTATGGGTAGCTTTCCTGTAGACAGAGTGGCTCATTGAACCATCAGGTCTATTTTTAATTAGGACATCCAAAAAAGGTATCTTGCCATCTATTTCGACTTCCATGGTAAATCTGATGGCTGGGTGTATGGAATTGATGTGGTCGAAGAATTGGTCTAGAGCAGGCCGGCCATGTGGCCAGATGACAAAAGTGTCATCCACGTACCTCTTCCATAAGGTTGGGCGCAGAGTGGCAGTCTGGATGGCGTCAGTCTCAAATTTCTCCATGAAAATGTTAGCTATAACTGGAGAAAGGGGGGAGCCCATTGGGGTGCCCTCAGTTTGTTTGTAGAAAGTTCCATTCCAAGTGAAGTATGTATTGGTTAAACAGTGTCTCACCAGGGGGGGTACCTCAGTGTTTAGTCCTTGATGAACCAAGTCTTCAAAACTAAGAATATGAATTACTGCAGTCACGAAAGCTTTAAATCAAAATCTTTGAATTGTGTTGTGTTTTGAATTAGATGATTTTAGTTCTTCATTAAAAGCTTGTATCAATTTAAATCTGGAAGACTTCATTGAAAAGGACATTTCGTGTGAATTTTCTCTCGTCATTAAGTAGATGGCCTTGCCGGGGGTTCGGTTCAATGCGGACACAAACAGTGTACACACACACAGTGTACACACACACAGTGTACACACAGCGTACACACACAGTGTATACACACAGTGTACACATACACAGTGTACACACACAGTGTACACACACACAGTGTACACACAGTGTATACACAGTGTACACACACAGTGTACATACAGTGTGCATACAATGTACACACACATTGTACACACACAGTGTACACACACATTGTACATACAGTATATACACAGTGCACACACACGGTACACACACAGTGTATATATACACACACAGTGTACACACACACAGTGACACAGTGACACACAGTGTAGACACACAGGGTATACACAGTGTACACACACACAGTGACACACAGCGACACACAGTGACACACACATTGTATACATATAGTGTACATACACACAGTGCACACACACACAGTGTATACACAATACTGTCCACGTTGTTGTAGCTGAGCTCACACACCCAAGGGAGGGAGCAATGGAAAATGAATCTAAATCAACTTAAACTCCAACTCTGTGACGTCACCACTCTGCATTACCTCATCGGCGTGAAACGCCAGGGGGAGGTTTCCCTCCGTAGTGACGTCATGTCACCAAGGTATTCATCAGTCCACCGCGTTCTTGAGCGTGACGTCACCTCCGCCTGGGTCGCTGCCGATATCGTTCCAGTGGCAATCCTCATTTGGGCAAAACTACGCCCAGTGACTGGTGGCTCATTAACATAATGTATTCGTTAAAGCCGTCGCGAGTTTATTGCGACGGGTTCAGCGCCCACGCCCCCATCGCTCGACATATGGGCCGGCCTCATTAACATAATTTATTCAGTTACAGCCGCTCGTGGGAGGGAAGTGACGTCATACTACTTCCTGCTGTCGCCCGGCAACAGGAAGCTGCCGTGTGCGCGCTTGCACTGAAATCCGAGGTGAGAAATTCTCATCGTTGTGGTGGTGGTTGTTGTTGTTGTTTACCAAGGTAGAGCCTCGCTCTCTCTCGTAGGGATGTCAGTTGAGTAGCAGCGAGCATGGGAATCGATGTCCAGGTTGGAACTTTACAACGCGGGGCCTAGCCACGCGTGGCCTTGCCTCCTGCCCTCGCCTGATTGCATTCACTTTAATTATCTCGCTTAAGTTTAATTTGTCTTCACCCGGCTCGCCACTTTGTAACTTTGTTTTATCGTAAATATTCACGCAGTTTTTATTTTCTTTTGTTAGCAGGCCAAGCCCGCTTGAGCTGCTATACCGCTCTTGTTATCAGAAGCCACCTGCCCACAACAACACAAGGTGAGGCTTTGTCAACGTGTGTGAATGTTTTGACTTAAAACTTTGGTGACTGCAGGAATTAATATTCTTGGTTTATTCGGTAAAGTCAAGTAGATAGAAAATAAAATAACAGATAATAAAATTAAAATAAAAATTGAAAATGAAGCAAAAAACCCACGACGTTTCGATCGCAACACAAGTGGTCTTTATCTTATTAAATTTAATCTGTTATTTTTATTTTCTATCTACGTGACTTTACTGAAAGAACCAACAATACGTGCGTCAATGTATCTATCGGTCAAAGACGCTAAGCGCGTGCCGTTGTTGACTCTGAATGTGTGGAGGGGAACACCTTCACCACGGGGAGAGAGAGAGACAGAGACACGGATAGCCTCGGCTATGTTGATGATCCTCGATTCATTACTTGGTGGAGTGAGGAAGAATTAATGCTGAGCAGATGAAGGTGGCCGGGCATGGTTCTGGTCACACCACCACCTGTTTACTCATGGCAGTGTGTGACAGTGTCGAATTTGTGTTTGCAGTAAAGTCTATTAACTCTGTTGAACACGAGGATATATAAAAACAATACTTTATTTTAGTTTTCCTCTGGAACTCTTTGTAAGAATGGAAACAGGAGATGAACACAGCACACACATGCAGCTGAAGTCGGAACTGTTCATCCCCAGCATTCAAGGACATAGCCTGGATTCACACCTGAGTTGCGATTGAACGTTAATTAATGCATTTCTGCATAACAGAAATAGTATTGTTTTCAACACCCTTTGCTATGTCAGCTGAATTTAGCTTTCATAAATATTCCTTTTGTAGTCAGCCGAAATTGTGTGCTTAGAGATTTGGGTTACCATTCATCTTGAAGATATGAAGGCTTCCAGGCATATTAATGACATTTCCCCTCTCATTGTGTGCCATAACAGCCCGTGGAGAGAAACCCTTCAGGTGCACTCTGTGCGGGAAGGCGTTTGCACGTTCATCAAATCTGATGAATTTGAGAAACTTTTCATTACATCTTGAATATATTAATAAGTTTAGACGTGTAAGTCACGTGTGCATTCCTCTGTGCCTGACGTGTAGATGGTGTGGATATTCTTTTTTTCTGTCTGCAGCTGACGCTGCCACTTTGTAACTTTGTTTTATTGTAAATATTCACGCAGTTTTTATTTTCTTTTGTTAGCAGGCCAAGCCCGCTTGAGCTGCTATACCGCTCTTGTTATCAGAAGCCACCTGCCCACAACAACACAAGGTGAGGCTTTGTCAACGTGTGTGAATGTTTTGACTTAAAACTTTGGTGACTGCATGAATTAATATTCTTGGTTCTTTAGGTAAAGTCACGTAGATAGAAAATTAAATTAAAATAACAGATAATAATTTTTCTTTTTTACAATGAAGCAAAAAACCCCACAACGTTTCTATGGCAACATTAATGTTGAAGATGCGAGGGCTTACAGGAATGTTTATGACATTTGCCCTCTCATTGCATGCCATGACAGTGCTGTTTGCACAGTCACACATAGTCACTGTAAGATGTTTTTCTTGGTCGTGTTTTTGTTTTGTCGCTTGTTGTGGTTGCACCCGATTCAAGAGCCGAATGGCTCACGGGACTATAACCAAAATAAGTCAAACTGAAAATCAAAAACTGAAACCGCGTGATGAATTTGGGAAAGTTTTTCACTGCATCTCCAAATATATATAAGGCAAAGTTGTGATTGTGTGTGTTTGTTCAAAATGTTTAGCGTACTTCCCGACATGCAACAAACTGGAAATTTGCCATGTGGGTACTTTCCAGACTGTACACCATACAAACATTATACAAATATACTTTTGTGTTTTTTTTTTGGGGGGGGGGAGCTCAATAATGTATAGATTTTTTGCACGGCTAGTGAGCTGTGACGTCAAATCTGTCACGTGACCCTCGCATGTGGAAGCGTCACGCATTGTAGTGTAGCGGTTAGCGTTGTCTGTGTGTGTGTCTGTGTGTCTGTGTGTGTATGTGTGTGTGTGTCTGTGTGTGTGTCTGTGTGTGTGTGTCTGTGTGGGGAAGCGTAACTCATTGTAGTGTAGCGGTTAGCGCTACACCACGCTACGAACCCGGCGACCCGAGTTCGATTCCCGCACACGGCCACCACCGGTGACGATTATTTGAACCGCTTCTGGGCCTCCCCTAGGTCGACTCAGCCTCAAACGAGTAACTGCTGTGGTGTGAACATCGCCACTGGGGAGACATAGGCGGCCGGACGTGGTGGATCCAAGTCCCGGTCGAAGCCGGGTAGTACAGCTAGTCGTGAATACATTAATGAATATAGACGTGTAAGTCACGTGTGACTGTATATATTCATTCCTCCATGGCTCGATACTGACGTGTAGATAGTGTGGATATTCTTATTTTCTGTCTGCAGCTGACGCTGGTCTGATGGAGCAAATGCACTCAGCACAGCAAGCCGGGACGACAAGTCAACAATGCGACCAGCGTGCATACAGTACGAATTGGACTGGAAATTTGACACAGCACCAGAGAACTCGCACAGGAGAGAAACCCTTCAAGTGGACTGTGTGACAAGGCATTTTCAGATTCATCGACTCTTAAAAAATACCAGAGAACACACACGGAAGAGAAACCCTTCAGGTGCAGTGTGTGTGGGAAGGCATTTTCACAGTCATCTGCTCTTAAAAAGCACCAGAGAACACACACGGGAGAGAAACCCTTCAGGTGCAGTGTGTGTGGAAAGACATTTTCAGATTCATCTCATCTTCAAAGACACCAGAGAACACGCACGGGAGAGAAACCCTTCAAGTGCAGTGTGTGTGGGAAGACATTTTCAGATTCATTTGCTCTTAAAACACCAGAGAACACACATGGGAGAGAAACCCTTCAAGTGCAGTGTGTGTGGAAAGGCATTTTCAGATTCATCTACTCTTAAAAAACACCAGAGAACACACACGGCAGAGAAACCCTTCAGGTGCAGTGTGTGTGGGAAGACATTTTCAGATTCATCTCTTCTTAAAAAACACCAGAGAACACGCACGGGAGAGAAACCCTTCAAGTGCACTGTGTGTGGGAAGACATTTTCAGATTCATCTGCTCTTAAAACACACCAGAGAACACACACGGGAGAGAAACCCTTCAAGTGCACTGTGTGTGGGAAGGCATTTGCACAGTCATCTGCTCTTAAAAAACACCAGAGAACACACACGGGAGAGAAACCCTTCCAGTGCACTGTGTGTGGGAAGACATTTTCAGATTAATCTGCTCTTCAAGTTTCATTTATTTAGGTATAGCCCTGTGAGCCATGCGGCTCTTAAGTCAGGTGCAACCGCAACAAACAAAATATGAATACAGAACATCCCAAAGCGACGACGCGCAACAGAAAACATCCTGGAATAAACCAGGAAATATTCCACACACAAAAAAAACGTATTAAAACGCTGTGTGCAAAAATCACAATGTGGTGCAAGCCAACAACAACAACTATAAGACAATTTAGATTAACCATATGTTTTTGAATCACCAAAATAAAGCTATAAAAAACAACAGTAATCATAGGAACTGTAATTTTAAATTTAACAAACGATTTACATAACACTTACGACAAAAACCTGCAGCCATAGCTGGCAGCACGACACTCCCGGTGTCGTGCTGCCAGCTATGGCCCCGGCCCCCTCGGCTCCATCGGCTCCTTCTGTCGGCTCCCTCGGCCCCCTCACAAACGGCCCCGCCAGCCACTGCTCGGAGCGCGGCCCGGGAACGCCCCGGGAGCGCACGCGCGCCTCAGGCGGCCATCTTGGATTTGTCTTCTTGGTCTTTGTCGAGCACGCAGAACGAGTCGAGGAAGGGGAAGTTGGCCGCGACTTGCTCGAAGTCCTGCTGCGAGATGTAGCCATCACGGTCGTGGTCGTAGTTCTTGAAGACAGACTCCACGACCCGCTGGACGTGCTTGTTGATGGTTGTCGCGTTGGGCTTGGGCGACACGCCGGAGGCCCACTCGGCCATCACCACCGGCTTCGAGGGCGTCAGCAGTGTTTATTTTGGATTCTGCGGTTCCCTCATCAAGGAGAGCTCGTAGATCTTGTCCTCCGTGTGGTCCAGGGACAGCAGAAGACCCGGAGAAAAATCCACGCGACCACGGGGAGAGAGACACCGCAAACTCCAAATATACAGCAGCAGGCGTCAGGGTCGAGATCACACCCACGACGTGACGTTAAGGAGTGAAGAAACCCGAACCCCGATGAGATGCCGTGCGGCCTAGCGCCTCCAGCGGGAAAACGGTCTTCTCTCCGGGCAGTGACGCTTGGCGAGAGCGCTTGGGGGCTCGGGTCGAGGGGATTTGTCCGAAATAAAACCTAAAAACTGTCGGCGAAAATACGCGGCGTGCATTTCTGAGGCAGGATGAAGTCCGCTGAGCCAGACATGGCTGAGATTTGTTCGAAATTAAACTTTAAAACCGGGAGAATAATCTTCACCTAACAACAAGCGAGCGCCCCGACCGACCAAACCGCCATGACAACTTGCAGAGTGTGCACTCTTAAAACACACCAGAGAACACACACGGGAGAGAAACCCTTCAGGTGCAGGGTGTGTGGGAAGGCATTTGCACATTCATCAAATCTTCAAGTACACCAGAGAACACTCAAGCATCAGAAGATCCACAAGGAGTGCAGTCTGAAATCAGCTTGTGAAAGTAAAAGTGCCGCAATAAGCCCATCCCTCATGAAACACGAACCGGAAGAAAATCCCAGCTTGGACACTTTTAAAGGTATCGAGGTGAAATGTGAAGAGGTGATGGTGAAATGTGAAGAAGTGATGGTTAAGAGGGAAGAAGTGATGGTGAAGAGCGAAGAAGTGAAGGTAAAATGTGAAGATGAAGATTCAACTCCAAAATGGGACCTTCACATCGATGGAGGCAACGTAAAGCAGGAGGAGAATTCTGACTGTGAGGCAGAGCGAGACAACTCCCAGCAGTTTGTGGAAGTGGAGGTGTGGGTGGACTTCCTCCGAGACAATACAAAGTCAAGTGGAGACCCGGTAGATGTGTAAGCTTGAGATGATGTCGCTCCAATAGATGCACCTTTGTCATAGGCCTTTAATGACAATAACGTGAAGTTGGACACTCAGTTGCTAGGTTCATCCTCAGAGTAAGAGCGGCCAGTCTTTTTGGACCTGTGGGTTTTGTAGATCTTTAACCAGGAGTGAGAGACAATAAGCCCCCAAGCATTCACTATGTTATAATAATTGCATTTACACGGTGCTTGCTTTATCGTCTCGGCAACTCGGAGTTTTGTGTCATACCTCGTCTGAAACACTCGAAGAGCATCCCCAAATAGCAGCTGCCCCTGTGTGGCACAAGGTGGTGGCCCTGCACTGGCCTACATGTGGACAAGAGCCTGTCAGTAGGGGGCGATGATTGATGCGTCATCTCAGTTGTGTAGTTTGTAGGCAATCTTGATTCGAAGCTTTCGTGACTGCAGGAATCCACACTCTTGAGTTATTTCGGTAAAGTCACCACGTGGGTAGAAACATAACAGATCACGGCGTTTAGATCACAACACAAGCAATCGTCATCAGGTGGGACAACCACAGCAAGAGAAACTGCTGAAGTAGTAGGCGCCTACTCCAGCAGTTTCTTCTTCTTGCTGCTGTGCGTGTCCCACCTGATGACGATTGCTTGTGTTGCCATCGAAGTGCCGTGATCTATTATTTGTAGCGTAATGTTTTAAATTTGCTACATTTTGACCCAGACGCCAGCATGCAACGGCCTACTCGTTTTGAATGACGCAACAATAGTACGTTGTACATACACCGTTAAGCAGACGGTGCGTATTTGTAAAATAACTTCTTGTTAATACGATGTAACGTGATGCAGTCAATTTCGCTGCAGTAATTCTATGTTGTTAATATGCCCGTCAATGATTTAGAATGAATGCTTGTCTGATTGTGCGCGTGCATGTAACATTTTGTCTGAGGGTCAAACATTGAATAAGTGATGTTAGGACAAAGTGTGTGTGTGTGTGTTTGGAAGTAACCTGTATAGAGAACTCGGGTGAGACCCGTTGTTCTTGTGATACAGGTCAAAGGGTACTTTTGTGTTTCACGAAGCGTCTGCCTCTGGAGCAACACATTGTCTTTGGAATAGGGAGCACGCTCGGATCATTCATCAGTTACAAGGCGTACCACTTAAAAGTTATACGTATAGGAGGAGGTACATTCTCTACAACACAAATGGTAGTTTTGTCTTACGTGTTGACGTAGATTTTTTCTAACTAGGACTAGAAATGTGCCTTGCTGATTGACGTCTGGATGTTTGTACCTATCGTTTGAAGCAAACCCCACTGCTGTTGTTGAAACGCTGTGCACCAATAATGGTCCAACACGTTGACGGCCTTCAGGCCAGGAAAGTCACAACATTTACGGCACACGAAGGACGCATTCACGCAAGTACCCCATGCTCCGTTTTGAAGTTTTAAAATGAAGCATCTTTGAATTGTGTTGTGTTTTGAATTAGATAATTTTATTTCTTCATTAAAAGCTTGTCTCAATTTACATCTGGAAGACTTCATTGAAAAGGACATTTCGTGTGAATTTTCTCTCGTCGTTAAGTAGACGGTCTTGCCCGGGGTTCGGTTCGATGCGGCCCTTTACCTGGTTGGGATTGCGGGATCGAGATAAGGCGACACGGAGCTGGCCGTGCGAGAAGACCGCCGTCTGCAGATCGATTCCAACGTAATCGAACGTCTGTCCCTGCGCCTCCGTCGTCCATGCAGGGGGTGCGTAGGTTTGCAGCGCCCCCTGCATGAAAACAATGGAAAGTGCAGTGCTCATCACAGATAGATAAAGTTGTGCGCTTATATTTAAAATGTTATTCTTTTATAAGGTGATGTTGAAATCGGAAAGTGTTTGATGATTTCAATCAGATTGATTCATTATTATGCAACACATATCTGAGCTTTTGTGGTCCTGTTGAGATCAAGTTGGAAAGAGTCCGTGACTATAACTTCGCTCAATATTGTAAACGTGTTTCTATTATTTAGTTATTGTTTAATACAAACTACTTCAGATAATGGGTTTCAAGATGTACTTGAATGGCACGTTCATTGTTCCGGTGTTTAATGGCTTGGACGTCGTGGCAAACGGCTTCCATCGATGTGGAAGTCAATGGTGGATGATGATTTGACATTTCGGTGTTCATTTGGAGTAGATTGTTTAACTGTTGCATACCGGGTGGTGAAATGCTTTGCCGAGTACCTGAACTGTTTGACCAAGTGAATTAATGAAGAGTTCGATACGAGTTTGAGCGTTAATATTCTTGCGGAACAACAAAGTTCTGATATTTTAAAGATTCCTGATCGTACGTTTATTGCGACAATGTTCATAGGGAACACGTGTGGAGGAGAGTTCCGGGTGAAGTCTCCCCTTACCTGGCAACCATGGTGGCTGTCCGCTGATCACTCTCGCTCCGTCACAGCTATGAGCTGTAGGGACGGGACGCTCCACCCTGGTGCAGTTTTAATTCACAGCACAAAGAGCGGAGAGCCTCATCCCTGCAGTTCCCTCCTGTTGTGCCGCAGCATTTACCGCGTAACGAGGCAATGTTTTAATGAGCAGTGCGTTCCACTACACACCCACATGAGCGAACCATGTGCAACAGTGTGCGTACTACACTACTATACACTACACTATACACAACACTATACTAAACTATACACTACACTATACACTACACTACTATACACTACACTATACACTACGCTACTATACACTACACTATACACTACACTAAACACTACACTAAACACTATTATACACTATACAATACACTACTATACACTACACTATACACTTATACACTACAATATACACAACTATACACTACACTATACACTACTATACAATACATTATTATACACTACACTATTATACACTACACTTATACACTACAATATACACTACTATACACTACAATATACACTATTATACACTACACTATACACTTATACACTACAATATACAGTACACTATACACTACACTATACACTACTATACACTACACTATACACTACTATACAATACACTATTATACACTACACTATTATACACTACACTATACACTTATACACTACAATATACACTACTATACAATACACTATTATACACTACACTATTATACACTACACCAGGGGTCGGGAACCTTTTTGGCTGAGAGAGCCATGAAAGCCACATTTTAAAATAAATTTCCGTGAGAGCCATATACTTTTTTAACACTGAATACAACTAAATGCGTGTATTTTTAACTAAGACCACCAATTTTAGAATATAATAAGTCTCTGAATGTATCCTTTTTAATAACGTTATACCAACAACTAATAATAAAAAAAATACTTCTTACCATTCATGCGACTTCTGGTGCTGCATTGTTTTGCTGATGGCTTTGTAGTCTGGTTGTTACGTGGTGAGGTTAAGCTTCATGCAGGCGTTGAGGCTTTCATCCGTTAAACGGGATCGTAGGTTGGTCTTGATGTTTTTTAGATGTGAGAACGACTGCTCACATGAATACGTAGAACCAAACATGGTCAATAAAGCAATACTCACACGCTGCAGTGTGTGGTATGTGACAGGAAGCGCGTTCCATGTTTTGACAATCAGCTGGTCTGCAGGTTGAAGTTTTTTCATTTCTGTCCACTTGTGTTTGCTCGCCAGCTCTGCTTGCTGTTGTTCAAGTCTTTCCAAAGCTTCATTCAGTGACTTGAACTTATTCACCCACATGTCTGAAGCCTTCAGGTCAGCAACTTCCAGCTCAAAATCTCTGATGGAGACACCAGGGATGTAACTCAGGTCGGCTTTGTCCACTGAACACTCGTGTGGATGAGTGATGAACTTGAAAAGACGAGTGTGCTCAGGAAATTCTCCAAAGCGTGCTTTGAATGACTGCTGGAGATCAGATGTGAAGCCAGCTAGCTGCTGGAGATCAAAATGTTAAACGGGGTCACTTGCTGTGCACGCATCTTTAAATTCTCTCAGTTTTTCATAGTGCAGTAAACGACCTTTTTCAATATCCACGATGAAGAGTTCCAGCTTGTTTTCAAATGCAAACACTGCTTGTTGAAGGGATAAGACTGTATTTCCAATGCCTTGCATTTTCACATTGAGCTGGTTCAGATGTCCAGTCATGTTCACAAGATAGTACAACTTCAGGAGCCACTCAGTGTTAGCTAGCTCAGGATGCTCGACATCTTTCATTTCAAGAAAATAAATAAATACAAACCGCCACTTCTCTGAAATGTTTCTTGCCGTTGATTTTCACACCTGATGATGACTGCTTGTGTTGCAGTCGAAACGTCGTGAGAATCCTCTACACTTGTTAAATTAGCGCTCGTTTACCATTGATTTACTTATTGTTACCGAGACTATCCTTGCCAAATTACTTGTTTAAGAGATAGCAACTCGCCAGGTGTTTAAGAGGAGAAACCAAAGAGGCAAATTGCTGGGAGATACGGCCACAGGCCGAAGAGTGACGCACCTTGAATGTCGTCATTCAAGGTGCGTCACTCTACGTATGAATGTACTCGTCGTCGCTATTAAATCATTGTTTAGTGTCGAGCAAGGGCGGGCACGTCCAAGTTGTTTCCCACTGAAGCAAGTGAGTGGTGGGTGTTGATTGGTTACTCGCGATGAGCACCTGCCCCAAGTCTGTTACGGCTACACAGGGGAGGTTTCTGTCCTTGCCTTTGGTCAGAATCAGAATCTCAATCAATATTCACACTGGAGGAATACGATGAACTATAAAGCTCGTTCTCACAGATGTTCAGTACCCTTGGTTCGCCTCATAGACCGCGACCGCTTCGGCCCAAGCGGCTGTGGATGAGGACCTCGCAGGCTTCTCAGAATCCGGAGTCAAAAGGGAGGGAACCGGGGGCGGAGGAAAAAAAAATTGTGAAGCGTGCCGCTAAGCACGCTCCTCACGTACAGCTGCAGAGACGAAGATCCCCCCCCTGGTAGCCTTGGGCCAGAGCTGTGCTGAAGACCAGCACGGCACACCGCGCCTGGCCACCTTTGTCTCCCCTACGCTGATGCCTTCAAGGGGAGGTCTCCACATTGGTAATGTTTTAACACGTTGAATCAGATGCTGCAATCGTTTTGAGTCTGAGTGGATGTAGAGGAGGCCCATGACCTTTTAAAAAAAGAACTCAACAACTGGAATATAAATTCGCGCTATTCCTCTAGCGACGCAACAGCCCTGCCTACTCCCCACACGGAAATCTACACACACACAGCGACACTTGCTCCACTCGCCATGGCTATGTCTTTCTGTGCAATCTTCTCGTACGAGGTCATTCTTCCGGAATCTTGAGCGTCGCAAGAACGCGGCTATTTGGCTGACGGCACGGCATGTCACGTGCTCCGTGGCGCACGAATCAAAGAGGAGTCCAGCACATGAACCACTCGCACGTGCCTCGCGCACCCTTCTGAACAGACTGTTGGTAGAAGGTGCGCACACACACCCCAACAAATACACTTCATACATGACACGCATGAATACGAATGTAAATACACGTTCTGCCGTCCAAATATTGAATTCAGATACCAAGTTGCAAATTCATCAGAATATTTATTTATACCAATCAATCGCTCACAAAACCACCTACCCACCCTCTCAAGTTCTCACACACAATAACTCATTCACCAAGCCGTGCTGGCCTGCACAGGTGCTCGCTAACAGCACCTGCCCCAACAGTCTGTTAAGGTGCTCGGGGCAGGTGCTCGCTAACAGCACCTGCCCCAACAGTCTGTTAAGGTGCTCGGGGCAGGTGCTCGCTAACAGCACCTGCCCCAACAGTCTGTTAAGGTTGTCGGGGGCAGGTGCTCTCTAACAGCACCTGCCCCAACAGTCTGTTAAGGTGCTCGGGGCAGTTGCTGCGGGATATTTGTCTTTGCGTGAGTGTGTAAATGTGGGAAGCGGTAGTGTCGTGATGAACACGCTTCGCCACGAAGTCGGCCAACCAGTTGGATTTCCCGCTCACGGCAAAGACCGGTGACGATTGTCTGAATCGGTTATGGCCTCGCCTATGTCGATCACTGTTACATTGTTTTTGTAGCTTTGTTTTGGTGATTTTGAAAACGTTTGTTGTAGTACAGAGTTAGCCTGATAACTTTAATCTAAATTGTCTTATGGTTATTGTTTGACTTGCATCCCACTGGGATTTCTGCACGCAGCGTTGAAATACGGTTGTTTTTTTCTGGAAGACTCTGCTGGTTTTTTCCTGGATTTTTCTGTTTGCACGTAGTCACTTTAAGATGTTTCTTGTTCACGTTTTTGTTTTGTTGCGGTTGCACCCGAGTCAAGAGCCGCACGGCTCACAGGGCTCTACACATGAAACTTAAATTAAACTAAAGACGACGTCTCGCCAGCATGCATCTATCCTCCACGCGTGGTTTCTGTCACGCGACTTCCACGATTTCGCCTGAGAGTCTCCCGCCGCGTGCCCCCATAGGTCTTCTCCATCGGTCGCTCAACTCGCGTGGACCATTCATCCGCATGGTCCACGTGGTCAAAGAAGAAGTTGGTACCAGCCGAGGCAGCACAACGCCAGTAACACAGACTTATGTTAATGGTCGATAAGAGTGAAGTACAGTACGTCATAACCCACTCATTTCAAATGCTTGCCACATAATTCGTCGCTATTGGTCACATAAAGAACTTGGAATTGCTAATGATGTGCCACCTCAGGTTCTAAGGCAAAGTGAAATGTCTGCTCTGGGCCGGTCAAGGACACCATTTCTGGGATGAAACGATCACATTCACGACACGTGATAAAGCATTTAAGCAGTATGCACTGCTGTAACCTTAGCAGGTACCCACCACAGTCAGTATGCACTGTTGTAGTGAAAGCAGGTACCACCACAGTATGCCCTGATGTAATTATAGCAGGTACCACTAGTCAGTATACCTGCTGTAATTATAGCAGGTACCACTAGTCAGTATACCTGCTGTAATCATAGCAGGTACCACTAGCCAGTATGTACTGCTGTTATCATAGCAGGTACCACCACAGTATGCACTGATGTAATTATAGCAGGTACCTCTAGTCAGTATGCCTGCTGTTATCATAGCAGGTACCACCACAGTCAGTATACCTGCTGTATTCATAGCAGGTACCATTACGTTCAGTATGTACTGCTGTAGTGAAAGCAGGTATCACCACAGTATGTACTGCTGTAATCATATCAGGTACCACCACAGTCAGTATGTACTGCTGTTATCATAGCAGGTACCACCACAGTATACCTGCTGTAATCATAGCAGGTACCACCACAGTGAGTGTGCACTGCTGTTATCATAGCATAAAAAAATATAACGATACTATCATAGAATGTTAACTAAACGAGCATACATTTTTAAACTAATTTAGGATAAACATTAAACTTAATGAGTATGGATAAATAAACTACATTAGCATACAGATTAAAACTAATTAGCATACCAAAATTAGCATAGGACAACCGTTGACCACTCGCTGCGCACCACCGCCGGAGACGCGCCCAGGTTTGCCTCTCGACCAATCGGATCGTTGGCCCTCCCCCCTCCCCACTTTGGCACGCGGCGACCAATCAGATCGCGGGAGGACGCTACCATTTTTAATGTCCTACACGCTGAACGTCGCGCGCCCATGTGCGTGTGAGTGTTTAGTTTTGTTTTAATTATTTTAATCATTATAGTTCGCGAGTGTCAAGGTAAGCTACGTTGACTTTATTTTTCAAAGCATTTTCTCAAGAGAACCGTTGTTGCTGCTGCTGCTGTTGTGAAAGGCCCGGTACACCCTGAGGCCTTGCCTAGACTAGGACAGCCTTGATGTCACGTGGGTCCACACTCTTTGCGTCTTTCGGTAAAGTCACGGAGGTAGAAAATGAAATTTATTTAATTCATGATTTGATTTAATTTAATTTTATACCTACGTTAAATTTGATTTTAATTTTTAATTAAGTTGATTGAAACTTATTTTATACCTACGTATTTTTTTATAAATGAATATTTTTTATAATTTAAATTAAATGTATTTTATGTTATACCTACGTTAAATTAAATTTAGATTTGTAATAAACTAAATTTTATTTAAATTTATTTTATTTCATACCTACGTTAAATTAAATAGAAATTTTTAATAAATTAAATGTATTTTATTTAAATTACATTTATTTTATTTAATACCTACGTTTAATTTTTTAATTAATTTTATTTTATAGCTACGTTAAATTACATTTTTAATAAATTAAATTTATTTTATTTAAATTAAATTTATTTTATTTCATACCTACACATGTACAGTCATTTTAACTGCTCTGACTGCTACAAGCTAAGTGCGGCCTGGAAGCGTATTATTAAGTAATACATTTTACAATTACAATTCCTTATAGAGGAACCCCATACTAATGAACTGACTACGTATCTATACAATTAAAAGACCGCACGCAGATACCGCAAAAGCGGACCCCGTTGTCAATGATATAATTTGATGTACGTACAGATGTACGTACAGCAGTCATCATGAATAGGGGTACAATGATTTTTATGACAATAGGAATGTGGTTTTGAGCATGACTATTGATATTTCGGACTCATTCATGACAATAGATTCACGATTAAATTGCGATTTTGTTTTGCTCATCAATCAGGATACTGTTAATGATGCGCATGCCCATAAATTGTTGAAATTACTAGAAATGCAAGTTGTGTATACTCTCCAACCCCATTCCTCTACCTACCCATTCCCTTGACGGGCTCCGTGCCCACTTAAAACCTATGGCGGTGACGATTCCACCTCTCGCTGTAACAATCAAAGCACCTCCAACTTCTGAATGCAAAGGTGCTGGTTGGTGTAACGCCAAAACAAATCGTCAACGCCGCTCCCAAGCCCGCCGTACGTTAGTTACATCGTTATGATCAACAAAATAAAAAGTTCCACAGAGGAAACTAAAATGACATTACGCAGCAATCCCCAAAGTAGCACGCGGTAGGCTACACGACTCGGAGAACAACGTCAGACTTCAAGACTTGCATCGCCATCATCATTCTTTCTCTCCACAAGTCATCGCACGTCAATATTCAACAAGCTGCACACGTGCAAGTAACCTCTCGACCCCCGCCACCTGCACAGTTAACGCGATCAGCAGTTGCTGTACGTACATCATTAAAATTACACCGATTGCAATACGTCACCAAAGACAATTTTTATTTGACCCCCGGGTCTGATCGCGTTAACTGTGCAGGTGGCGGGGGTCGAGAGGTTACTTGCACGTGTGCAGCTTGTTGAATATTGACGTGCGATGACTTGTGGAGAGAAAGAATGATGATGGCGATGCAAGTCTTGAAGTCTGACGTTGTTCTCCGAGTCGTGTAGCCTACCGCGTGCTACTTTGGGGATTGCTGCGTAATGTCATTTTAGTTTCCTCTGTGGAACTTTTTATTTTGTTGATCATAACGATGTAACTAACGTACGGCGGGCTTGGGAGCGGCGTTGACGATTTGTTTTGGCGTTACACCAACCAGCACCTTTGCATTCAGAAGTTGGAGGTGCTTTGATTGTTACAGCGAGAGGTGGAATCGTCACCGCCATAGGTTTTAAGTGGGCACGGAGCCCGTCAAGGGAATGGGTAGGTAGAGGAATGGGGTTGGAGAGTATACACAACTTGCATTTCTAGTAATTTCAACAATTTATGGGCATGCGCATCATTAACAGTATCCTGATTGATGAGCAAAACAAAATCGCAATTTAATCGTGAATCTATTGTCATGAATGAGTCCGAAATATCAATAGTCATGCTCAAAACCACATTCCTATTGTCATAAAAATCATTGTACCCCTATTCATGATGACAATTGCTATATGGTCATTATGATGCTCAGAATTACACTTATATTCTCAGAATCATGAACATTTATTAAACAGCAGTGTGCTCAAAATGTTCATTTAACAATTTCAACATGTACACAATCAATTCCAAGATTCTAATCAAAGCAAGTCCTATGTATCGTGGTGTTTTCATGCTTATACATTATTACGCGCCCCCCCCAAAAAATATACAAAAGTGTATTTTTATAATGTTTGCACGGTGTACAGTCTGGAAATTACCCACATGGCAAATTTCAAGCTTGGTGCGTGTCGGGAAGTACGCTAAACATTTTGAACAGACACACATTCACAACTTTGCCTTTGGTATATATGTAGATTAGTAATAAATTGTTAATTTAACTACTTTCATGTTGACGGATTGGAACTACGAATAGCACTGGCTCACCACGGGGCTTATCGCGTGGTATCTGGGCACTTTATTTGAAACGTAAACCCCACAGTTTGTGGGTACAATTCCTCGCAAGTTGCGTCCACAGAGACAGACAGACAGACAATGACGTTTCTAGGTAAGAGTAAGAAATGAATCTACGTGTCGAGGAGAGACGAGAGAGCCAAGAGGTCACCTCGGGAGACGGGGCGGTGCGTCAACCTTAGTCACGTGACTGAAGGAGTGTGGGCGTGCCGTGCGTACGTGTGTGTGTACCGTGTGTGTGTACTGTGTGTGTGTGTACCGTGTGTGTGTACTGTGCGTGTGTGTGTACCGTGCGTGTGTCGTGTGTGTGTGTGTACCGTGTGTGTGTACTGTGCGTGTGTGTGTGTACTGTGCGTCTGTACTGTGCGTGTGTGTGTACCGTGTGTGTGTGTACCGTGCGTGTGTGTGTGTACTGTGCGTGCGTGTGTACTGTGTGTGTGTACTGTGCTTGTGTGTGTATTGTGTGTGTGTGTACCGTGTGTGTGTACACTGTGTGTGTGTGTACCGTGTGTGTGTAACGTGTGTGGCGGTAGTCTAGCGGTTAGTGCGCTGCTCTACAAACATGACGACCCGAGTTTGATTCCCGCTTACAGCCAACACCCAGTGACGATTCTTTAGAATATGTTCTTCAAACGAACGGTTGTTTGGGTTGCGTTGTGTTCATTAAAGTTACTTGCAATTCAAATACAGGTGTGTTGTTGGTGGTTGTGTTGCCAGACGATAACATTGTGAGGAGCAATGCCTGAAACCTTACCCTTGGGGTTCCTCTAGAAATGGCAAAAAGTCACTGAGAGTGGCTACGTGGAGGATAGGTTGCTACTCTGTACAGAGCTGGACCGGTACCGCCTGGATCTCTGTGGCATTCAGAAGATCCAGTGGACTGGCTCTGACTCCAATCATCATGAGGGGTGCAGAGTCCTCCACTCGGGGCAGGAGACTGCCAAACAACAAGGAGTGGCTCTTATTCTGAAAAAAAGAATGAAGGCGGCGTGGGAAGGTGGCGGCGAGGTGTGGGAAGCTGTAAGCCCCAGGCTACTTTGGGCTCGCCTCCTCATCAACAGGAGGCAGAGAATGGTGGTGGTGGTGGCTGCTTACGCCCCCACCGAAGATGAACATCAGTGGAGGGATGCAGGCAAGCCTGAGGATTCAGATTCCTTCTATGACCTCCTGTCACAGGTGTTAGCTAAAAGTGGCCCCTCGGGATAGAGTCATCATGTTGGGTGACTTTAATGCCCGAGTTGGTGATGATGCTGGCACCTGGTCTGGAGAGATTGGAAGGCATGGGCCAGATCAACTCAATAACAACGGTAGGAGGCTGTTAGACTTCTGTGCAGCATTTGGGCTTGTCATTGCCAACACGCTGTTCTGGCATCTGTGCATCCAGACAGCATCATGGATTCACGCCGGGTCCAAGCAAGAACATCCGCTGGACTATATAGCAGTGGCCCAGCGAATGCAGGCCCATGTCCTTGACACCAGAACCTACAGTGCTGCTGACCTCACTGACCATTAGCTTTTCATATGTAAGATCTGTGGTCTGGGTAAATCTGTGAGCAGGAGCAAGAGATAATTAAGCTCCCAAGCATTCACTACGTTATAAACAACATATTTTCACTCATAAGTCGCTTGCCTAATTGCCTCAGCAACTCGGTGTTTCGTATCGAACCTCATCTCAAACAATCGAAGGGCGCCCCCTAGTGGCAGCTGCCCCTGTGTGGCACAAGGTGGCCCTGCACCGGCCTGCACGTGGACATGAGTCTGTCGGTAGGGGGCGATCATTGACGCGTCATCTCCGTTGTACAGTTTCCGGATAATGTCTGGAATTAACCACAATTTTGACCGTGACACCAACATGCAATGACCTGTGCGTTGTGAGTGACACAATACTCTGTTTGACATCCGCCGTGAAGCAGAACAGCGCATAATGTGGTGAATGTTACTGGGGTGGCCAGGTGTGCCTGTCGGATTTGAACTTTGAATCTCTGCAACAAATAGAGAATGCGCTACCATATTCCTGGTTCTTTCGGTAAAGTCACATAGAAAACAAAAAATGAACAAAATAAAAGATAAAAAAATGAAAAAATGTAATACAAATAACAAATAAAAATAATAAATTTTAAAAAATTAATTGATGATAAGATGCCATGGGTCGACTGACTCAGATGACTGGCCAATGCACCGCCTTTGCCCTCCATTACACACACACTGTGTGTGTGTAGTGGAGGGCAAAGGCGGTGCATTGTGTGTGTACATACACACACACTGTGTGTGTGTGTATGTACACACTGTGTGTGCATGTACGTACACTGTGTGTACGTACATACACAGTGTGTACACACAGTGTGTATGTACGTACACTGTGTGTGTACGTACGTACACTGTGTGTACGGACACACACACAGTGTGTGCACACACACACTGTACACACAATAATGTCCACGTTGTTGTTGCTGAGTTCACGCACCCAAGTGAGGGGGCAATGGAAAATGAATCTAAATCAACTTAAAGTCCATCCCCGCTCTGTGACGTCACCACTCAGCATGACCTCATCGGCATGAAGTGCCAGCGGGAGGTGTACCTCGTTAGTGACGTCATGTCACCAAGGTATTCACACTCCCCCAACCCCGTTCACGGCGCTCTTGAGCGTGACGTCACCTCCGCTTGGGTCACTGCCGATATCAATCCAGTGCCAATCCTTATTTGGGCAAAGGTACGCCAAGTGACTGGCGGTTCATTAACATAATGTCTTCGTTGTAGCCATCGAGAGTTTATTGCGACGGGTTCAGCAGCCACGCCCCATTCCTCGACATATGGCTAGTACATTAACATAATTTATTCAGTTACAGAGCCGCTCATTGTGGGAGGGGCGTGTCTCTTACCCCGGAAGTGATGTCATGTTACCTGCTTACCCGCGTGACGTCGCGAGGTAACAGGAGGCTGCCGATCCGCGCTTGCACTGAAATCCGAGGTGAGAAATTCTCATGGTGGTGGTGGTCGTGGTGGTTGTTGTTGTTTACCAAGGTAGAGCCTCTCTCGTAGGGATGTCAGTTGAGTAGCAGCGATCATGGGAATCGATGTCCAGGTTGGAACTTTACAACGCGGGGCCTAGCCACGCGGGGCCTTGCCTCCTGCCCTCGCCTGATTGCATTCACTTTAATTATCTCGCTTAAGTTTAATTTGTCTTCACCCGGCTCGCCACTTTGTAACTTTGTTTTATTGTAAATATTTACGCAGTTTTTTTTTCGTTCTTTTGTTACCAGGCCAAGCACGCTTGAGCTGCTATACCGCTCTTGTTATCAGAAGCGACCTGCCCACAACAACACAAGGTGAGGCTTTGTCAACGTGTGTGAATGTTTTGACTTAAAACTTTGGTGACTGCAGGAATTCATATTCTTGGTTCTTTCGGTAAAGTCACGTAAATAGAAAATAAAATAATAAAATTAAATGGAAAATAAAAAAATTGAAAATAAAGCAAAAAACCCACGACGTTTAGATCGCAACACAAGTGGTCTTTATCTTGTTGAATTTAATCTGTTATTTTTATTTTCTATCTACGTGACTTTACCGAAAGAACCAACAATACGTGTGTCAATGTCTATCGGTCAAAGATGCTAAGCGCGTGCCGCTGTTAACTCTGAATGTGTGGAGGGGAACACCTTCACCACGGGGAGAGAGAGACAGAGACACGGATAGCCTCGGCTATGTTGATTGATCATAATAAAGGTTTTTGGGTTAGATCGCGATTATTTATAAATGTGTCGTAACCCTCCACCACCCGACACGGCCAATCAGCAAAAAAAGTGTCACGTTGACAAAAGACAAATAATGCACTACTTTAGCCCACCGGTGTGTTGAAGAGTGAATCCACATTTACAGTTTGAGTACGACGTTTCGCTGGTAAATACATCCAGCATCATCGGGCAATTCGCCAGAATGGTAAAGCCCTCGCTTGCTTCCGGTCTTAAATAGAGCAGCAGGGTGATGTCATCACTTAACTCATATCAGGTGCAGTGATTAGAGGCGGGGGGGGGTATTGTAATTATATAATCGATTAGTAATCAGTCATTGGTTATGATTAGTAATGAGTTGTAGATTAGTAATTCTTTAAATCAAAATGTAATGTGTATTATTTACTAATAAGCTTACAGGCCGCACTAAGCCTGTAGCTGTCAGAGCGATTAAAGTTATTCTTATTCCTCTCAATTTCAATGGATTCTCTAATTAGTCTTTGCCAGTAATAATTAGTTTTACACAACACTGCAACATTGTCAAAATCAATTGAGTGTCCTTGTTGTGTGGTCACCACCTGGCTAGCTACACTAGTCACTTGATAACTAGTATACTAAACTATACACTACACTATACACTACACTATACACTACTATACACTACACTATAAACTACACTATACACTACAATAAACACAATTATACATTACACTATACACTACAGTACTATACACTACACTACTATACACTACACCAGGGGTGTCCAAAGTTTTTTTAGTGAGGGCCAAATACAGAAAAATAAACAAAAGGCCGGGCCACACACTAGAGGTGACATATTGACACATGAATACTGTGTGTATTTCTAACTCACCTATAATGTGAAGAACATTGCACTCAGTGGGAGCAGTGATGCTGTCCTTTGGATTGAAGGATGGCTGACATGTCTGGAGAAAGTTTGGTGGTTGAGACACGAAGGACTTCACAGAGATGGCTGTCAGTCATTCTGGTTCTCAGTCTGCTTTTGTTCTGATTTAACAGAGAAAATATTTGTTCACATATGTATGTTGAGCCGAACAGGCTCATCATTCTTTTTGCGTGGCGTCTCATCAGAGGAAACTTGGCATTATCCAAACTCTGATAGAAGTCAGGGAGGGAGAGAAGCTGATGTTGACTCTTCAGAGAATCATCACATTGCATTTCAATCGGTTCTAACTGCAGACTCTCTTCCACTTCTGCATCCACCAGGAAGGGGGTCGAGAACAGCTTGATTTGTTTTTCAATGACAGAAAAATCTTGGAAACGCTGGTTGAATTCTGTCACGAGAGATACAATCACAGACACATTTCTCCTTTTTAGCAGAAAGGTCGGCCTTTGGAAAAGCAGACTTGATTTCAGACAGCGCAGGGAAGTGTGCAGCATTAAAGCTTCGTAGTTGTCTCTCAAACAGGCGTAACTTTACACAGAAGGCTTTCATGTGCGCATACAGGTGTGGCACCAGCTGTTCTTTGCCTTGTAGGTTCTTGTTCAGTGTATTCAGATGATGAGTAAGATCAACTAAAAATGCCAGGTCTGCCAGCCACAGAGGGTCACTCAGTTCATGAAGAGGTCGGCCCTTCTCTTTCAAAAACTGGTCGATTTCTGATCTCAGCGAATAAAACCGCTGCAGCACAGAGCCGCGGCTGAGCCAGCGCACATCAGAGTGGTAGAGTACATCCCCGTATTCAGCATCCACATCAGATAGGAAAGCTTGAAATTCTCTGGTACAGTCCTCTAGCTCGAATTATGTTGACAGTTTTTACAACAGTGTTCATCACATCGCCCAGCTGGACAGTCTTGGCACGCAGTGCTTCTTGGTGGATTATACAGTGCATCCTAAAAGCCTCACCTACGCTCTCTTTTACCTTGGCGCACACCATCGATGCCATTCCTTTGCGCTCACCCGTCATGGCCGGAGCTCCATCCGTTGTTACTCCACAGAGCTTGTCCCATTTAAGCCCCATCTTTTCAACTGCCTCTGACACAGCTTCAAAAATATCTCTACCCGTCGTTGTGCCTTTTAGGCTCATCGTATCAAGCAGTTCCTCCATACAGCAAAAAATTATCATCTACTCCCCGCAAAAAAATTAACAGCTGCGCGGTGTCTGTGGCATCTGTGCTCTCGTCGCATGCTATCGAGTAAAAATCAAAAGCACAAGCTTTGTCTCTCAGCTGAAGTTTCAAGTTAGCTGACAAGTCCTCGATTCTCCGCATCACTGTATTTCTGGATTTGCTCACGCTGTTGAAATCCTGCACTTTTTCCGGGCACATTTCTGTGACTTTGATGAGGCACTGCTTTATGAAATCACCGGGGGGGGGGGGGGGGGGAGGGGCTTGATCATATATTCGATTAATACAAATAGGGTGTACATTTAGATGCATGTCTGGATTAGAGATTAAATATAATTAAGTCTGGCGATTATGTTTAATGCAATGGGCAGTTGGAATAAACATGTTGGTGCTGGTGGATTAATGAGTGATGGACGCACGCATGAGTGGGCAAACAAGCGAGTGAGTGGGCTTGAAGGCAACTGGCAGGGAAGTGATTGGATTGGTACAGTGAGTGGTCAAATATATAATAATTGAGAGGATCAGTGATTCAAAGTGTTGCTAAATCCGAGCGCTGTTCCAACCTCCCCAGACCATCCAACTTCAAACAGAATCTACTCCTTCGTAACAACATGGATGGACAAATCAAGTGGGCTGAGATCTTGGATGACTATGAGGGTAAGTTCCCTGATACCTGCATCACGTGGCTTATATGCAGAGAAGGAGGCTCCTTGATCAATTACTTTTAGTAGACATGGCTTGGTGGTGATGGGAAGACGTAATGATCGAGTGTGGCAGAGACAATGGGTTTAGATCTGAGTTTCAGCCATCCTTGTTTAAACATGTCTCAAGCTTATGCATTTAATAGTCTCAGCATGCCCACAAAAAAATGACTTGTAAAGTTTTACTGCTACGTGATGAATATTTCTCAATAGCAGGTCCTGTTGTGTGCTAAGAGGTAATTACAGGGATCTTAAAATTAGTTCTGTGAAACTCCATGTCCTTCGTTCTCTAATTTATTACTCGTCCTTTGAATGAATTTTCTGTTCTTCGTAGGCCGGGAGTCGTCTTGCCAGTCGACCTCATGGGGGGACATAATGGATAAAGTGGACCCTTTCCCAGGCCAAAGTTACAAGCATCGCTCCCCAAAGGTATGTATGGGGTTTGTGGGGTCAAACACAACATTCTCTCCAAAACTAGCACACTGTGTCATCACACCATCACACCAAAATATCACTGCACCATCTCTCCACATCACCTTTCTCATCACACCACACCACCACCATTTAAATACTCCATCATAGAGCCTCATCATGTCTCTATACCATCACAAGACACCATCTCTCTAGAACATTCCACTTCTTCACTTCTCCATAAAACAACACCATCTCCCGACACCATCACCCAATCTCTCGACCATCCCACTCATGCAAGCACTTGAAGTGGTCATTTATTAACAATGAAGACAGAATGATATAAATCAGTCACATTAATTATTTATGTTAGTTGATTGGAAGTTGCCATTCCAGTTGCCCACTATGGGCACTGCAGTGAAATTTGTCGTCATTATGGGCTTCCAGATTGTTAAACTGGAACATGTGGAAACTATTGCCAGTGATGATTGTTGCCAACATATATCAAATCTTCACAGTCGATCACAGCCTTAAGTGCATGTATGGGGTTTGTAAGAATATTTGAGCATGTAACATGGATTTTGATTCTGTAGGGGTTTGGGATATTTAGACGTTAGGGCTACACGTACAATGTGATCAAAGTATTGATGGATAAGGCCTTATGTTAACATCAGGTGATTGTGTATATTCATGTGTGTGCTAAGCAAGTTTAAATGAGTGAATGTGGATGTCTGCATCTGTACACAGATGTGTGAGTATGCATTTGTATTTGCATGTGCATGTCTGAATATTCCTGTGGTTATCTTTGCTTGAACAGAGGATAATTGGGGAGTTTAAAGACTTCCGCGGGGTGAAGCATCTCCAGGAGGAGAAGGACCTTGCAACGGAGAAACGCCTCATGGTAGAGGAGCGCCTATTTGAGGTGCAGCGGCTTGCCAGGGTGAAGTGCCGCACAGAGGAGAAGTGCTTCCGAGACGTGCTTCACGGATGCGAAGCGTCTTTGCGAAATGAAGCGTCTTGAAGAGAATCGTTTGGAGGAGGAGGAGAAGTGTCTCACCAACATGAAGAGCGTCAAGGAGGAGAAGCACCTCATAGAGGAAAAGCACCTTGAGGAGGAACAGTGCCACGTCAGGACTGCTACCACCACCGCCGCCACCAACACCACCGCCACCACTGCTGCCACCACCGCTGCCGCGACCGCTGACACCACCACCACCGCCACCACCACCGCCACCACTGCTATTGACACCACCGCCACTACCGCCACTACCGCCAGTGACATCACCACCACCGCCACTACCGCCATCACCGCCACCTCCACTGCCGCCACTGAAACCACTGCCACCATCACTGCCACCACCGCGGCAACCACCACTTCTGCTACCACCACCGCTACTGACACCACTGCCAACCCCACCACCACCACCACTGTCACCGATAGACCGACACTACCAACACAACCAACACCCCTGCCGCTACTGCCACCACAGCTGCCACCGCCACCACTGCAGCAACCACCAGCTCTGCCGCTACCACCGCAACTGACACTACCGCCACCTCTGCCACTGCCACCTCTGCCACCACCACCACCGCCATCACCGCCACCGCCGTGGCAAACACCACCACCGTGGCAAACACCACCACCACGGCTACCACCGCTATCACCTTCACCACCTCCGCCACCACTGCTGTCACCGCCACCACCGAGGACCAGGAGGTTGAGGAGGATGAGAAGGAGAGAATGGAGAAAACAGAGAAGGGGGAGAAGATGTTGGTGGAGGATGAAGAGGAGTTGGAGGAGGACGAGATAAAGGAGGAGATGGAGGAGGTGCAGATGGTGGAGGTGGTGATGCAATTAAAGAAGAGGAAGCGAGGGGGCCTCGCTCGCGTGGCACAACACTGCCACTCTACTCCACTGCGCCACTAATCCACTCATCCTCTGCCCCACTGCTCGACTGACCCATTGCCCCTCTGGCCCTTTGGCCAACTGCCCCTTTACTCCACTGCCCTACTGCCCTACTACACATTTAGCCCACTGCTCTTCTGCTCTGCTGTCCCACTGCCCCACTGCCACTTTGCCCCATTGACCCACTGCTCCTCAACTCCAATACTCCACTGTCCTGCTCCACTGCACCTCTGCACCACTGCACCTCTGACCCTCTGCCCCTCTACCTGTCTGCCCCACTGCCCATCTGTTGCCCTTCTGCCACAGCAGTTGAAACAAATGTTTGAGTTTCTTAAACCCCCCTGCCTCTGTTCACCAAGCAGTAGAAATGGGTACGCCACCATCGAGCAGCAAGGTGCGTGTGGTGTGTTAAAGTGTGCGTACTCCTTCCTCTTCTAAAACATCTGCCCAGTGTGGAAGAGTAGACCAAAACATCGTGTAAAGGGGCTCTCTAGAACTCGCTCTTGTAGAATGTTTTCCTGCCACCAGAGGTATGAGAAAGCAATTTGGGAATTGTGCCACCACTCCACAATTCAAATAATTTTGGCAGAGTATTCATAGAATGCTGCCGCTCACGATACAGGTTGCTACTTATGTATTTGACAGGGGGGGTGTTTAGAGGCGGCCCAGTGACCGAGAGGTCAGAGCACTGAAGTGGCACCACGGAGTACCTGGGTTTGAATCCAGGCACCCGCCTGTGATCAAAGTGGGCTCTCAAGTCAAGCAAGCTAATGATCTCAGCCTGGTCGTCATTGACTGTGAAAAATAAACCATCACATGGCTGTAATGTGGTTCTGTACTTAATTAGGTGTGAGGACGCCCTCATAAAACCATGGATTTACAAGGAGGTCTGCAATGTGCACGCAGCGTCACCCTGAGGATACGGCGAATCGGAGCGACCGCCCAGGGCCGCGAGCATTGGGAGGCCCTGCGCTTCAATGTTACGGGGGTGTCAGATGTAATGCTTCCAGTGGAATTTGAAGGCGGTGGGGGCCCACATGCGGGGATTTACCCCTGGGCTCTGTTGTATATATAGGTGTTATGAAAATTGATGAAAATAATGAAAATTAAATGAAATTTGAGATTTGCATAATTTATCCGAAATTATGTTAATCAGTGTAATTATGCGCATAAATTATGCTGATTCGAGAGATAATTGTATTAATTTATGCGAGTGGGCGTGGTTATGATAATGCAGGTCGTTATGGATTATCAGGTCGAGCCTCGGTGACGAGGATTGTGTTATGAATTGGAATAACGCAATTAATCGTATGCAGTGACGCAGGCGTTGTGAGCGTGAATGAGAGAGAGACGATTCGACTCTGCTCTTTAATTCCGTATTATCGATAAGGATACGATTACTCTCGATTGAACATTACGGATTATGTGTGTTATGGATTATGTGGTGATAGTGTGCTTATGATAGGTCCCCAGGATTCAGATCTCATACGCAGAACAATATTATGCAGAATTTCAGGAAGAATCACACACAAACCTTCTGCTTTAATCAATTTTATTTCTAGCTAACTTTAATTTTTGGATAATATGAAAAACTCAATCTCGGGATTTTGGAATTTCAACACAGCGTTAACACGATACCATCACGATTGCGTTGTATCACCTCGATAGCGGCACCTGTGGTTAATTCCCGACGCGTAACGCAATCGATCGGTTGTTGAGAGAGAGATTAAAAACATGCGAACTATTCTATCAAACCTTAACTTTATAATATGCAAACTCGTATGCTTGAATTGTTACACAACACGGCACTTGGTCTTTGATTCGTATCCAATCCTTAATACATTCTGATATGCGAAGTTATTATGCTTGAAATCGTCAGCACAGTACCACGTTGATGTTCGTTCATTGATTCATAACGATTATGAATTTAAAGCGTTCGACTGTAATACTTCTAATTGCCTTATCAACACCACTCGATGGCCACAATGCTTCGTTACTTGAATTGTCACACAAAACAGCATTCGGTCACTGATCATGCGCGGCCCTTAATGCAATTATTGTCACGTTGTTAACAATAGGATGACTGATTATTATGCAATGCTACTCGTTGACAGGGCACTCCAACCAGTATTATTCTTGGAGGCACAAATATGCGTTTGAATTCGTTATTTCATTCGTGGATACCGGCAAGGTTATGCAGAAAGACAAATATTAACGAACGACTCAAGTATTCCTAATCAACTTCTCAACGCGACTCAATGGGTGGCGATGTTTCCTTTTGAGATCCTTATCTCGGGCCAATCTTTTAATTGATTGTGGCCAGACCCCTGACAGGGAACCGGTTGAACAAGCTCTCTATCCCCGCGAGCGGCGCTCCGTGGTGAGGAGCCAAGAATTAATCCTTGTTAATGGGTCAGTTGGTAATTTATGCGGTTAGAAGTACAGCCCCAGCACAATATTACAGAGAAAAATCATGAACACTCTTAAAAACGATGGATTATTCACTCGGTCGTTGCGATGTTTCCACAATCACGGATGGTTCAATGGCTTGAGGTTTTTAGGCTTGTTAATGACCCGTGTGTGTGTGTTGAATGGTGTGAGTGGTGTAAGAGTAGGCCAATGTTCAGAATCGATTCTTTGCGTCAAGCAGACGTCTGGTTTGTGTGTAGTGGGGGGCAGTGTATCATACGTATCAGTTGATTCTTCTTTCAGTAGTTGGTTCGGACTCGACGGACGTTGGTGAACGAGTAGATGCGTTGTTGTAGCTGAGATGACCGTCTGGTAGACGGCGTTAGAAGCACGCCCGCAGCGGCGCGCTGGTGCTCCGTCGTCGGCGGTTGTAGATTGCAGGCTCACGATTCGCTCGTGGTGGCGCTGGCCGCTAACAGCGGCAGCGGGTCGCCAATCGGCGACACTCGCCAATTCGGCGAGTTGTAGCGACGTCTCCGGCGTCGGTGATGGCTGCTCTTCTGCTGAGATGAGTTGAGCGGGTCTTCTGCTGAGATGAGTAGAGATGAGTCTTCTTCTGTTGAGCTGAGTTGAGATGAGTCTTCTTCTGTTGAGCTGCCCCCGAGGGCTGATGAGTTGGCCCCGAGGGCTGATGAGCTGGTTTCAATGCTGAAACGGCTCCTTTTTATGCCAAAAATCTCTCCCCTTCTCGGCTCCCCCTCACGAGGTGGAGCTATCTTTGATCTGATCGTATGTCGGTGGGGGGGTTCGTGTGTCGGTGGTGGGGGGGGTTCGTGTGTCAGTGTGTATGTTTGTGTGTGTGTCATTTATGACACGGTCCTGTTCGGGTCTTTCCTCAAGCCATAAACATCAAGACAACAGACACCTCGATTCATCTTGGTGGCGTCTGGTTGTCGGATCCCTCCACCCAGAGAGAGGGGCGGGTTCCCCCCCCCCCCCCCTTTTCCGTTTGCGTTCCGACGCACAAAGAAATGGTTAAGATTTTTTTTAAGTTTAACATTTCACATCACAGTTGGTATCTTATCATACACAGTTATGATCCTGCTTGTGATTAATAGTATTTGATTTATTTCCAAGTGAAGATGCTCTTCCGAGCGTATGCATTTTATCACGTGCTGCAGGGAAAGACAAAGGTGGCCGGGATCTTCCCATCTCTCTATACTTTGCAAATATCATTTCGACTCCATGTTCGCCACGACTCGTGTTTGTAACTACGTCCTCCCGACACCTCTCGGTTTACCGAGGTTCGAATTGTTATGATGGAATTATTAAAAAGAAAAATAATTATCATCCTGAGTTTAAGAGGTCCATTTCTTGATTGTTGGAATCCATATCCCTTGGTTCTGTAAGGTTCTATAATGGAATGTCGTGTAAGGTTAACACGTTGTTATTATTAATATTATTTTGCAATTTCCTTTAAAACTTTCTTTGCCTGGTTGCCGTGTGTGGGGTGGGTGTGTCTCCTCATCAAACCCGGCTGGCTTTTCCAGATGGCCCCTTGTGATAAGGTGTAATTCCTGCTTCTCCGCGCTGTGAGAGAGACAAATGTGGTCGGGGTTGCTTGGAATATTGTTTAAACTCTTTCGCAAGTTTGCTCGTTGTCTCATTCCTTCTCGATAACCTTTGATGTGACTCGGTATTCTTGCTCCAATCTTTGTTTTAACAGTAAAAGTATTAAAGGTGAAAATCATTTGATAGCGAATTAATCATTGGATAATAATTCACTGATGTGTCTGGTGGCCTGTTCTTAATTGGAGTGAGCGTTAGGCTCGCTACTTTTATCTTATTCTTGTTGTTGCCTTTTAATTTTTTTGTTGTTGTTTTACTGGAAAATAAGGAAAAGAATATGTATACGATTTACCCTGTTGGCGTCTGGTGTCTGCTCTCTTGGTGTTCTGACCTCGGAGGGACCTTTCCTAAGGGGCCCATCAAACTCTTGTTCATCTGGAGATTTTCGCCGATAGCTGTTACATCCTCGCCTCGAGAGTTTTATTATTTCTTTATTTCTTAATGGTCTGTTTATGACCGACATCTGGTTTTTCGTGTTTCTGGCTTACGGGTTTGATTCATTATTAAAAATATATATTGTTTGTCAGGAAAGAAAGGAAAAAGAAATCTAGGTGTATGCATCCGTAAATATTCTTATGGATATTAATTGTGGAAAAAGGGCCGTATACAACATTCCGCCCTTTTAAAAATGATCGGTGGTCTGCCACCGGTTATTTTTAATATTAAAGAAAAATGCCTTTTTCCACCATGAACTATCGATTGTCTTCAAGTTTGTGATTTTTCCTTACAACGCGCGCGTACGTGTCACAACTTAGCATGATTACATTTGAAATAAGAAAATAAAAGAACAGGAAAAAGAGAAAAATTAAGGCAACATGTTACATCGGGTCTTATCAATTATTGCTTTGATTTTTGTTTCAGTTCCTGGGAAACACTGGATAGCGGTTTCGAGCCCGGTGGTACACCGTTTCCCTCCTGGCATCTCTTTGTTTAATGTTTACCAAGTTATTGGCAACCTTACTGCCACGTTTGGTCAAAAGTACAGAATAATTTTTCTCATGACCAGGTATTTTCGAGTAACCTGTGACCTTTCCATGCAACATCATCACATCGTCGTTTTGGTTCATCGTCGGTATGGCTTTAGCCAAATGAGCACGGTTCCTTGGTTCGTATCGGTAATTTTTTTTATCCCTCGCCTTCCCTGTGGGTTTATGTGGCGTGAAGCCATGTCGAGCGCCACCAGGATTAGTACACAACACGAGTTTCCGTGCTCGACTGTTGGGGTCATTTGCCTTCGCAGCCATGTGCAGATTTGCTGACTCCGTACCACGATCTGATTCCGTGCCTCGATTCGATTCCATGTTTTTGCGTGTGCTGGATTTCCACACATTCCCCAATCCATCATGGATTTTTGTCTCCGTAACGCGTTTCCCTGGCACTTTTACTGTACTCTCACGCAATTTTGCGACACAATTGATCGCGTTTCCATTTACCAAACAAGCATGTTTCTCCTCCCGATCCTGTTGGTTATCATTTCCTGTTAGATCACGCTTCATGGTTAATTTTCCTTGTTCAATAGGTGTGTTCACCACGGGAGCGACTCTCGCGTTCCCCACCACATCAAAGCGTGTGCATGGCGCATTTAGTTTTCCACAATCATGGTTCCCCTCCTGGTTCTGTTTGTAACCTCCAGCCTGCTTGATTTTTTCCAAGGGCTGTGATTTTTTTTTCAGATCAGCGGACACCTCTTTCCCTGTCATTTTCCTCTCAACCAGTGTGAGCGATTTATCACGTGCCCATGTCACCCTCTTTGTTACAGCCAAGCCATGTGTGCCCCTTGTGTATCGTGGAATGGGGAATCGGCGTGATTCTGCTCTTGGCCTATACACGCCGTGATTCTCGCGATTATGTGTCTTTGTGTGTCGTGGCCGCCCATTCTCTATGTGCCACTGTCGACCGTAATTGTTATCTCGCCATCTGTGTGGGTAATTTTGGCCGGCTGTGTGCCGCTGCATTGGGTGAAGATATGGTCCTGCTCTTTGCTTCCACCCGTGGCGATTGTCGCAAATACGCGTCTCTGCACGCTGCGAACGCTCCTGGCCTGTGTGCCGTGGAATTGGGAACTGGTCTGACTTTGCTCGTGGTTTCCACGCGTTGCGATTCTCGCAAATACGCGTCCCTACATGCTGCGATCGCTCCTGCTCTGTGTGCCGTGGAATTGGGCACTGGTCCGACTTTGCTCGTGGTCTCCACACGTTGCGATTGTCGCAAATACGCGTCCCTGCACGCTGCGATCGCTCCCGGTCTGCGTGCCATTGTCTCGTGTAATTGTTATCTGACCACCCGTGTATGTAATTATGTTGGTAATCCGTGGGTGCTTTTTGTTTTCTGCACTGTGGGCCTGCGTGCATCAAATGCCTCACATGTTTTTTATTTTCCTCTGATAGGCTGGTTGCCTTGTCCCGTTCACTGTGTGCTGTGAAATCATTGTTTTTAGCCCGGTACAGCCAAGCCATGTGTGCCCGATCCACTATGTGGTCTAAGGAGGCTGTCTCTGGATTCAAGACCATTCCCACAATTTCTGTAATCTCTGGACTCAAAGATCCAAAAAACATAATTTTGAACCTTTTGTCACCTTCGTGATACTGATCCACATCGCCCGCATAGTACGCTATTTTAAATCGCATGAGGTAATCCCGAGGATCCTCGTCTGCACACTGGGTCATAGATTTTGCAGCGTTAAATCCCTCAGACAGTGTTGAATATTCTCCAAACTTCCGAATCACTGCCAGGCTCAGCTTTTTAAAATCGTTCCGAACCTCGTATGGTAGCAATTTTACCCATGATATGGACTGTCCATGCAAGCTGCGTTTCAGCAAACTCGCTTTTTCATCCGTTTTCCTCAGACCCCTGATCATTGCTTCTGCTTCTACCGTTGCGATGTGAGTGTGAATGTCCCTGTTCTTATTGTGTGGATCAAAATAGGGAATTCTGACGAGAGCTTTGTCCATCAATTTCAGAGTGTTACTACTGAACGAATATTCGGAAAGTTGATCATCGTCATCCGAGTCAGATTCGGATGAGTCATTAACATCACGGTGGCGTTGCTTAACATGATTTTTGTAGTGTATTTTGCGCCTATAACGTGGGTCAACTTTGCTCGGTGACTCATGTTTGTCCCATGGCTCATACTTATGTGGTTTTTGTGGGGTGTTTGATTTATATTTGTCTGGTGCGTCGTGCCTGTCGCGATGTTTGTGTCGGCCGTCTGTGCGTGGTGTGCGTTTTCCTGGAGAGTTGCCTCGGAGCTTCGGCTCCGCCCTTTCTCGCGTTATTAGTACAGAATCTCCTGGTGATTTAGTTTTAATATTCTGTCTTACTCTGACTTCGGGGTTATCAGTCCCACCTGTTTCTTTTCCGAAATTTTCCACCTCCCATAATCTCTGTTTGTCTGTCTGTGCGAGAGGGTCTGAGTTCAGCGTAGTTATTCCTGATGTTTTTACATCGTGTTCGCTTTTCTCCCATTTTATCCAGTTCTTAAGCAGTGTCCCAATGTCGTCAATACAGCTCCCCTTCCATGTGTCTCCCTGATTTGTTTGCTCTGTAGCAGATCGGCCTGACCTTTTTGGTACAAGTTCCCAATATCCCGCAATCCACTCAAAAATTACTCTTAATACGAGCATCTCTGGAATTTCACTTCAGAGTGCATATCAAAACAGTTGTATCCAGAATGCATCAGTTCGACTCGTGTGACTCTGGTATTCCCTTCAGAGCACGTATAAAAACACTTATATCACAGGGTGTGGTCAGTTTGACTCGAGCAAATAATCTTACTTCAACTGTCTTTGTTATACCCTGCTACTCTGGAATTTCCCTTCAGAGTGCGTTTTTTTTTTGTTTGTTTTACACCTGTTACAGTCACAGGGTAACGTTAGATCATAACCTTGGTTAATACAACAGTGATTTGTTCCTTAATTCAAGCATAAACTGTCTGCGAGAGATCCCGGACGAGCCCCCAATATGTTGTATATATAGGTGTTATGAAAATTGATGAAAATAATGAAAATTAAATGAAATTTGAGATTTGCATAATTTATCCGAAATTATGTTAATCAGTGTAATTATGCGCATAAATTATGCTGATTCGAGAGATAATTGTATTAATTTATGCGAGTGGGCGTGGTTATGATAATGCAGGTCGTTATGGATTATCAGGTCGAGCCTCAGTGACGAGGATTGTGTTATGAATTGGAATAACGCAATTAATCGTATGCAGTGACGCAGGCGTTGTGAGCGTGAATGAGAGAGAGACGATTCGACTCTGCTCTTTAATTCCGTATTATCGATAAGGATACGATTACTCTCGATTGAACATTACGGATTATGTGTGTTATGGATTATGTGGTGATAGTGTGCTTATGATAGGTCCCCAGGATTCAGATCTCATACGCAGAACAATATTATGCAGAATTTCAGGAAGAATCACACACAAACCTTCTGCTTTAATCAATTTTATTTCTAGCTAACTTTAATTTTTGGATAATATGAAAAACTCAATCTCGGGATTTTGGAATTTCAACACAGCGTTAACACGATACCATCACGATTGCGTTGTATCACCTCGATAGCGGCACCTGTGGTTAATTCCCGACGCGTAACGCAATCGATCGGTTGTTGAGAGAGAGATTAAAAACATGCGAACTATTCTATCAAACCTTAACTTTATAATATGCAAACTCGTATGCTTGAATTGTTACACAACACGGCACTTGGTCTTTGATTCGTATCCAATCCTTAATACATTCTGATATGCGAAGTTATTATGCTTGAAATCGTCAGCACAGTACCACGTTGATGTTCGTTCATTGATTCATAACGATTATGAATTTAAAGCGTTCGACTGTAATACTTCTAATTGCCTTATCAACACCACTCGATGGCCACAATGCTTCGTTACTTGAATTGTCACACAAAACAGCATTCGGTCACTGATCATGTGCGGCCCTTAATGCAATTATTGTCACGTTGTTAACAATAGGATGACTGATTATTATGCAATGCTACTCGTTGACAGGGCACTCCAACCAGTATTATTCTTGGAGGCACAAATATGCGTTTGAATTCGTTATTTCATTCGTGGATACCGGCAAGGTTATGCAGAAAGACAAATATTAACGAACGACTCAAGTATTCCTAATCAACTTCTCAACACGACTCAATGGGTGGCGATGTTTCCTTTTGAGATCCTTATCTCGGGCCAATCTTTTAATTGATTGTGGCCAGACCCCTGACAGGGAACCGGTTAACAAGCTCTCTATCCCCGCGAGCGGCGCTCCGTGGTGAGGAGCCAAGAATTAATCCTTGTTAATGGGTCAGTTGGTAATTTATGCGGTTAGAAGTACAGCCCCAGCACAATATTACAGAGAAAAATCATGAACACTCTTAAAAACGATGGATTATTCACTCGGTCGTTGCGATGTTTCCACAATCACGGATGGTTCAATGGCTTGAGGTTTTTAGGCTTGTTAATGACCCGTGTGTGTGTGTTGAATGGTGTGAGTGGTGTAAGAGTAGGCCAATGTTCAGAATCGATTCTTTGCGTCAAGCAGACGTCTGGTTTGTGTGTAGTGGGGGGCAGTGTATCATACGTATCAGTTGATTCTTCTTTCAGTAGTTGGTTCGGACTCGACGGACGTTGGTGAACGAGTAGATGCGTTGTTGTAGCTGAGATGACCGTCTGGTAGACGGCGTTAGAAGCACGCCCGCAGCGGCGCGCTGGTGCTCCGTCGTCGGCGGTTGTAGATTGCAGGCTCACGATTCGCTCGTGGTGGCGCTGGCCGCTAACAGCGGCAGCGGGTCGCCAATCGGCGACACTCGCCAATTCGGCGAGTTGTAGCGACGTCTCCGGCGTCGGTGATGGCTGCTCTTCTGCTGAGATGAGTTGAGCGGGTCTTCTGCTGAGATGAGTAGAGATGAGTCTTCTTCTGTTGAGCTGAGTTGAGATGAGTCTTCTTCTGTTGAGCTGCCCCCGAGGGCTGATGAGTTGGCCCCGAGGGCTGATGAGCTGGTTTCAATGCTGAAACGGCTCCTTTTTATGCCAAAAATCTCTCCCCTTCTCGGCTCCCCCTCACGAGGTGGAGCTATCTTTGATCTGATCGTATGTCGGTGGGGGGGTTCGTGTGTCGGTGGTGGGGGGGGTTCGTGTGTCAGTGTGTATGTTTGTGTGTGTGTCATTTATGACACGGTCCTGTTCGGGTCTTTCCTCAAGCCATAAACATCAAGACAACAGACACCTCGATTCATCTTGGTGGCGTCTGGTTGTCGGATCCCTCCACCCAGAGAGAGGGGCGGGTTCCCCCCCCCCCCCTTTTCCGTTTGCGTTCCGACGCACAAAGAAATGGTTAAGATTTTTTTTAAGTTTAACATTTCACATCACAGTTGGTATCTTATCATACACAGTTATGATCCTGCTTGTGATTCATAGTATTTGATTTATTTCCAAGTGAAGATGCTCTTCCGAGCGTATGCATTTTATCACGTGCTGCAGGGAAAGACAAAGGTGGCCGGGATCTTCCCATCTCTCTATACTTTGCAAATATCATTTCGACTCCATGTTCGCCACGACTCGTGTTTGTAACTACGTCCTCCCGACACCTCTCGGTTTACCGAGGTTCGAATTGTTATGATGGAATTATTAAAAAGAAAAATAATTATCATCCTGAGTTTAAGAGGTCCATTTCTTGATTGTTGGAATCCATATCCCTTGGTTCTGTAAGGTTCTATAATGGAATGTCGTGTAAGGTTAACACGTTATTATTAATATTATTTTGCAATTTCCTTTAAAACTTTCTTTGCCTGGTTGCCGTGTGTGGGGTGGGTGTGTCTCCTCATCAAACCCGGCTGGCTTTTCCAGATGGCCCCTTGTGATAAGGTGTAATTCCTGCTTCTCCGCGCTGTGAGAGAGACAAATGTGGTCGGGGTTGCTTGGAATATTGTTTAAACTCTTTCGCAAGTTTGCTCGTTGTCTCATTCCTTCTCGATAACCTTTGATGTGACTCGGTATTCTTGCTCCAATCTTTGTTTTAACAGTAAAAGTATTAAAGGTGAAAATCATTTGATAGCGAATTAATCATTGGATAATAATTCACTGATGTGTCTGGTGGCCTGTTCTTAATTGGAGTGAGCGTTAGGCTCGCTACTTTTATCTTATTCTTGTTGTTGCCTTTTAATTTTGTTGTTGTTGTTTTACTGGAAAATAAGGAAAAGAATATGTATACGATTTACCCTGTTGGCGTCTGGTGTCTGCTCTCTTGGTGTTCTGACCTCGGAGGGACCTTTCCTAAGGGGCCCATCAAACTCTTGTTCATCTGGAGATTTTCGCCGATAGCTGTTACATCCTCGCCTCGAGAGTTTTATTATTTCTTTATTTCTTAATGGTCTGTTTATGACCGACATCTGGTTTTTCGTGTTTCTGGCTTACGGGTTTGATTCATTATTAAAAATATATATATATTGTTTGTCAGGAAAGAAAGGAAAAAGAAATCTAGGTGTATGCATCCGTAAATATTCTTATGGATATTAATTGTGGAAAAAGGGCCGTATACAACAGCTCGCACCCCTATGGACGGTCCTGTGTGTAAATTTTACTCGCCTTTGCCACACACAATAAGGACACTAAAATAAAACGCATAACAGAACTGTGAATTACATGGCATGTGAGCCCAGTACCTCTCCAAAGTGCTTGTGGGTTGAACCGCGTGTTGTTCGGCAGGAATTCAGTGTTTTTGAAGGGAGAATGAGGTGAGACAGTGAGACAGCCCCAGGTGATTATGTGTGGTAGAGAGGTGAGTGTGACAGTGAGACAGACCCAGGAGAGTGTGGGTAGAGGTGAGTGTGACAGTGAGACAGACCCAGGTGAGTGAGTGTGGGTAGAGGTGAGTGTGACAGTGAGACAGACCCAGGTGAGTCGGTGTCGGTAGAGGTGAGTGTGACAGTGAGACAGACCCAGGTGAGCCCGGTCGTCATTGATTGCAAAAAATAAACCATCACATGGCTGTCTTGTGGTTCTGTACTACTTTGGATAAATTCCATCGATTAGAAGAACATTGTTACGACCAACATTACTCCTACTTTATGAACAGGAGGGAGGGTCCTGCTCTTTACTATGTGGACCAGAGGGCACTTGAATTGTACTCAGAAGTAGCTCTGTGATATCAGCTTCATTGGGCCATTCTCTAACACAAGGCTTGCAATTGTCTGCTAGAGACACGAATTAATAATTGTTTCCATGGGAGGATGGCGAAATCCCAACCCAAGTTAAAATTTGTGAAAAATTAGAAAATGCGGGCTTTTGAATAAAATACGTTCCATTTGTGTTACCACTGCAGTGGCATTTCGGCATGAAGCATGGGGATAGGGTAGACGTGAAGTTTAACGTCATTGTGTAACTCGTCCTGTTTAACGACAAAGTAAATACTCAGAGTGAGCGTACATCCACTGTCGTTACAATCCACGTGTAGTGATACACTCAGCGACACTAGGAGTAGGAGGCAATCTTTATTATAGCCTGCACAGGGTACAAGGGGTAACTACACTTTCAGTCAAGACAGCTAACAGACTGCCTGACTGACAACGCCGAGAAGGTGAAGATGGCGACGAAGACTCCAGCAGCCCGACAGGATTCCACTCCAAGCAACAGCGATGAACCTTCGCTAGGGGTCCCCTTTTATCCTCCCAGCGTGGCCTCGCTCCGCTCACGGCCACGCCCCCCTACTAAAAACTACTCGCAGGTTCCTGGGCTTACCTCACATGCCCCCTCTATCACCTTTCCCCTACATCCCTCTGTCTGCCTATCACGTGACCTGCAGCGAGACTGGGCTGCTGCAACTGCAGATCCCCTTCTCTGTCAGCAACCCGCGCCATGCTACATAGTGACCCATTCCATGTCACTACACATGAACAGGACAGCTGACATGTTATCATGTAAAGCAACCATAAACACATGAAAATACCTAGGTTTACAATTTTTGAGAAAACCACTATAGACACACTATACATAGACGTCAAATGTTGGGAACAGGAGACAATCAGTTGTTTTAATTGTCATATTTGAATTCAGCACGTCAAAATCCATAACAAACAGCACATTTCATCTCTGAAATAAATGACGTCTAAAAAACAAGTGGACCAGTGTGATCATCAACACCCATCATCAGCATCAATACCCATCATCACAAACACCCATCACCAGTCTTCATCACCACCACCACCACCCAGCCATCATTACCACCACACATCATCATCACAGCCCACCAAAATCGCCACCCATCATAATACTCACCACCCATAATCACCACCACCCATTATCATTACCACCACCCATCACCATCATCACACACCATCACCCATCATCACCACCACTACCCAACCATCATAACCAAAATCCATTACTTGTGTAGTGGGTTCACGGAACACGGAGACGGTGGAGTAGAGGCAGCACTGTTTTATTCAACTTAACGGGTTTCACAGGAAGGGGTAACGGCCCCTTCACCCGTATACACTCGGGGATATCCCCTAGGCTATCTAGCCTAATTCCTATATTCCCAGTTCCTCCAGCTACAGGCGCTAGAGGAGGCTATCTGATCTGGCCCTGGTCAAGCAAGGTCACGGCACACCACCAACCAGACCGGACCCTAAAAGGGCTCTGGCTCTGAGGCTCTGGGGCCGCACCACTGGCTTTCCCTGCCAGCCCTCAAAAGGACAGCGATCAGGGAAGTCCCAGGGTCTATCTAGTCGGTCTTCCTTCTTCACTGGTTCTTCATTCTTGGCCCCAACACACTGCCCCGAGCTCTCTGGTTCCCCGCCCTTAATACCCATACACCACTGAGGGCGGGGCTATAGAGGACGTGGTTGTAGCCACCAATGTGTGGCTGTGTGTTACCTTCCCACACTGTGTGTTTCCTTCCCACAACACCCCTACATCTGCAAGTGCTGCCTGGGTTGATTCAATGTGCCGTGGCTCGGGTATGCGGTTTTCCAGATGTGTGTGTGGTGGTACAAGGACAAATATATAATGAGAGTCGTTTTGGGAAATGGTTCTTCTTCAGACCACATACAAATGTTGGAGAGACAAGATATTCAGGTGTTTTATTCTTAGCTCTTTCGGTAAAGTCACGTTGAAGGGAAACAATAAAATGATCAAATATATAAAACAGTAAAATTTCTCACGACGTTTCAACCATAATACAAACGGTCGTCATCAGGTATGTCGGTTCGCATTAAATTATATATTTTCAAACGGTGTATTTATTTATATATATAAAAGAAAAACGTCAGCGCCACGCCCAGCGATTTGGCAGTTTATTTAGAAGGACTAGTCCATCTATGTTCTGAAAAGAGGAGGGGGGAGACGAAAAATTAATGTATGCTGTCTGAAAGCCACCGTAAGCGTGAACAATCAATTAAGACCTGAAATGGTTTATCAAATATTTCCAATGATTGCTAAGCCAGAATCCATCTTCTCGGTTGAAATTGTCTCTGTGCTTGTATATGTGGATAGCCTCATGAACGAATCTCTCATGGTAGCCAGATGGCTTACAAAGAACCTCTGTCTTGGAAAAGTCAATGTCATGTGAGCCTACTGAATTATAACAATGATCTGCCACGGCCGAGGTGTTGGTCCTACCGTGTTTAAGGTCTGCTTTGTGTTCACGAATGCGGTCCGAGACATGGCGTTTGGTTTCTCCAATGTAACTACTACCACAGAGGCAACTTAGTTTGTAGACACCAGGGTACTGTATGTCCGGAATCACATCTTTTACAGACGGAACCAGATCACGGATTTTATGTAATGTGTTGAAACGGACCTGGATCTTGTGTTTATTCAAGATTTTGGAGATCTTTTTTGTGATCCCCACAATGTAGGGTAAAGTGATGGTTTTGAAAGGCTCCTCAAGAGGGTCCTTCTTCATGGTTTGAGTGATAGCTTTGCGGATTGTATAGTCGGAGTAACTATTAGCATTAAGAGCTTGGTGTACGTGCTTGAGTTCACTGCCTATGTGTTCCTGGTCGGATATGCATTGGGCTCTATGATACAGAGTCTTGATGAGAGAATTCTTCTGTGATGGATGGTGGTGGGAATCCGGTTTCAGATAAGCATCCGTATGGGTAGCTTTCCTGTAGACAGAGTGGCTCATTGAACCATCAGGTCTCTTTTTTATCAGGACATCCAAAAAAGGTAGTTTTTTCGACTTCCATGGTAAATCTGATGGCTGGGTGTATGGAATTGATGTGGTCGAAGAATTGGTCTAGAGCAGGTCGGCCATGTGGCCAGATGACAAAAGTGTCATCCACGTACCTCTTCCATAAAGTTGGGCACAGAGTGGCAGTCTGGATGGCGTCAGTCTCACATTTCTCCATGAAAATCTTAGCTATAACCGGAGATAGGGGGGAGCCCATTGGGGTGCCCTCAGTTTGTTTGTAGAAAGTTCCATTCCAAGTGAAGTATGTATTGGTTAAACTGTGTCTCACCAGGGGGGATACCTCAGTGTTTAGTCCTTGATGAACCAAGTCTTCAATGATTGTGATGGTGTCAGGTACAGGAACCTTGGTGAATAAGGAAACTACATCAAAACTGACAAGCAGGTCGTCTGGGGACAGGGAAATACCTTTGATTGTCGATACCAGGTGAGTAGAATTTTGTACCGCAGAGGTGGTTTTTCCAGTGAAAGGATGCAGGATTTCAGACAAAAAACGAGCCAGTTTGTAGGTGGGGGAGTTGATAGTAGAGACAATGGAACGAAGGGGTGTATCTACTTTATGTATTTTTGGTAAGCCGTATAATCTTGGTGAGCCACTCTGTCTACAGGAAAGCTACCCATACGGATGCCATATCTGAAACCGGATTCCCACCACCATCCATCACAGAAGAATTCTCTCATCAAGACTCTGTACCATAGAGCCCAATGCATATCCGACCAGGAACACATAGGTAGTGAACTCAAGCACGTACACCAAGCTCTTAAGGCTAATGGTTACTCCGACTATACAATCTGCAAAGCTATCACTCAAACCATGAAGAAGGACCCTCTTGAGGAGCCTTTCAAAACCATCACTTTACCCTACATTGCTGGGATCACAAAAAAGATCTCCAAAATCTTGAATAAACGCAAGATCCAGGTCCGTTTCAACACATTACATAAAATCCGTGATCTGGTTCCGTCTCTTAAAGATGTGATTCTGGACATACAGTACCCTGGTGTCTACAAACTAAGTTGCCTTTGTGGTAGTAGTTACATTGGAGAAACCAAACGCCATGTCTCGGACCGCATTCGTGAACACAAAGCAGACCTTAAACACGGTAGGACCAACACCTCGGCCGTGGCAGATCATTGTTATAATTCAGTAGGCTCACATGACATTGACTTTTCCAAGACAGAGGTTCTTTGTAAGCCATCTGGCTACCATGAGCGATTCGTTCATGAGGCTATCCACATTTACAAGCACAGAGACAATTTCAACCGAGAAGATGGATTCTGGCTTAGCAACCATTGGAAAGATTTGATAAACCATTTCAGGTCTTAATTGATTGTTCACGCTTACGGTGACTTTCAGACAGCATACATAAATTTTTCGTCTCCCCCTCCTCTTTTCAGAACATAGATGGACTAGTCCTTCTAAATAAACTGCCAAATTGCTGCGCGTGGCGCTGACGTTTTTTTTATTTTTATAAATAAATACACCGTTAAAAATAAATAAATTAATGCAAACCGATACACCTGATGACGACCGTTTGTGTTATGGTCGAAACGTCGTGATAATTTTTATTGTTTTATAGATTTTTTATTATTTTATTGTTTCCCTTCAACGTGACTTTACCAAAAGAGCTAAGCATATGGATTACTGCAGTCACGAAAGCTTTAAATCAAAAGATATTCAGGTGATTTGCCTCCTTAACAACACTGCCATTCTACTCTACTGCCCCAATGATCCAGTGTGATCATCAACACCCATCATCAGGATCAATACCCATCTTCATCGCCAACCATCATGATCACCATCATCACCACCCATCATCAAAATCACTCATCACCAGCCTTCACCACCACCACCCATCACCAGTCATCATCACCACCACCCATCATCATTATGATCACCACCAATCAACATCATCACACATCATCACTCATCATCACCACCACCACCACCCAGCCATCATAACCACCATACATCATCACAACCCACCACAATCACCACCCATCATAATACTTACCACCACCCGTCACCATCATCACACACCATTACGCATCATCACCACCAATACCCAACCATCATAACCAACACCCATTACTAATCATCATCACCACTACCGCCCATCATAATCACCACCACCCATCATAATCACCACCACCCATCATCATCACAATCCCTCATAATCACCACCCATTACCATCATCACACACCATCACCCATCATCAACACCACCACCCACCAATCACCACCACCACCACCCACCACCACTACCCACCAACCACCCACCAACCACCACTAACAACAACCACCCACCAACCACCACCAACCAACCACCACCAACCACAAACACCACCCACCAAGCCCCACCACCCACCAACCACCATCACCTACCAACCACCACCACCCACCAACCACCACTACCCACCAACCACCACCAACAACCACTACCCACCAACCACCACCAACCACCACCACCAACCACTAACACCACCCACCAACCCCCACGACCCACCAACCACCACCATCCACAACCACCACCTACCAACCACCACCACCCACCAACCACCACTACTCACCAACCACCCACCAACCACCACCACCAGCAACCACCACCCACCAACCACCACCAGCCAACCACAGCCACTAACCACCAACACCACGCAGCAACCAACACCACTACCAACCACAAGCACCCACCAACCACCACCCACCAACCACTACCACCCCCCATCAACCAACAACCACCGCCCATCAACCACCACCGCCAACCAACCACAACCACCACCCACCACCACTATCTACCAACCACCACCATAACCAACCACCCCCACTACAACCAAAACCCGCCAACCAATCACCACCACCCACCAATCTCCACCACCCACCCAAAAGCCACCACCCAACAACCAACACCACCACCCACCATCCACCACCACCAACCAACCACCACCACTCATCACCACCCACCAACCAACAACAACACAAATCACCACCACCCACAAACCTCGACAACCACCCACAACCCACAAGCACCCACCAACCACCACCACTAACCACCAAGCACCACCACTAACCACCAACCACCACCCACTAACCCCCACCACCACCCACCCACCAAACATCCACCATCACCACCAACCACCACAACCCACCATCCACCACCGCCACCCACCAACTATCACCACCACCACCACCACCACTAACCAACCACCACCAATTACCACCCACTACCCACTAACCCCCACCACCAACCACAACCACCCAACAACCACCACAACCGACCAACCACCACCATCGCCCACCAACCACCACAACCACTACCACCCACCAACCACCACCACCCACCAACTGCCACCAACCCGAAACCAACCACCACCCACCACCAACACCACCACCTACCAACAAACACAAACCAAACACCATCACCCACCAACCACAACCAACCACAACTACCCACCAAGGACAACCACCCACCACAACCAACCAACCACCCCCACTACAACCAAAACCCGCCAAACAATCACCACCACCCACCAATCTCCACCACCCACCCAAAAACCACCACCCCCACCACCACCAAACAACCAACACCACCACCCATCACCACCCACCAACCAACAACAACACAAATCACCACCACCCACAAACCTCGACCACCACCCACAAACCACAAGCACCCACCAACCACCATCACTAACCACCAACCACCACCCACTAACCCCCACCAACACCCACCAACCCCCACCACCACCCACCAACCAAAAGCACCCACCAACCACCATCCACCATGCACCAACCACCACCACCCACCACCACCCACCACCACCCACTAACCAACACCAACCACAACCAATCAACCACCCACCAACGAACACCACCACTACCCACAAACCACCACCACCCACCAACCATCATCCACCAACGACCACCACCACAACCAACCACCACTCATCAACCACCACCAACCACCACACAACCACCCACAAACCACCACCCACTAACCACCACCACCACCCACAAACCACCACCACCAACCATTACCACCCAATAACCACGAACCACCACCCACCAACCCCCACCACCACCCACCAACCACCACCACCCAACAACCACCACCAACCACAACCACCACCAACCACAACCACCACCAACCACCCACCAACCAACAACAACACAAATCACCACCACCCACAAACCTCGATTGGAGGGCATGGGCCAGATCAGCTCAATAACAACGGTAGGAGGCTGTTAGATTTTTGTGCAGCCCATGGGCTTGTAATTACCAACACGCTGTTCCGGCATTGGCGCATCCACACAACATCATGGATGCATGCCGGGTCCAAGCAAGAACATCTGCTGGACTACATAGTGACGGACCAGCGGATGCAAGCCCATGTCCTTGACACCAGGACCTACCGTGGAGCTGATCTGCCCTCTGAATCATCGACTAGTCATCTGTAAGATGCGCCTGCCATTCTTCCACTCCGGTGGTGGGTGTACACCCAGGACACCATTCCAACCTAAAGTGGCCTGGTGTCAGTTATCTGATGAAAGTTGCAAGCGAGAATTTCATTATCGCTTGCGGCTGGGATTGGCATCGTCCCCGACTCCTCCTGATGTCGAGGGTAAATGGGCGAGGTTTAGGACTGTGACTCATGCAGCTGCAATGGCTGCTTTGGGTACGCGGTCCAGACCTCCCCAGAGACCCTGGCTGACAGAGGAGGTGTTCAGGATGGTTGAGAAAAAGCGACAGGCCCACTGTCATCGGCTACAGAATCCCACGTCAGAGAATGAGGAGGCTTACCGCAGCCTTCGCTCGGAGGTTCGGAGAGCCGTGAGGCGCTGCAAGGATGGGTGGTGGTCGTGGGTTGCTGAGGAGATGGAGTCTGCCTCAGTGGCCCGTGATCACAAATCTCTATTTAACTCCATCAAAAAAGTAACCTGAAGCGCCACACCTATTATCATCATTAGGGGAAAAAACGGTGATCCAATCTCCGACCCCCAGGAACAGGTTTGCAGGTTTGCTGAGCATTTCTGTGAGGTCCTGGGGGAGGGAAAATCGCTCAGCCAGGAAAACATCGTGGCACAAAGTGAGGATGACCCTGCTGAGGCTGCGGTGCCTCAAATATTGGAAGAAGTCACCCCCTGTGAGTGGCTGGCTGCGTTGCCTTCTGTTGAGGAAGTACTGAAGGCAATCTGGAGGCTGAGACCAGGAAAGGCAGCGGGCAGAGATTATCTCCCAAGCGAAATGCTGAGGGAGAGTGGCGTTTGTGTACAGACTGCCCTATATGACATCATAACAACGGTCTGGACCACTGGACGGGTTCCGCAGGATTGGAAGGATGCCCTGGTGGTCCCCCTTTTTAAGAAGGGGGACCACACAGACTGTAACAACTACAGGGGCATCTCACTCCTCAGTGTGCCGGGAAAGGTCCTGGCAAGGATTATTCAGCATCGCCTTGCCAGGCACGCTGAGGAGAGGCTTGCGGAGCCCCAATACGGTTTCAGAAAAGGGCGGTCCTGCACAGATGCCATATTTTCTGTCCGTCTGCTACAGCAGAGGTGTAGGGAATTCCAACAAGACCTACATCTCTGCTTTATTGACCTGGTCAAGGCCTATGATACCATCAGTAGGCCTGGGCTTTGGGTTGTTCTTCGTGCTTTTGGAGTACCTGACCCTCTGCTCACGATCATTAAGGACCTTCATGATGGTGAGCGGGCCCGGGTAAAACTACGTGGCCGGGAGTCAGAGCCATTCCCTGTACACCTTGGGGTGTGACAGGGATGTCCTCTGGCTCCCACATTGTTTAACATCTATTTTGACCATGTAGTTCGTGAAGCCTTCAATAGCTGTACCGGGGGAATCTCCATATGGTACAGATATAATGGGAGGCTGATCGATGCCCGGGTGCGGTCAAGGGATGGCTCCCTATTGCTCAACCACGTTATGTATGCTGATGATTTGGTAATAGCTGCTCATTCAGAGGAGGAGTTGGAGACGCTGCTGCTGAGACTGGAGCATGCCACTAAGAGGTGGAGCCTTACCATCAGCCCCACCAAAACTAAGCACCTGCCTGGGTATTTTGTACCAACGGACACTCCACCCCCACAACTCCCAATCGGTGATGGGGCAGTTGTGGAGAGAGTGGAGAGTTTCCCATACCTGGGCAGTGTGCTTATGACCGGCTCCAGGTTAACAGCAGAGGTCTCACTCCGAATCAGTCGAGCGGCAATCTTTTCATCGGTTGCGTAACGCTGTGTGGAAGCTACCTGGTCTGTCGCTCCGCACTAAGCTTCAGGTCTTCTCAGCCACGGTCATTCCCTCCCTTCTCTACGCTTGCGAAACGTGGACCCCCCTAATGGAACATCTTCGCCGGTTAGAAACATTTAGGCTGGCCTGCCTACGATCCATCCTGGGTTTAACCAGACTGGATTGTGTGAGGAGCTCACAAATCCTTGAAAGATCTGGGCAAGGTACCATCGGTGAGCTCCTCCGGCGGGCAAGGCTGCGTTGGCTGGGTCATGTAGCCCGCATGCCCAGCCACCGCGTGCCGAAACAGCTTTTTTTCGACCGGATTGAGGGGGCTAAGCGGGCGCGGCACAGGCTAGAGAAGAGATGGAGTGATGTGGTACAGGAGGACGTGGAGCTGAGTGGACTTGCCGATGACCGGTACCAGCGGTGTCAAGATCGGCCTCTGTGGAGGAGGCTCGTGAAGGACGCTACTGGGCAGTTGGAGGTAGTCGCCCTCCAACAACGGAGGGCGGAGGAGCGACGCTCACAACGAGCGGAGCACCGGGTGGCTAAAGCACAGTAGGTTGGCACAGTAGGGGGCACAGGTGGTGCATCAGCCAGTCATCTCAGTCAGTCGACCCGTGGCACCTGGGTCTACCCCGTGACCTCCTGCCAGCGGGCGTTCAACACTTCACGTGGCCTCAGGGTGCACATAGCCTGGCACAAGCGTCGTGGTGACGTCACCGCCACTTAGTGGCGAATAGCGGTTGTTGTTGTTGTGTGGAAGCGTAACGCATTGTAGTGTAGCGGTTAGCGCTACGCTGCGCTAC